>NW_007361005.1:644052-951308 GCF_000149035.1 Colletotrichum graminicola M1.001
ATGGATCTGTCTATTATCATAACAGAAGCGCCTGAAAGCTGCTAACTTCTCTGATTGGATGTAGCGTCTTTCCCAAAACCAAAGGATGTAGACGGTGTCCCGCAATGGTAAGGTGTCGTGGACCTGGACGAACCGCACCAGCTGCAAGTGCAAGTTATTACGGTAATTGACTTGCTACAGGGCACTTTCAGCCCTCCTCGAGCTCAGGGCACCCCCCGCTGAGATTTGGTAAACCTCACCATTTTGTCTACGCGAACAGGACGGAGGGAGCATGGATGGGGGGGTCTGAACGAAAATAATAATATTAATGATGATGATAATAAAAGGATAAAATAAAAAGAATAAATAACGAGTGACCAGGATATACAGGACGAAGAGTGGAAAGATGAGAGAAGCACTAGTCTGCGTGAACAGTGACACAGAAAGAGCCACTAGAGAAGCCGTAGCGTCTGTGGGCAGGGGTCTCCTGTACCCCCCCCCCCGGCTGCTTGGAGCTCCCACCCGGGATCAGGACGGTTGTGATGTAGATGAAATTGCCCGAAGGGGGGTAGAGAGTCCTGCGGCGGATAAGGACATGCTCAATGGCGCTGCCTTCCCCCAACGACCGACTACGAAGTACGCAGTGTTCGACATAGTACGCAGTACGTACCATCACATCACATATGCAACTAGCTGGCGCGCCCTGGTCTCCAGACTCTAGTAGGTAGTAGCTCAGGTTGGTTGCTAGTAACCTCACCTTTCATTGCGTCTGTAACGCTCTGGCCGCGCCAAGCTCCTATGACGGTTTCTTCGCGCGGAAACGTGTACAAAACCTAGCGAGGTAGGTAATGCACAAACGATATGCATAACAAAATACGGGTTGGAAACATAACACTAAATAATAATCATGATGACAATACGGATAATAATCAGAATAATAATAAAACAGGCTCCACTATAGCAGCAGCCCTGACGGGGGCGGCCTGGCTGACCCCTTACTCCGTCCAGTATGTATTATACAATGTCTGACCGACCGAGTTGGCCGTCATTTTCCGGCAGGACTACGGAGTACCTACGATGGATTGGGCGACAGCATGGTAACACAGAGATGCGACGGTAAACATTGACAAGGCGAAAAGCAGCTCAGTCAGTGTCACTTGTTGAGGAACCACCGTATCGTTGCCGCAACAAACCAAAAGCTGCCCACGATTCGAGATGGCGTTTTTCGTCTCCTCCCGTCGAGCACCTGCCGTCTGAGCTCAAGAATCGAAAATAGAAGACAGCGGGAGAGTCCTGAATTGTCCTGAATTCCATACCGAGCGATCCTGATCGTCCGTGAGCAAAGGTCGGCTTCGGGAGGCTGGCTGATCGTCACGAGAAAGCCTCGCGGCTCTCGAGCTCTTAGAGTCTCTCGATCTCTCGATTTAGCAGCATCTTGGTGAGCGGAATCCCTCGCTCGTGCGTGCCCTCGCATCTTGGGGGGGAGCACCGTTGGCGCGGCAAACCACGGTTGCCTTCTTTTGTGTACGCATGGCCAGGGAGTGAGACCACCCGATAGGCCTATGTCAAGCATGTTGTGATTAGAGCATCTGTATCCGTACAGATCAACGAGCAAGGCTGCTGCCGTTGGAAGGAAAGGGATTAATTGGGGGGTTTCTTACCTTTTTTATTTTATTTTATTTTAAAAAAAGAAGTTAAAAAAAAACCTCCCCATTGTTGATATGCTGCAACACCACGGAGCACACAAGTTTGTTTCTGCGGGCGGTTATCTATGTTTTGTTCCAAGCTCGTATGCCAATGTGTGTGTGTGTGTGCTCGCTCTCGCGTGCTGTGGGCATTCATTGCCTGGCGACAACCAGTACGTGCAATCGTACGTTGTGCGCCGCCTATCGAAGAGGATTGGAAACCAGCTAGGGGAACCCTGACGTGACGACCGATCCCCTGCTCACCATGTCTTGATTCAATCCACGCCCCCCCCCCCCCCCCCTCCACAAATTGTCACTATATTGTACGAATACAGCAGCCACCCCCCAAAGGAAGAGACGCAGGCAAAGTAAGCAGTCAGATTGCGTTGTGGTTGTGCGCTAATAGAGCGGCTATCCCATCCGCCACCGACACACGCCCACCCCCCTCAGCCTGATCCTAACGCTATTCAAGTACCGGTGTGGCAGCCCTGAATAAGGTCCGCGAGCGTCACAGGCTCGAGTATTTGACATAGCCGCGCCAGTCTGGTCTGGCAATGAGTAAGAGGCCAGGGGACTCGACTCAAACAACCGTCCCAAATCTTGCTCTCAGTTGCTCAAACTTGTCGTATGCTGCCGAAACTCTTGCAATTGCCATTATTGTTGTCACTGTTACTATTGCCGCTACCGCTGCTGCTGTTGTCGTTGTTACTATTATTATTATTATTATTATCATCATCATTGTTATTATTGTTGTTGTTTTGTTGTTGTTGTTGTTGTTGCTGCCGCCTGCCTCGCTCGCTCGCTCGCTCGCTCTCTTGGACCCTCAAGCCACCCGTCAGTCGGCGGGTCACAGCTGACGTCTGTGACATCTCCCAAACAATTTTTGTGGGTGTGTATGGGTGTTCTTGGGTTCAACCAGTCGCTGAGCTTCCTTGACGGCTCCGATGCTTTCGACCACGACCCTCGGCGGAGGAGGCTGTGCTTGTCAACATAAATCATGGCACCTTGACCCAGGGACGACCGGTGCAGAGTGAAACGTCAGTCATCATTGGATGTTCTCCCTCCGTCCGAGGTCTTTGGAACATGTGTGCGATGCATGAGATGCGGCTCCCCATGACGGGCCAGGCCTGGCGAGGTATTGGATCATTCCTACATTTTCCTCTTCGGGAAGTGTTTGCAGGCCATCCTTCAAACGGAGCATCCAGCCCAGCAAAGTTGCTGCCCTGCGATTGGTGCTGATCAAACTTTGACATATGCAACCTCTGCCCCTCGTCCTTCCCCCGACCGCAAAGCATCGAAATGTCTATTTTCATGCGGCTCTCGAAGTCTCATTTCCTCGGCTCCCAGGTCAGCGCACTGGTTGTTCAACAACAACCATTCTGACCTTGAGCATCATTCAAGGCCGTAAACCCCCGCCAAGTCGAGTGATAAAAGAGCACCAAGGTTCACCCGGGCCAAGGCTCGCGACCACCGTTTTGGTTTCTGGCAGACGTGCTTTTTCGGGAGGGCGGAAGCAAGCTACTCAAGAGGAAGAAGGAACACATACAGCCAGCTCCTCCGGAGCCGGAGCCGCCCCGCTCGAGGGGCTAGAGGGAGAGCTGTCAAAAAACGCAGATCTACCGCAGTGATCCGGTGGCTCACAGTCCCCAGTCGGGCACCGCATTTGATTGGGCCTGTGGCTGGAAGGAAGTGGCATGTTCCGAGTAGCATCAATGTTTTGCCCTGGTGGCCGTGGCGAGATCCTTGCGGCGGTGCTGGCCAGGGTGCCACGATCAATCTTCTGCTCCCAATCCCTTTGACAGGTCCTAGAAACAGCCCAACTTGTGTGCATGACAGGTCCAAGGGCCGAAAGAGTTCGTCAAGAGATCTAGGCAAACAAGAATTGCGATTGGCTGCTCATGGCTGCCACGGTACAGTTGATCTCAGGTTGATCGGAACCAGAGATGGGATCGTTCAGGTTGTCAAATGTGAGCCCAGATTGCGATTGGCTCCTCAGGAACTGTCATAACCAGCTCCTTGTCAGGTGTCGCCTCAAGTTGCTGCGCCTCAAGAGTTGGGTTGGGTTTCCGTCGGAACGGGTGCACATCACACAAAGAAGGGGACAACAAGGAGAAGACGGAAGCCCGGGTGCTGACTGATGGGGTGACAGGGAAGACGATGGTATGGCGAGCTTGACGTGTGAGAGAGGTGAAGGGGGCCTATTCGTGGTTGGAGACGTTGCAGCTGCGCGCTGTCGAGTGCCATCTGGGACGTGCCATGCCGACAGCTGCCCGCCCTTTGGCCTGCTTCTGTCTGCACGTCTCTAATGCCCTTGTTTTGGGTCGCCAGTTTCAACCACTTTTCGGGTGAGCCGGCTCAGTTGCATCGTGGTCGCTATCTGGTCCTGGCGTGTGGTGGGTGGTTGATGGCATCCAGACGGGTACCCCGGCCGTTTTGTTTGGTACCTGTCCAAGAGAGAGAGGACAGTCCAGTGCGTAGCGGATCCTGTTACAGCTGCGAACTCTGAGCCAGTCGCACCCTCTCTCGGGTTGACACTCGTTGCTAGACTTTACAGCTCTTGTTCGCTCTGATCTGCAGCTGAGGGACGGGCGGCACGACGATCCCCCGCTACTTTGGCGTCAGGCAAGTATCAGCGAGAACAACCAGGCGCTGTGTCCACTGCAGGTACTGGTGGTTCCGGCGAGTCAACAGCCTCTTCCAGGGCAGAGCGGCCCATGCTACAGGTCACCAGTCTGTGCCCAAGTGCTGGCAAAGACGACAAGGGCACGCTATGAGCCAAAGGGTATGGTGGTCTTGTCGATTGATATGTCGTGGCGTATGGTTGCACAACCCTTAGGCATCCGTAGCTCCGCGCCGCCGCAGAAAAGTGAAGCTGGCGTGACAGCGCACCGTACCTACATGGATGGCTGTAACCAAGGATGGCAAACGTACAAGTAAGCATGTCGAGATGCGCAAAGCTCTGAGCAACACGAGCACGTTTCTCGCGGGATCTGGCTAGATGGTTTCGACAGGCAGTCGATGATTGGCTCGTCCGAGCCCCGAGTTCGTTGCTGGACGGCCCAAGAGCAACCTAGCAAGACGCTGGCCCATGAGATGCACGCACCTGGGATAGACTGCTTGTCGGCAAGGTGCATGCGATGGTGCAGGATGCTGATAAACAATGCAATATGCATTGCCATGGCCATGGCCATCTACGTGGCCGCTGGTTGTCGGCAGGCAGGCCAGTATGGATACAAGATAGTTGTGTCAGCATAGACGGCTTGATTGGCTGTGGGTTGGCCACCAAAATGGGTCTGGTGATGGATGGGTGGGCGGCGTAGAAGGCTATCTCGTTGCCGCTGCCGGGGATCGATCTCGGGGATGCACTGTACAGGGTTTGTTGGCGTTGCCGTCAACATGGAACTGGTGGCGACCTGTACATATGCTGTATCCGTGGGCGAGGTTGACCTGACTGAGATCCAGGGGTGGTGTTGATGATGATGATGATGGGGTCGGAGCCCGGTCAGGCGCAGCGTTTCCCCAACATGGAGGAAATCGGTGCTGTACCTAGTTGAGCGACATGGTATACTAGCAACTCAGTGCAGGCAGGTAGCGGTGCGTCATGATTAGATGGCATCTGCATCGCCCGCTGCGAGAGTAAGCACAAGTCCGAGTTGTGCATACCTACCGAACGATGGGTTGAGTTGGGTGCATATGCGGAGAATAAGAAGTGGAATGGCCTTGGACTACGAGTATCCATGACAAGCTAAACCAAACCACCTACGTAGGTCGGCACACCCGAGTTAGGAACGATTGACTGGAGAGCAAATAGGTACCTACCTGCCTCAGAGTCGAAGCCTCCTCCCCTCACCCCTCTCAGCCGGGCACAGTAAGCAGAACGTGCTTCCTTCTTTCTTTTCTTTTCTGCATTGAGAGCAAGGCCCGGGAAAGTGGATACGCGGGTTGGATCGAAAGGGGAGTCGAGAGAAGAGCCACCGAGTGTCTCTGCAACTGCAACTACAAAGTGCGCCCCCCCCAAGCAAGTGCCCGCACTTGCGCCTGCCGTCTCACTAACACCTGCCAGTTTCCCTTAAGGCTAGCCTCCTTTACCCTTCCTGCTCTTTCCTCTTGTCCCCCTCCCCTTTCCCCAGTCGCAACAAGGGGGAGAAAGGAAATTGGAACAAACAATGGAATCAACGACCCCCGGACGAGACACAAATAGCTACCGGGCTGGCTGTCGGCACTAGCATGTTTTTGTAAAAGCCCTTGGATCCTGTGCTGTCTCCCATTTCCCTTTTCCAATCGACGGACGTCACACTGGGCTGGGCTGGACAGGACCGTCAGCGTACCTCAAGCAGACGACAGACGCCCCGGCAGCCTGACACATTTGGCTTCTGACGGGATACCTGACTACTTCTAGTCTCGGGGAGCCATCTCACGAGCTTACCGCACATGTCGTCGCACGGCGTCGCCCCGGACGTCACCTGGCACCCAGTCTCACTCCATGGCTTGTTGGCATGCTGCTACTGAGGAGATTACCTAGGGAGAAAATAGAAGTGTAATCTCCATCCAGAGCCTGCAGGAGACGCCTTGTACGAGGTAGATGGATAGATAGATAGCCTGGCAAGACTGCCAAGCCATGCCATGCATGCACTGAAAATGGCACTGGAGTGCGTGCAAGTGTGTCAAACCCCTCCGCTTGTCTGGCTTCCCTTCCCTTCCCCATGATTTTGATCGTGATCTGGAACTTTGAACCCGTTGGAAAGCGGTAAATGTGGCCTGGTCCACTTTTCATCTCGATAATGGATCCGATTAATGAACTGATTGCTGCAAGCGAAAACAAGCAATTGGAAGAAGGCACAGGTTGATGCATGCACTTGGTGTACGAATGCGAATGTGAACGGAAGGTGCAGGTCAAGCCACATGCAACCCTACACCAGCCACTACACCATTTACCACACCAACTCACTGTACCCGTCCAAAGTACCTAGGTTCCTACTTGTCCTGGGTATCCGTCACAGTGGGTGTAGAATCTGTACCCACACCCACCGCAACCCATCAGAATACCCGCTGGCGACATTATCGGAAGAAGCTCCTTCCTCAACCGTTGCCTTCTCCAATTGGCTCCCAATCCGCAGCCGCAGACACGGGGCCGACACGTTCTTTTCCGATCCAGGCGTCTCATTTGCTGACCCATTCACACACGCCTCTTCACCGGTGCCATAGAACCGGACTTGACAATTGCTGCGAACATCCGCCAACGACTGCCTGTCTTCCGATGTGAAATATGATCAAACCTGGAGGCAATAACAAGCGGTCCAGCTTCGCCGATGCTATGCTATGCTATGCTATGTTATGCTATGCTATGCCATGCCTGCCCTTCACTACCCGGATCTGGACTACACTCGCACACACAGATGCTGCATCAACCTACGCTGACGCCGTCACACTACTGTTCAGGGCAAGCCGCGCTCGTCTACGCGGCTGAACCTTGGACGTCGGATATACCACGATACCCCTTGACAGATGGACGAGTGCTCTGTCCCGGCTGTTTGTACGGTGATTCGATGAGCCAGCGCCTGTTTTACGCATACGCTGGCTGCGTCGACCGTCCACTCAGTCGCGGCCTCGTTCCGGTCCACGCACAGGGCGAATTGATTGCCCAGTGCCGTTTCGAATTCTGGCCAGGCTTGTTGATGGGCGCCACGAATTCATCTCCCTCGAGCACCGAAGCAGACTAGAAGAACTCTCCTCTCGTTCTTTTGGGATTGCCCGCCCGGCCATCTATACATATCCAAGTTCGGACGCCACCGGCTGCGCGTTGACACAACAAGGCCTTATATTGGCTGGCATCTTGCGCCCGAGCCCTACCGAGAAAACGTCGCCGACTCTTCCAAGGACGGCGTCGGACGTCCAGTGCTCCCTCCTTCTCAGGGGAAGCCATCAATCTGACCACCGAAGCTGAATATCTTCGCCTCTAGGCATCAAACCAGATGATGGGATTTGCTGTCATCTGCCCACGCCCCTTCTTTGGAATAGTTCGATCAATTTCGCTGAGCGCCAGCCACCCGTCGATCCCAGCACCAATAATCGACAATCCACCCTTCGCAGCACGTTCCCATTGCCCTGTGCGCCAACAGCATATGCCCACTTGTACATACCTAGTGGGCTGCGCAGGACGATCTTGCCAAAGGCTTTACTGCGTCGCTGGCTGTCGGGGCCCGAGATGCGTGCCCTTTACTGTGGCCGCTTGCTTCGGTCAGCACGGCCTCCCATTGGCCACTGCCATCGTTAGGCAAACTGCACAGCGAAGTGCTGCTGTTTCTTTGGACCACGTCCGAATCCCCTCAGCCCCCTCGCTTCGCGGACGCACCTAAACGCAATATGAATCGCTTGACACTACGCTGCAGAGACCACAACCGGCTGCCGTTCGGAACTCGATCTTGCTTCACGCCTGCACATCCCCCCGCGCCGAGTGTCACTCTAGAGTCTTGCTTGCCGTCTTTGCAAGTACCCCTGTCAACATTCCGGCATCGTAGAGCAGGATGTGGTGCCCCTCCTTGCCATCCAAGTGTTGAAAGGGGGAGCATCGTGCTGCCGTGGAGTCCGTTTCGCTGTACCCATACGGTCCATACCGTTCAGGTCTGACCACCGCCATTCTCAAGGACCGATATGGAACACTGTCACTCAACGATGTGACCCTAAAAATACACTGTACTTTGTACCACAAGAAGTATGGCTCCGAATTGCTCCGGAGGGCGTTCACAATTTGGCGCTCGGCGGCCCCTAGAGTAGCCGGCCGCGTCAAGGTTCAGGTTGCTGTCAGGCACAGCTGTCTGTGAAAACCTTGGACTTTGAGCCCCGAGCATGTCACGAGTATGTTTATATCGTTCTGTCGAGGCGACCGAAATAGACGTTTCACCAGTTAGCCTGGCCGAACGGACCCAAACATCGCGTGGTCAGAGTCTGTTCGCCTCAACGCCGCATGTTTCAAAGACTTGATCAACTGGCTGCAAGCTCACTTCGTCTATTTGCATTGAAGCTCAAGTGGTGTCCTATGCCGGCGTGCGGCGTAGTCATCCATTAGGCCGACATTTCCTCGCTCAATCGCCAGAAATACGTACTGATGAGCCATGTTTGTCTGTTGGGCGGCATGCCCGGCCTAACATTGCGAGAAGGATCGTCGAGGTAGGGATTGAGACACCACCTCCGTCGTGTGCCCAACACATGGCACCGTATCCGTACTTGCATTTGACATCTCCACGCCTCAGTGTTGGGAAAAGAAACGGGAGATCGTTTCCTTGACGAAAAAGCCAGGCTTGTTCATTCTGCCAGATCGTTGGGTGATCCACTCTACCGCATGAGCAAGGGGCAGATTCGCAAAAATGACCAAGTCAAGAAAGGATTACCGGTCGTGAGGGTTCCATTCAAATGGATCCCCATTGTCAAGAACAGGGGATGACAAGGAGGGACAGACAGCCTATTGATGAGACGGCAGAGCCCGCCAACCAGGGTCTTTACAGGGATTCCTTGCCGCTGTACCTATACTACGGAACCCAATTGTGTCTTTCTTACTCCACGTTCCAATTCGACTCGGAGCCGGCTTCATCATTTACTACCTCGAGTGAAATGACAGACGTTTGAACATCAGCTCATTTGTCAACTGGATCGGCGGGATAACGAGGCCCCTCATACGAAGCTGTGCACCATGTTACACACATGACCCAAGCGTGGGGCGGGGCAAAATGACTTCAGCGGGACAAATTCTGCCGTTCTGGGGATTCCATCATCTGAAGACCCAACGCCGTATCCAGTACATTACCGTGGGGAGACGAACCTCCGCTTCAACTCCTACCCCAATCTCCCGACGAGCTGAACCGGACCAGTCAACCGCAGCCAGATCGAGAATCTTGCAGCAGCGATCCCCCATCACCTGTCATAATTTGGAATGAGCCGCATGCCCCAGGGCTCGTCGCCTCGTGTTATAGTCTTGGCGGCCCGCCCGTCCAGCTTTGAGTTAGTTGCCTGGGTTTTGTTGGTTGACTTGAGCGAGTATTGTCTGACAACAGTCATGCGGTGATATGTCCTGTGGTTCTCGAGGGGAGACTACTCGGACTTCTAGTTGACGGAGATATGATTGCCAAAAGGCATCTGATCAACGCGCTGCCTTCCACCAGAACCGACTCGATGGTTCTTTACGACACGAGTTACTCAGATGGTCGGACAGGATGTAAAGCCAGAGAGTGTGCAGCAGCATACCGCAAGCATGCCGGCGTGACACCGAGACTCGTGTTATGGCATATTGACTGGCAGCAGTTCACCTACGTTGCACCGAGTCCGTGCTACCCTCATTCTACGAAAGGATTAAGTTTGCATTACGGATACTTTATACGCAATATAGCGGAATGGTCGACCCGTGGCGGACTTATACATGCATATTCGTTTGCGTTTTGAGGCACCCCTCACCCCTCGGGTCGAACACGCAATGCCAGTGGCCGGTGAACTCTCACTACTTGGGTTGTGCTGTGATGCGGCGTTCCGCGTATTCAGTCCACAAAACCGGGTTCCAAATCGCTGAGTTTGGCTGACAGCTCAATAGTTGCGGGTGCTCATTATTCTGTCATGTCACAGACATTGCTCTCCTCGTGGCACATCTGGACTTGTTTTCAGCTACCCCGAGGAGTTGGCGCACGAGACCGAGTAGTTACTTTTGCAAGCGTTCTCCGAGGATTATGTCGCAGGACGTTACAAACTCTGACGCCATCTCGACCAACATAGACAAGGTTGCTTTGTGCTTGGCTGTGGAACTTGCTCGACATCCCGTGACTCATGTATGGGAGACTTCGAGGCATACAAGTCCGTGACGATAGGAAGTCGAGTCGCCATAGCCAGACACATTATCCCGATGCTCCTTCCCTATGCGCGACCCAGCGCTTTTGTGGTCAAGGGCTCCGGATACCCGTAGGCGAGTTTTGCTCTTTGATGAATCCCGCTTTTCACATTGCAGCTCACTCGGTGCCGGTGTACTCGATTGACGGACGAGTTTGACTACTAAGCTCAAAAGCCCACGTTGTGTGGTAGCAACAATATTGCAGAATACCAGGAATATTCTTGCCAATTATTTGAGTTTTCACACTGGATACAGCGGCAGCGTCAAAGCACGGCACGACCGGGAGTCACAGTACCTACGCCAGGTTTACCCATTTACCGTACGAACTGCAAGCTTTCAAATGAGCCTTGGCCCGCTTTGGGTCACCTAAAGTACATGCAATCGAGACAAACCATGCTGTCCAACCTTCCCATAGGTCTGGGAATCCAGTGGATACTTTACGACGGCTGTCATTGCTTGTGCGCCGTGAGCGAAGGCCGTAACAGTACTTTGTCCTCTGCGCGCCCAGATCGGGTCTTCGGGAGGCGATGACCCTGGTCACGGCCCCGTGTATCGTGTCGCGCAAGCTGCTCCTTATTGAGTAACACAGCCGCCCAAGGCGGTCGTGCCGGAAACAACCCTGTGCCGGCCTTTTGCTGGGAGCAAAGACAGACATATCAGATAGAGATGCTGAGGCCCACCTGCCGTGCGTGCACTCGCTCGTTTATTCGTAGTCGACTTCAATAGTGTCGCGCGGTTGGCAATGTCAGTTGATGCAGCCGCATTTTGCTCCGCACGTCAAGCACAAACTATCGGGGTGACAGCAACGGTCGGCGTTAGCGTCACAGTGAAACAGGGCAGCGTCATGGACAGCCTACAACGCCAATCTCTTGACCACCTACTACCGCGATTCGCGACTCTGTCAGGGTAACAGCATGGCGAGCTCTCCTTTCGTTTCCCCTCCCGCAAAGATTTCGAACTCGGCTCCATCTTTTCACAAGGCTGCCGAGCCCGCACACACAGCACCACGCCCAGACGGATAGGCGAATTGCAAAGACGAAAAGTATCGGCAGATGTTGGGAACCACGCCGAGAGCATCTATAAGGACATGCTGATGAGATATCTGGCCTCATTATGAAGTCATTGGTCTGCAACGCCGTCTATTTCGCGGGAAACCCCAGGCGAAGGCTCCAGTACCACCCCCCCCCTCGAGAGGTGCTTACGGTACTTAGGGGATCTGTCAAGTTTGACAGCCGCCAGGAGGGCCACCAGATGCAACGCTGATGGATCGGACTAGGACGATTCGAGTGGAGTAGTGGCAAAGTGGTCAGGGGGGTTCGACGTCCAAAGATGCCCTCTGCCGACACCCTGTCCCCCGTCGGGTCCAAGGATCAGCCAGGCGGAGGGAGCAACCTTCATAACGCTGGATGCAAAACTTGCGTGACCGGCAGGGATGGCGGAAGGTTGGCCTCACGGCCCCTGAGGCCGAGGCATGGGGCTTGTCAGCATCTCATACACTCGCAACTTGTCTGCATTGTTTGCTTACTTGCTTACTTGTCACAACTTGTCAAGCGCCCTGCGGACGAAGCCCACGGGCAACTCTGGGCTTCACGGCAGACCTCATTCCGGAAGCCGTGCGCATTTGGCAGTCTTCTGGCATTGCTTCCGAACATCTGAAACTGAACAGGTAGGTCCGACCAGTGCCCGAAGGGCGACGTCTATTCTCCACTCGTTTGCATGGGTCTGACCCCGACCAGTTGACGATGATGGCTTGGCTACTGCCAATCTGGCCCCAGGGGAGCCCTTGGAACTTTGGAAGAATAAGAAGGGAGGGGGGAGGGGGGGTGGACTGGGGATATGGGATATGGGAAGAGCGAGCCCCAACAACAGGGCCCAAGGTTCACTCATCTTGCACCCCTGCCAAAGACTCCTGGTTCCCATCCATCGTCATATCCTTTCACCCTCCCACCCCTTGTCGCCTGAGCCCAGCCTTAACATGGTCCAAGCGCCCTGTCAAATCGCAAAGCAACCTCCATTTGGATCAAGAGCTACCCCCCCCGGCATGACAGGGGAGGTTCCAGCACCTGTCACGACTCCTGGGGGAACGAATCGCATTTCCTTCGCAAGCTCAGACTTAAGGTCTCGAGCTCCGACGACAGCGGAACATGACGCCGTCGTAACCTTCGACGACAGCTTGTGGAAGGATGTCAGAAGACAAATCCTGGAGAGATTGGATCAATCGAAGAGCATGTCGCGCACAGCAGAGTTCTACAGCAGAAGCCTCAAGCCGGCCATGTTTCTCAACCCTAGGTCGGGTCACTGGTCTTCTGATTCGTCGCCTCTTTCCTTCGAGTTCTCGCCGTAATGTTGTGTCGTGCAAATCCACAACCTGCTGTCAAGCCACTCTCTGCCCATAATCGAGTTATCGTCCATCGCTGAACCAAATCCCCCTGCCCCCCTCCCCCTTTCCTCCTCCTCGTCAGCAGAGATCAACAAAGATAAGTCCTTTTGTTTCTTTTTCTTCTTCTTTTTTTCCCCACTTCCTTTTACCTCCTTTTAACCGGGATTGTCCGGCAATGCACATATATACCTAGTACACGATCTCGCCTACTCCACCCCACCATCCGATTCAGAATTTGGATTTGTCAGGGGGGGGGGTTCGGGTCGAGGGCCCCGACATGTCACATCTGCCAGCCAGTCGCATCTTGCCGATTCGACTTTGACAGCAGCCGTTGGACGACACGGACTGCGCCACCCTGTGAACCTGCCGCCAAAGAAGAAACATCAGCCCGCGCCCGCAAAGAAACGGCACGGGTCTGTTTGCTGTTCTGGACGACACTTGCGAGTCTTGAAGTGAAGTTTGTTACAGGATAAGCCAATCTTACTTAGCCTTCCCGTTTCGTCGGCTCTCAGTTGCCTCACTCTGTACAACCTACCTGTCAGCTATAGACGTTTCTTGACATTAAACCGGGGATTTTGTTTTCGTCTTCCATCGGAATTTGTCATCCTTCGTTCCCAGGGCTGTCTTCGTCGGCGTACGCACGTGCGCACCAGATTGGCTAGTCGAGGCTTTCTGATAGCTCTGCAAGAACCTACTAGGGGGAACAGAGATACACGCATGTCTGCTCTCGGCTATCTTCTGCGTTCGCGTGCCTGCAAGCCAGAGGTGCCGGGCGTCCGTCCCTGCCACGCGTTGATACCAACAAAAGGGGCTGGGAATGTCCGCACCATGGTCAGGCACACACTAACACATGCTGGCAACATCAGGCCAGGCGCCAGCCGATCAACTCGGGCGGCCATTATTCGTACTGGGACGATGTTGAGGCTGAAGTGCCGTGTGCCGTCGTGTCGACTCACATCTTCGGATCACAGATCCAGGACCGAGGGCACTCGGGCGGCCCGTAACGACCAACCCATCGACCTGGCGTTGCTCGCCACCTGTTCATGATCGACCGCTGTCGCTGCCGTAACCTGGTAAAGTCTCTCTACCAATTACGGTTTAGGATTTGCGATCTACCGTCTCCCGTCCATTGACAAGACAGTGACGGTGTGGGCGTGCTAGGGTCCAGTCATAAGAGGGATATGCCCTGTCTGCATGGCTTCCTTGAGTCTGTCCGTGTCTATTGTGCCTGTTGTCTATGGTAATATGCCTCAAGAGCAAAGCAAAAACCTTGTTCCGAGTGGGTTACGCGACACCCGGGCTTCCGGATTCAAGGGCGAGGAGACTTGTCAAGCGCGGAAGTGGAAAAGGAGGGGCAAGTGGGGGAGAGCGGGGGCGAGGCCATGCTGAAATCCAAATCATCAAGAGCGGTATTTGTATTCAACATGCTTCGTTCGAGACGAACGGGCACCAAACGCCCCGTGTCGTTGTCCAGAGTGTCCCTGCCTCATGGCTTTGATGGATCTGCTTGACAAACGGCCCTCCCTCGCAGGGACGGAAACATCTGAAAAAGGGGCGGCGGGGTAAAGTGGGAGGGAACAACCCTCAACCCTTTTCCCCCTCCGCTGCGAGTCCGCCCCGACGCTCACGGAGGTGCGCTTACCACATGGGGGCCCAGTTCATGAGTTCCTCTCGCGGAAGGGCAGGCAAGAACGCCGATTGCATGTCCACATCCCCAAGCAAGTATGCAACCCCTCTAACGTGGCAAGCCTAGCAAATAGAGAGAGGGGGTAAGGGGGGGGGTATAGACTAACAAAACGAGGCATAGGACGCAGCTGGGCGAGGGTTCGAAACGGGCAGCGAGAGAGAAACCAAAGTAGAGACCACACCACGTCCGCCGTATCCAGTTACTCTTTCTTTAGTAGCCCGATAAAGCCTGTGATGCCGCAGTATACATGCCATGACACAGATTGCTTCCTTTCCCCGGACATCGCCATCCCCTTTCTACCCCCTTCTTGCAAACCATTTTTTAGAGTGTGGTTTTGAATCATTGTGCCGTTCCAAGCCTGACGAGGACGGTCGAACCCTACAAGCGACCCGGACGGATCGAACCGAAGTATCCCAATGTGCTATTGTTGCTACCCCTGGTCTCAAAACATCAATCGAAGAAGAGTCAGGCGACGTGAGAGGGGACGAATGACCATCATGGTTGCCCCTTGCTCTCCGCCAGGTGCCTGACCAGACCTCCCAGTCCGGAAAGGGATGGAAAGACGAAGGACAAGACAAAAAAAAAGTTCACACGAAGAAACGCCATTTGAGACGAATGGGCGACGGGCCACAACCGTCGCATCATCCCCAAACAAGGCATTGGGTCCAGGCATAACGACGTCCTCTCTTCTCGACAAAGTTATGCTCGCCGCAGAACCTTGTTGAAGAAACCACCCCCGCCTTTCCTGGGTGTTTCATCTCTCAACGGGCCACCGACGGCAGCGGCGTCTCTCGTCCCGTCTTCCCCCCCGAATCCGGCGTGGCGATCCTGGCGGTGGTGATGACCCGGGTCTGGAGAGGCGGACGGGTGGCCGTCCACCTGCTGTCCCTCACCCTTGGCGACCTTGACGTATGAATCGTCCGAAGCCGTCGAGAGTGTCGCGGCCGAGTCAAAATATCCGTGGAGATCCTCGGCCGTAAGCTTCGAGAGTCCCATGCGGGGAGCGTTGGTGGTGGGTTTTGTGACATGGTCAAGAGATGTGGCAGTAGAGGCCTCGAGGACAGTCGCGTTGGCTAGTCTCCCCTGCCGAATGTAAGAGAGACCTCGATCGAGATACTCGACTAGCGGTGCCTTCATGTCGGGTTCAAAGGTTGCGGTGGTGCTGTCTCTGTCGCCACCCCGGTCCTTGTCTTCGTCGCCTCCAGCCCCAACAGGATGGCCCGTAGAGGAGCAGTGCCATCCCGCTGCTTTTGTTTGCCCTGACCATGCACCCTCTGATGCTACTATTGCTGTCTCGGTACCAGCGCCATGGGCGGCGAGTGATGGCTCGGCAGCCATTCCGCCGCTATTGCCGTGGACATCCAGGATTTTGCGGTAGAGATCTGGGACGCGTCGGCGGAACTCGGATTCGAGATCTAGTTCATGCTGGCTCTTGGCATGCGCGCGGTCCGGGCTGGTTGACTGGTTGAGGCTCGACGACGAGCTCACTCTGCCCTCATCGTCTATCTGGGCCAGGAGCTTCTCGTATTGGGATCTCCTCGCTACGTCCTCCTCCCTTGATGACGTTAACGCTTGGTTGCTGGCCCGTATGAGGGCTTCCGCATGTGCCCTGGCCTCGTCCGTCATGTTGGACCCGGCGATGGATTTGCTGTAGGAAACGCTGAATTCTCTGTAATGACCCTTGAGAATGAAGCATCGGCCGGACCAGCCCCAACTCTTAAACTTCTCGTAGAGCACGTCGGCCAAGGGACACTCCCACGGAGAGTCCACGGCGCGGGCGTAGAATACCATGCAAACTATCGACTGCCACTCTCCGAACATTTGCCTGCTTTCGCGGTCCAAGAAGGCGCGCTCAATCACGTCGAACGATGCATCCTGGACAAACCTTAGGGGAGCACGAAGGTTGATGGCGCCCCTGATGTGAGATTTTTCATGGTCTGCTGGCGGTCTGAGGTCAATCAGTAATGTCCTGCCGGGAGGCAGAATCTCAATGATCTTGTTAAGATGATGGGGCAGTATCATCCAAGCTCCTTGGGTTGCCGGGGGAACTAAACCATCCATCTTGAGCTTCTGGAATTGCTGAGAGACGATATCTCTCTCTCGCCGATGATGCAACCAGGCCCGTGACAGTCAGTGATGAGCTCTCCCGTCGTGAGTGTTGGATTTACCTACTTCGACATGCCATAGTTCGGTACCCAGATTGGAGGCGACGAAGTTCTTCTGCTCGTCGTTGGGCAAAGGTTCCTGCCGGTAGTATTGCTGGAGTAGCGTCTCGACGTGCTGCGAGAACTTGGGCGGCTCAGGTATGTTGGGGAAGGCAGTCCTGCGGGCACTTCTCTGCTGATTAGGTATCATCGCCCTCGAAAACGCCACCTTGGATGATGCCCGAGAGAAGGCGGTGGTTTGACGCTGTAGAGTGCTGAGGGAGGTTGCGTAATTGGCAGACGGCAGCGGCGTCGAGTGACCGCTAGTGGGAGACGAGGACGGCGATATTCCTGACGATCCTAGACCTGCGTGCTGTAACTTTACGTCCATTCCTGAAGCCAACTCGCTGCTGAAAGGAAAGGGTCTTATATGAGCTGCTTGCTGGCCAAGAATTCTGCCTGTATCCGTCGGAGCATATGTGTATGTGCTGTCGGAAAAGAACGTAGTAGTTGACGCAGAGTCAGCTTGTGTCCTGTCAAGCACTGCGCGAGAGCCTCTGCTAGCTGGCACTTGGATTTCGGCTTCTTCTTTGAATGTCTTCTGGGCCACCAGGTTGTTCGACCGGATGAAGGCCACAAAAGAGGTGGCATGATCCTCAGGCAGGAGATCCCATATCATAACCAGCATGGACACCAGGAGGAGTGTAGAGTGGCTTTTGAAAACACCTTGGACCTTGACGTATTTGGCCATGGCCGGGAAGTTTGACAGCCACTGTTTCCATGCGTTGAGGTCCAGCTGCTGATCATCCTCTAGCGCGAGCGAGATCATGACATGAGGCGTTTCCTCGTTCGGCTCGCCAGATATGGGGCTACTTGGACCTCGCCCGCCAGTTACCCCCTCGGGTAACTCGTTCGCCGGGATCTCCCGAGGAGGCGAGGGCGGCCGTTTTCCGGTAGGCACGATTCGGGACAACTCGATGCTGGGTGCCTTGTGGTTAGACGTCATCATGAAATGGACCGGGGTCGACCTGGCCTCGAGTAGCTTGCCGTTGATGGTGACAGGGCGTGGGTGCTTCAAGCGGGCGAGCACTTCGGCGTGTAGCATCGCTGCAGAGAAGGCGCGGAGGCGCCATTCCTGCATCACTTCGATCAGGGCGTTCGTGAAGGAGTAGCGACCTGGATCTGGGACGATAGCATCCCAGCTTGAGGGAGAGATGGTCTCGGTGATGCTGTTGCCATTGGAAAATGTTGCGCTTGCAGCGCCAGCGCAGCAGTCGAGGAGGATGAGAACGTCAGATGCCGAACGTTCCAACAATGTCTGGATCGCGGACCATTGAAGCCAAGGCGAGTCGGGATGCCATGTTCTAATGACATGTGAGGACAAATATCCCAATCTACGAGAAATTTGCAACCACTTACGCGCACCAGGTACTCTGCCTGGACTCGTCTATCCTGGCATGTCCACCGTAGTAGATTAAAAAGAGCGTGTCCTGGGCCTCATGGTCTTTGATCAACTTTCCCACTTGCATCATGAGCTCCAGATGTGAGTTCTCAGACGGTATAGGGAAGATTTCAGTCTCATAGGCATAGTCCTCCCGGAGGCACCTTTCCAAGTCCTCCAGCTCGGGCAGCACAAAGAGATCATCGCAGCCCCAGTGGAGCAGCAGGGCCTGAACCTTCGTATATCGCTGTGAGGACCTCCCACGATTGGGAAATGCTCTATTGGCAGACTGTAATCGTGTTAGAAAGCGGCCGAGGCAGGCTTGGCCGCTGGTCTGCGGCGACTCACATGTTCCAAAGTCTGCGCGAAGCTGCCGAGATGCTTCACATGGTGGCTCACGCGGCTGACATCGTGGGTGGCGGTACGGGGCGCACCGTCGGAGTTGGATCCGTACTGGACAATGCCAGCTTGTGAGTTTACTTATATTTATACTCTGCGCGATTTCCGTGTCGAAACTCTTGAACTTACAGTCGAGTCGGCACTGCTCACGCTGCTGTCTCCGTCGGCGGGTCGTCGCGACCGAATGGTTACGTACGGCTGGTGGTCGCCCATGTATGCAAATAACCCACGCTTCTCGGATCATTTATTCACCTGCCGCGGATTTCCCCGCAAGGTATGTCTACCTGAGCGGTCAAGATGTCGCACAGTTCCAGCGGAATCTGTGGCGTGGGATGTGGTTCGCTAGAAAGTGTTGTTGAGATGCATATCGCGACAAGAGGGGAAACTAGGAGGGACGTAAGAGCCAAAAAGACTGCAATCTCGGGAACGACGTCTGATGCATCACTAAGCAAGAACAGCGAGAAGTCTTCTGGTCTGGAAGAGAGGAATTCGAGGGAAGACGTCGGCGGTGTTTTCTGACATTGGCGCCATTCGTATCGGTGGACAGAGGCTGGAGGCATCCATCCCACTTTGGTGCGAACGAGCGTTGATAGCCAAAGCGGTTTAGCGTCATCCAGACCGGTGACTTAATGGGGTCGAGCGCTTTGATAACTTGCTGGCTTAGCGTCATATCTGATGTGGCTGATGCTTTTCTAATACAGCGTGTGTGGCTTATGCTCCGATGATGACACGGACGGGAGGGAATACATGGGCTATCTACGGAGTACAGTGCCTACACCTAGGCTAGCTGGCTAGGTAGGCCCCCCTCTAGGTAGGTACTAAAGCCTACCTAGTGTACGGAGTACTGGAGCCGCAGCATCATGGCCACCGATCGGAGCTGCAGGCTTTCTGTGCTCCGCACTGAGCGAGGTGTCCTCAGCAACGTAACGGGTCCCCGACGACGCCGTCGTCGATGCTAATAGACCCATCGTGCCGTCCAAGCACATGCTGTTCGGTTCGCTCACAAATCACCCCTACACCATTCTCGTCACCGAGGAGCCCACTTTCGTCGACAATAGTATTGTGGTTGCAGTCTTTTCATCGCAAACCATCACTCGAGTTTCCACATCGACCGGAAACCTGTTGCCGAGACCCTCGTCGAGCTGCACCTGACATTAGCAAGATGCGTCAGCGAATCACCTTCATCCACAAGCCAGGTGACGGCGTCCCACCCGAGTCTCTCGAGATCAGCGATGCCGGTGTCAAAGGCCCCGACATCTTGTCCGTCCGTGAAGAGAGAGTCACACTGGCTCTGGAGGAGCTCCCATCTGAGCTCTCCCAGCTTCTCAGTGAGAGTCACGAGCTGCACATCAGATGGGCCAGTCCTTGGGCCTATGACACCGTCGGACCCTTGGCTTCGAGGGTATCGCCGGGCCTTCACCTCTTTTATACCCCGAAGAGGGATGGGGAATGGGACGGGTAAGTTGTCGTGAAATGCAGTGGGGATAGCGAGTGTTGACATGAGTGCAGAACGAAACTATGCCAAGAACTGAAGAAGGCCTTTGGCGGCAGCGGCTGCTCATCGTCCGAGGTACAACTCATCATCTCACATCTGGCCGTACAATCCGTCGTCTAACAGCCCATGCAGTCCTTCACAAGTCTTCCCCGTGACCGGTTCTCTCACTCGGCTGCTCTTCAATACTACCAACCGCTAGAGGACCTCGCCGCATTCACACAGTACACAGCCGAACAGCTCTGCCCGGCATCAGACATGGCCTGCAAATCCCGCGCCGAGGAGCTCAAGACAGCGGCCTCTCTCGATATATCCTACGACACAATCTCGCACGCTCTTAAAGTCACGGCCCAGTGGCCTCACGGCAAGCATAGCATCTCCGTCGCCTCGACGCCCAATCACCGAACCGAAGTCGGTATCCTCACCATCGACGCCACCGCAAACCCTGAGCCCCATGAGATCGGTATGGGCGGCGGCCTCATCGTCATCGGCGAGCACAAGAAGCCGTCGTCCGTCCTCTTCAACGTGCCTGCCCGCCACCGGCTGCACGCGGACGCCTCCTCTCGCCCAAGCTCCTTCTACGCAAAGCTCCTTGAGCCGGCGGGCCTACACCCAACGCTGCAGCTCACGCTTACTTCTGCCAAACCGCCAATCGATGACGCATACTGCGCCGTCCATGCGCACCTGACGCTCCCAAAGACGGTATTCGCCGACCGCTACCAGCTTGCCGATGACCTCTTCCTGCAATCCAAGAACCTCACAGCACTGCGCTACTCCACCTCGCCCGTCGACCTCGAGGCGCCTGCATATGCCACGAAGCCGTGGGGTTCCGGCGTCCTGCTCGAGCTCAGGCCGCCGGCGGCAGAGAAGGACGAGGATTGGACGGCCGAGGTGCCGCTCCACCTGCGCTACCTCGAGCCGGCCGCCGGCGGGTACACGGACGTCGAGGTGCCCTATCCAGCTGTGTTCTGGGCGTGCTCCTCCGAGGAGGGCACCAAGTTCCCGAGCAGCCCCTTCGAGAGGGTGAACTTGGGCTACGACGCATTGTTCGGGCCGCGGACGGTGTTTTGGCACGTCGATCCGCGGCCTGCTGCGGGATCGGTGGCTGAGGGCGGCGACCGGCTCCTAAGCACCGTACGGGTGCCAGTCCTCGAGGCCGGGCAGGCTGAGTGGGTTCGGGGCGGAACGGCGGCCGCAGTGATGGTGGGATTTGCGTGGGTTATGTGGAGAATCATTGCGACTATTTCGAAGTCGGGGTACCGCAAGGGTGGGGGGGCAGTCGACGAGAAGAAGAATCAGTAGTCGTTGGGACACTCTTGTGGGATTTACATGGGTCAGAAACAAGCCATTCTCGTTTCATTTAGGTAAAATGAGGATCATCTTGCCCTTTCCAAGTTTGCCAGCCCCACGCACAGTGTGCTGCGGCTTTGCACGGCGCGGATGTGGCGGAGATATGTAACACCCACCAATACGCTAGCGGGTAACATGTTTAAGTGAACGTCGTTTGATTACAGCATCGCAAACCGTTCTTTGCCACCTAGTGAACTTGCTCCCTCTTTACTGAAGCTCGGTCCGTGTCCTTTGTGTGCGCGCGCACTCTCATAAACGCCGGCCCTTTGCCCCATGAATACCTCCAAACCCCGACCATGATCTCCTACGTCATAGGTCTCGTGGCGGTCCTTGTTTTCTTCGCTGACCCCATCGCCCAGCTCTTCTCTCCATCCGGGGCCGGCGGCCGAGGCCGGATCGTCCGTACGCCCCGGCCGCAGATGAACGAGTCTCTCCTCGCGATCGAGTATCCCAACGCCACGGCATTGTCGTGCCCGCCTGACACGTACTCGGTGCGCATTTTCTCCAAAGAGCCGCTGGTGTTGTATATCGAGGGGTTCCTCAGCCCCGAGGAGAGGGCGCATTTGCTCGACATCAGGTAAGTCGGCTTACTCGGGCTTTTCCTTCTTTTTTTTCTTCTTTTTTTCTTTTTTTAACTCTCCCGTTATTCTTTCTCCGACTTGCCATCGTGCTCCATCGCCTTTCGCCCTCGTCTCTTTCCGCATCCGCACCCAGAGTGAAGCCGTCAAATGCTCACATACCCCGTCCAGCCAACCCTTGTTTGAGCCGTCAACGATAACTCATGACGGCGCCGGTGTCCAGCGCGACACCTCGATCCGCGAGTCCGAGGTTGCCATGGTCCCGCGCACCGACACGGTCCGCTGCGTCGAGGCCCGCGTCCGCGCGCTGCAGGGCTGGCGCGAGGAGCTCTGGGTCGAGAGGCTGCGGACCCAGCGCTATGTCGAGGGCGGGCACTACTCATATCACTTTGACTGGAGCGCTAACCGTGGCGGGTGGGGGAGAGTGAGCAGCATGATGGCCTGGGTCGACGCGCGCGACGAGGACGGGACGCCTGGGGCGGGCGGAGGCGAGGGCCTGGTCGGCGGTGGGACGGAGTTCCCGTTTCTGAGCGTCCCGGGAGTCAAGGAGAGATGGTGTCGGTTCGTCGAATGTGGGGGTGTGAGAGAAGGGAATGATGGCGGTCAGAAGATGGGCGAGGGCGATGGAGAGGAGAAGGGGGTCGTGTTCAAGGCGGTTCCCGGAAACGCCGTCTTTTGGGAAAACTTTCGCGCCGATGGGAGCGGTGCTGGATACGACGAAACGTGGCACGCTGGTTTACCCGTAAAGAAAGGCGTCAAGGTCGGGTTGAACATTTGGAGTACGGGACGGATAGGTTAGGCGGCCCCATGTCTTTTGATTCCGTTTCAGCTTGACCACAGTTGAGATGCGACATATGCTGTATTGTAGGTAGATGCTACAACACCGATAAGTCCTGTGAGCGTCGCGGACTCGGAACCTCCCTCTTCTTGCTGGCCATCGTGTAAGCGTGGTGCACGATAACTCGGGCCGCCTCGCTTGGCTTCATATCCGTGATGTCGAGCTCCAGCTCCAGCTCACCCCCGCATCGGAAAACCTCCTCGTTCTCCCGGACCCTGCGCAGAATCTTCCCGTCGATCAATTTCGTGCTCCGTCCGCTCTCGTTGCCTCTATTTCTGCCCTCAAGTCTCCGCAAGTTCTCGTCAAGCTTGCAATGCAGGATGATGGATATGAACGGCACGCCCCTCACCTCGGCCGCTCTCTGATAATCTTTCACGCCCGTACTTCCCTGAGCGCTAGACTCGCGCGAGTCTGTAAAGATGAAGGCCGTGTCTTCCAACTCGGGGCGCGTGGCGATGACATGTAGAGCATGTCTGCGGAACTCTGCTCTTAACTCGTCGTACCCTTCAGACCCTCGGTCGAGCATAGCGGCTACAGGGTCTATCACCAAGTGGTTGTGGAACACCCTACTCCCCTGAATGAGCTTGCATACATCTTTAGCTACGGTAAGCTTGCCGACACCAGGGAATCCGTTGATGTAAATGAAGAAGGGCATTGCGTGACGTCGAAGCGTTTCTAGAAGGATCGATAAATTAGTTAGGAATTTTCCGGTTTGGATTTGCCCAAATCAACCACCATGCCACATTTACTGTGTGGGGGAGGCTTTCTCCTTTCTCTTGTGCCGAGTTTCCTTGTCCAAACAACCTTGAGCCATACTATGGATCATTCATCATTGAGTCATATCAAAGAGTGACTCACAGTTCCTTGGGCAGGGCCAACCTACCTGTTTCGGTAGTTGATCTTTGCACCTTCTTATCACTGGACTGAACCAAATAGCATTCATTAATTGGCCCTACTACAACCATGTATTCTTAATTTGAATAATGTTTAAAGCAACCATGTATTTTGTAATGGGTCTGCATAGGCATGTCTCTCTTGCTGTTGCAACGCAAATGCTGTCAAGCATACAGTTGCTGCAGTTTATTCGCAAAGGATGATTGTGACACTGATGCAGATAACGCGTTCGTTCAGTAATTATTTGTTCCAACGCCTTTTGCCTTCTTTCCATGATTAATCGTTTCGGCATAACATACGTGTACAATAATAACAAAACCTACACTTACTTGGACAAGTCATACAATCTTTACACTGCATGGATGTTATGTCTCGGTGTGATTCCTTCTCCTTCGGCCTTCGGAGCCGCCTGAGATACCAAACGAATACAAACACGTCATCATAGTTAGCAAGGCCGCCACGTACATAAATCTTCTCACCGTCACACCGAAACATCCGCCGCAGCCCCCCACGGCAATGCGCCGTCTCTTCCCGCGCAGGCTCCGAGACAAAAACTAAATCAAAATACGATCTAGCGGCAGCGCCACTCGTAGGCAACGCTCGCTCAACCATTCGTCCCACCAGTCTCCCTCTCTCAACCCAAACCCCCGATCCTGGCAGGACTTCAATGGTTATAGGCGATCAACGTACCCATCCCACCTGCGCGCCCTGGATTTCCAAGAGGGCGTCCGCCGCCGCGTGGGGTGTCACTAGGCGGCTGCAGACCCACACCTCATTTAGGTACTCCCCCCAAACCTCCGGTCCGTCTCCACCCCGGGTCCGGACACGACTCCGCGTGGCACTAGACATCGCCTTACCGTTGGTCATTCTGCCCCCCCCCCCCCCTTTTAGCGACTTCACCCCTAGCATCCGTGATACGAGTGTGCTTGCTGCTTGTTGGACAGTTGTACTTGTGACCATGTGGTGCAGATTCTTTTGAAATCACGATCCTGGATCAGGAGGGATACTTTTTCTTTGTTTTTTAGTCAACAAGGCTGTTGTCCAATGGAAATTCAATTCTTTGGCACAATTCCGAAAAGGGGCCACTCAGAGAAGCTGATTGCATCAGCAAGGTGACGCTGGCTTCGTTTTGTGCTGCAGTTCTACATATAGCCCGAGCCCTTACATGTTCGTGAGCTATTTAGGCGCCAAAAAACACTTTGCTGCTTATTGGCCCTGGAAGAAAAAGAAAAACCACATGCCTACTTCTGTATACTTAGCTCCTACTATATATCAAACTCAAAAATTGCGACCCCCGGCCCTACCATGCAGACAAGTGACCGCAAAAACAAAACTTTAATGCATGAATGCAGCGAAGAACCACACACGGCATGCAGTTCGTTTCCGGAAAGGGGAGGCACTATAAGCTCCCTGATCAGGTTGTCACACCACACATCAGTTTCCCCCTCCCGAGGATCCACCTGTTTTTCATACACCAGAAACTAATGTTGAGGAAGATGTTGCAGCAGCGGCGGTGGCGGCGGCGGAGGCGGCATGATATTCCCATCGTGGTCGACATCGATCTCGAACATGGGAATATCTTCCGCCTTGTAGTACATGCCCAGATCGTCACCTCCCGCCGCCGATATGGCGTACATGTCCTTGCCCAGCGCCACGCGCCTTACTTTGGCGCACAGCCCCCACAACCGTCCTGGAGTCATCTCCTGCGCGACCACGTTCTCGAAAGTCTGCCACTGAGACCGCACGTGGGCGAGCGCCGCCCGCTGCAGCGCTCGGTGGCTCGGCGCGCAGTTCTCAATGATCCTCTTCTCGCCGTGGCCGCGCCACTTGACAACCAGGCGGACGGGCTTGGATGGCGCTGTTGGAACGCTCGGAACGACGGGCGCGGCGACGCCTTGATGATGTTGTTGAGGCGGGCGCATACCGGGTGGGAAGGTAGGGGCCGGGGGCGGCATTCCAGCAGCGGGAGCGCGTGGGTGCACACGGGTCGGGGGACCTCTCCAACCTGGAGGGGGAAGGGGAGGATATTGCGAGCCCGGGATGTGCGTTGCGGGGATGTAGGATGGGCGTGTGACGGAAACTAAAGCAGTGGGACGTCTCCGCATAGCGATTTCAGGCCCGGAGTCGCTGTCTTCCTCTTCCTCCTCCCCAGACGATGAAGAGGATTTGTGATGCCTGGAGTCCTTCTTCGACTTGCGCTTGCTCTTGCGGCGGGAACAAGATTTCTTCTTCTTACCCTTTCTGACGTTGTCGTCTTCGCCGTCGGACGAGGCCGCGGACAGGGACAGTACGTCAGAGGTGCTGACGGTCGATGCCTCGCTGCTGGAGGTTTCGGAGCCTTCGTCATCGTGCTGGCCTGAAATGGATTTGACTCCGCGGGGGAAGGCAAAGCCGTTGGCGTCGATGAACTGGTACACTTCCTGGGATGACTTTGTGTGGAGGTTCTCGAAGGCGTCTTCGAGGTCGCGGCCCATCGCGGAGAGAACCTCCTGACGCTTGCCGCGGTGGACCTTGACGGCGTAGATGGTGAACGACTTGTTGGGGTGACGTGATGTGTAGATGTCAAAGACGGCGCTGCGGCCCGAGATCAGACGAAGGTTATCTAGATTTTCCGTGTAAGTCGTCGAGTCGGCACGCCACACAGCAGAAAACGGAGAGTGATCTTACCGATGATCTGGTCACGCCACGCGAGACACAGCGGATTGGGTGCCATTTTCACAAGTTTGGAGCGTTTTGACGACGTTGCGGATCCAGGTATGTTAGTCAATAAGACGAGCATGGGCAGAAAACAAGACGCTCAAAAGCTTGAAAGATTGACTAGGGCAAGAGGCTAGAGCCGCGAGACCAAGGACACTTCTTATATACTCGCAGCTTCAGCCCCCCAGATCGTCGTCGTCCTATAGGGACCGTCGAAAGCGTGGCATGCAAGAGGGCCCTGCAGCGTGGTTGGCGGATTTCGGCCATACCGTTGCGGTTGGATAATCCTAGGATTTGGTGCTTTGGAGTAGCGGCAAAGAGAATCGGGAAAGTGAGGCGAAACCAAAGGCGGCCATGCATGCCGAACGGGACTAAAGTATGCTGGTCTTAGATTGGATGCATCGAATCGTCCGGGAAGCAGGGAGGAGAGACCAGGCAAGGGAAGGCAGACGCTCGCAGATTCAAGCCCGAGCAAGGCAGGGGAGGCTCAGCCTTTCACGCCCCATGTGGAATCAGGTAATATCTGATCTCCGGGGTGAAATACTAATGCGTGAAGTGCCCTATCAACGGAGAGCAAGCGGCAATTAAGAAGGAATGGGGGAGGGAGGAGCTGAGAAAAAGGAAAAGGAACGTATATGGACAGTAGCGATCTCTTTCGGAAAGGTAGTACCGGTGTTGAAAACAGCCAAGCCATTGCTTGGAAGGGGGGATTTGAAGTCCGAAGTGAAAGGATCAGAATTTACTCAACCCGAGACCAATAAGACACAGAATAGGCACCATAGGGGCAACAGTGATCTTTCGGTAGAACATCCTGTCTTCCCTGGGCCTCCTTGCATGTCCTCTCTGCAAGCAATGGGCTGGCCAACTCGATGCGGCCTGTCCCTAGGCGCGTCCTGCAAGGTGTGATGCGTATTTTCGTCTCACTTTCTTTCTCATCGATGCGGCTCTTTACATTCCTTGCGTCATGTAGAATGGAGCCACGATGACGGCCGGGTCGGCCAGACGACATTCGCCCGCCCCTGCCTCGATGGCAGGATACATTGAACCGTCCAGCTGACCGGACTTGTCGGGGAAGAAGCGTGTTGCTGGCACGAGTAGCGCCGGCGACGAGATGAGGAAGAATTCCACTCGATGTCTCGTGTCTCGCCTAGAACCCGAACACGCAACGACTTCTTACCGTGACCGGCCCGCGAGCCTCACGCTGCCTTTGGATGCAGTCGCATCGTTTACACAACGAGTCCCCGCAGCAAAAGGCCGACGACATTGGGCGTTGCGATGCGTTGCTTTGCTTTGCGCTACGCTACGCTGCGCTGCGCCCGTACGCCTTGCCTAGCCTGCGGCTTCAGCTCCGTTCCCCAACAGCCTACCTGGCCCTGTCGTCATCGTTGGGCCGTTGCGCAAGCCGCACTGGTTTGGCACGCCTGACAGGTCCATAGCGTGAGGACATATCTAGAACACAACAAAAATCAATCTGAAACAGGAAAGGTGAATGACGCTCGGATTTGTTACAACTGGGAGGAAAAGCGCGGCAAGGCACCGGTGGGTTCGGAACCGGAATACCTGTGGCCCATCGTCGCACAGAGCGGGAGACGAAAACGAAACAAGAGAGTACCGAAAAGAAGCTGGTAAAGATCCGACGCACCGTTCCTCCGTCGTCTCGGTCGGCTTCATCCAAGGTCGGGAATAGGTGGTGAAGGGGCGGGGTGGTTGTGCGAAGGGCATAGTGCCTGTCAGAAGACAGCGCTATTCCTACCCGTGCAGTGAACCGTTGGATCATGCAAAACGACTCATTCGACAACAGGGCCAAGGAGGAGCGGTCTGTGAGCGAGAGGTGCCCGTCAGGCACGGGTCAAAGGGCACAGACGATGCCTCATAGGGAAAAACGGGAGAAGCAATATGCCACGCCTTCTTTTCGGGTGAAAACCCAGAAGGCAATGCTACACGCAGGCTTCGCCCATGAAGGCAGGCCGTAACGGGCTCTCGGCCGTCGGGTACCACCGAATGCCACCATGTCCGACGCTCACGGTTGTGGGACCTGTATCCTGGAATAGGAGGCACTGCTTTGTATCTCGTACCCTGGCAAGCTCCGTCAGCAGCGTCCCCAAACCAAGATAGTCAGTTGGGGCGTACCATGGTGATACTGTGCACTAGTCGTGGAGGAGCACTGGTTCTACATTATCCGATGGGCAGCAGAGTTGGAAGTGAGGCTGGTAGCGGTAAGTGATTGATTGGTTCAGACTTGAGAGATCCAGCTTAGATCTTGACCAATCCGCGCCGATCATAGGCTATGGCTGCCGTCAGCTATCTGGACAATACCCAACCGAAAACCGGTTAACCTCATTGTGATTCAAGGCTGTAGCGATCGTCAACACTTGGCCGGCATCTTGCCTTGTCCCAACTTTGGGACCAAGGCACACTGTAAACGGGCACTAGTGGGCGTCGAGGAGATCGTTGCCGAAGTCAGGCATGGATGGTCCGGTCGCCTCGATCAATGTCAAGTCATGGTACGTTTGTGCGCTCGGTATTTCGAAACAATCGTGCGTGCTTCTCCATCGTCTTGACCTTGTTTCCCTGCACCGATCACCGAGACGATTGGCCATCTGACCTTTCAGATATGCTTGCTCCGCATTTTCATTGCTCATCCGCCAATGTGACAGACCCCTTCATGTCGCTCTTGGGCACCAACTGAGACGAGGCCAAGAATCGCAACAACCACGTGGTATCTTGTCATCCAACTCTATCTGCCCGAGAATCCCACGCTACTGCGTCTGAAGACGCTCTAGTCGCGAGCTTACGGCCTCGACGAGAGCAGTCTCGCGTGAGAGAAGAGACATGACTTGCTGCAACTTAGCCTTGCGGATCTCTGTTGGAATCTTTAGATCCGATACCGTCGACGACGACGACAACGAATCCTTTCCATCCTTACCGCCCTCGCTTTGTTTCTGTATCCGTTCCACCTCCCCGACCAACTCGTCTCGAAGTCGTTGCACGTCTTCCAAACGTTTCCTCAGCATCTTCTGCTGCCTTGTCCCCGGTCCATCTTCTGGCAACGATCCCAGCACGCTGGCCCCCATGCTCCTGACCTCTTCCACAAAAGCCTTTTCCTTGGCACTGAGCTCCCTGGTTGCAGCCTTGCCAACATACTTGCGGACGCCTTCCAGCCTTTCGTTAAGCCGCTTTTGGCGCTCTTGCGCCTCGGTGATGCGCCTTTCGAATCTAACGTTGTCGCTTTCGCCCTCCCCATCCTTGTCGTTGCCCGCGATCTTGTCGATCTTCTCTTTCACCTCGTTTGCTTTCTTGATCTGGTCCTTCAGATCATCTTGCAAAGTGGCGCAACGCCGGAAGATCTCCGCGACGGCCGTGCCGAGGCGATAAGTGTCCTCTCCCAGGATGCGGTGGGCATCTGTGAGAATCTGGAGCGTGACTGGCGACAACCGAATTTCCTGGTTCAAGATGGTCTTGTGCCGGGAGCTGCGTAGTCTGTTGATCAGCTCGGGGAGGTCGGACTGCTGCTCAAAAGCGTGCGACGGCTGGAAAGTCGGACGGGGCTCGTAAAAGTCCAGAGGCTCCATACTGGCGGGCTTCTCTTCGAAAGGCGCTTCATGGCGGACAGGAGATAAGTCATCGTCGGGCGTGTCGAATGTCAAGGCGATCGGCTCGTATGGAGTTGCCGATAGAAGGAAGTATCCCAAGTCTGGGTCACGGATGGCGGCAGATGCGGCGAACGGCACGTTGACGTCTGATGAAGGGTGGGTGTACAGTCGTTCCCTGATAGAGTTCTGCCCATTCACAAGGAGACCGAGACGAAAGTCAGAGCCAGCCTCTGACTCGCCCGAGAGCTCACCCTCGAGTCGGAAGACCCAGGGAGAAAAGGATAGGAAAGTGATGCCAACGTAAGAAGTGACAAAAAGCGAGTAGCGTGACATGGCATCCGATGAAAAAGTCGGCCATGCGTCGTTGTCCATCTCACCTCCAGTCATAGTGTCGATGCACTGGAACGTCAACAGAGAGGGTGGGTCGGCAGCGGCGAGGAGGTGTCCAAGCTTGGATTTGTTTCGAGGCGGAAGCCACTGTGCTTCGACGCCCTCCAGATCCAGGTAAACGCGGACCTGACCGGTAGTGGACAGTAGACAAATGACCGATAGTGAAAGGCCCTCATGTTCACCGTCGTCGAAATCAAGGTCTTCGTCCTCGCCCATCATTAGGTCGTCGGTGTCAATCTTTTTCCCAATCACAATGATGTCTGTCAGCAGACCATCCCCAACGTCCTCGCTGTCAGGGTCGGCGTCAAACTCGAACGGGCCCTGGAGCCGAGGGATGACCCCGGGCCGGGACGGGCGTGTATAAACCTCAACGGCCTCCTCGCCTGGCGCTGTGTCGAGGACCTGAGGTTCTTGGGAATCCAGATCGCCCATCCACTCGAGCTGTTGCTGGGCGAGGAGCTTATCCTTTTCAGACACGGTGGGGTCGTCTTCCAAGGCGGCGACCTTGGAGACGATGGAAACGGACAGCGACGGAATCAAGGTGGGAGGCGGTGCCCACTTTTGGGGTAGCAAGGGGCTCAGCGCGTAGACATCACCTTCTCTCATGGCGACCCAGAGAGTCATGGGGCTCCATCCGCCGGAGCCGCGACTGGCAAAACACGCCGAAGCAACCTGCATCTCGAGCGAATACTGCGAGAAGCTAGCATTGGTAGCAGCGGTGGATGCTGTGAAGTCTTGGTCCAGGGTCGTGCCGTCTACTAGTTTCTTGAGATCGATTGACAGTGTAGGAGAGTCGAACGACCACCGGTCCGTAAGAGACAGCTCCCAAAGCCGCACAATGGCATCGGTGGTGATGGTGACTAGGCAGGAGCCCTTAACACCGAGAGGGTGCCAGACAGCTGAGGCAACTGATGATCGCGAAGTGACATGGGTTGTAGGCCCCAGCGTCCAGATCTTGGGTCGCAGGGGTCCGTTGTCCTCGGCCGTGAGATGCGACGAGTCGGGAACCACGCAAATATGGACGGTATGGGTCGTCAGAATCGCGAGGAAGTCGGAGTTGGGAGAAATGACAAGCTGGCGAATGTCGTCCGCAACAGGGGTTTTGATCGTCTGTGGAAGCCGTTAGTGATTGTCATCTCCATGCCTCTCAAGCCTGGACCTTACCCGGAAGCCCTGAGCGGTAGCCTCCTCCTCCGTCGAGGGGATCGCTTCGTCATCGAATGCTTGCGCCGAGTCTTCCCGCTTGACACGGCTGCCCATGCGACGGTGCGCATGCTTCGTTGACCACTTCTCTTTCAAATATGCCAGGTCGCCCCATCGCAATTCTTTGCCAACAGCAACAAACACCTCTGTGCCTCGCCTTGCAATCGTTCTTCTTGGGCCAGGGGTCTTCTTCTTCTTGGAAATATAGGGCGACGGCACGCTCAGCGCCTTGGAGGCAGCATCGCTCGAGGGCGCGAACAAGTGGTGACCGGGCCCATGAGACAGCCACGGAGCTGAGTAGCTCTTGACCTTGGGCATTGCGTCCCTCTCCGGCCAAAATGATGTGTCGTCGGGTACAGTTGCAAGTTCCTATGATGTACGAGGTGTTCGGCAGTTTCGATCCAGCTCGAGGGTTGTTCGTTGATATTTTGTTTTTCTTTTTGCGGTGGGTGTTTGCCAGAGATGAGATTGTTGCTGGAACTCCGGATATTCCTTGTCAAAAAACGCGGTTGCTGCTGACGGCCAGCCACGCCGGGACCCGCCCCAAGCTTCCCTTTCCGGCAGTCCGCCAATCAGAACATCTATAGGAATTATAAGTCGTCCGTGCTGGAAGTCTGCACCAACGTACGGATACATCGCCAACATGTTCACTCGAAAATTTGTAATCCTCTAATTTTGGCGCCCGAAAGCCATTTCGGCATTCCCAATGTGATTATTGCAAAGGGCACTTTATATTATATGAAGCAAGGTTGATAACTCTTATCCCCTTACCTCATAGTCTCTGAGAAATAAGTACACACGCTCTAAAGGATGGCGGGGTGTCGTTTGACCTGAATGTACCTAGAACATCCACTGTTAGAAAATCATATTAAATCCCAGAGATCAAAAAAGCAGGGTGAAACAGCTACTTGTAACATGGTCTAAGTAGCCAAGGGACCAGATTGTTGTCCAGGCATGCTTTAACTTATCTTTACTTTACGTTATTAATAATAAAGCAAGGTACATCTAGGGTACTAGTAGTAGTAGTAGTAGTAGTAGTAGTAGTAGTAGTAGTAGTGAGGTAGCTTCCTGTTTATAAGCTTAGCTTTGTCTATAACACTCAAAAAGGAAACCAAAAACCAAGGTAACTAAACCAAAAAGCGGGAGAGGCCTGATTTCCTTGTGACCTGAGTCCCGCGTCGTCGCCGTCGCCGAGGGTGCGGAGCAGTGAAGTCGAATCTGAAGATCCCGAAGTTCCAGGCCAGGTTCCAAATGTCAAAAGGGCTCGTGCACCACGAAGCTGCATCTGCCTGAGGTACCTTTGTACCTACCTGCCTTTTCCTAGATACCTACACCTACACACGGGCCAACCTCACTCCTGCTGTCGCTGCATCTTCGTCTGGACCTTCGACTCCAGTCCACTTACATCACCGATCACAAACCAATTGACCTCCAATCGTGGAAACTTGGTACCCTCCAGAGCCTCCCAAGATGCAGGTCCGCCACAGAAACACAGTCGAGCGCCTTGACAGGCCAAGCGCATACTACCACAGCAGGGTATTACTTCAGTTCTAGGATAACCTCTTCCCACCTCGAGAGAGTATCACCCAAAGTGCTAACCCTAGGCCTCCCCAGAATAAGCGCAGAAAGAACGACCCTCGCGAGGCCCGTGAGGCTCGCGACGCCGAAGACGCGGCCGCCTCCAAGAACGAGCCCCTGCCCGAGGACCCCCTCGCGAACGCCACGACCCTATACGTCGGCAACCTGTCCTTCTATACTACCGAGGAGCAGGTCTACGAGCTCTTCTCAAAGTGCGGCGAGATCAAGCGCCTCGTCATGGGCCTCGATCGCTTTAACAAGACCCCTTGCGGCTTCTGCTTCGTCGAGTACTACACCCACCAGGATGCCCTCGACTGCATGAAGTACATTGGCGGAACCAAGCTCGACGAGCGCGTCATCCGCACCGATCTCGATCCCGGCTTCGAGGAAGGGCGGCAGTACGGCCGCGGCAAGAGCGGAGGGCAGGTACGCGACGAGTACCGGGAGGACTACGACGAGGGACGCGGCGGGCTGGGCAGGGCAATCCAGATGCAGAGGGACCGGGACGACCGGATGGGTGATTATGAAGAGGCGGCACGATGAGCAAGCGCAGACCAAGAAGCTCGGCTTGGCAGGAGACTTTGAGTGGAACATCCAGGAGGCATTGGATTGTTCATGAGTTCCAGATGACAAGATCAAAAGCAAAACGGTTGCGAGTAAACACGTTTTCCCCCTTTTATTTTTATTTTTTATTTTGGGTCGGCGGGAAACGATGCTTTTGCAGCCTAGGCAGGCTTTTGGGATGCGATACCCTCAATTACAACACGGTTAAGGACCTTATTCCGGACTGGCCTGGGTGCGATGCTGGAGCTTGGTGCTTTCAGACAAAGAACAATAGTGATTTTATGCGACGGCATTTAAGCCATTCTTCATCTTGCAAACCAAAGCAGACGCGTAATATACAAGGGGCTCTGCGATGTCTCGGGTTGCTGCTATCGTCACAGGCATTGTTGACAGGAGCATCCTTACCCACAGAAGTTCGAGTTGCGTAGAGTACATATTCGTACACGGATCCGGTTCTCTGGTCATCCTGCAATATAACCGACTGCTCTTCTTCCCCTTTGCCAATCCCATCCCACTGTCTCCAACCGGCGTGCCATCGACATCCTCGAAACGATGACGTTTAGTAACCGGGCGGGTTCAGTCTCTGTGATACTCTCGTCCACTTGGGCAGTTCTGTATATGAAAACCGTTAGCCAAATCCCATCTTCATCCCTCATCCACCTCTCTCCCCTGTGAGGCGTGGATAGACCTAGACCCCCCAAAAGGACCCGGGGAAGAAGGGGCGTGTAGGAGTCCTGAGGGGGGCAAAGAAAACGTACTGTGAATGCCCTTGCGGTACTTCTTTTCCTTGCGGTCGAACATGGTGTACTTGTCCCGCGGCAGCATCTCCGCCTCGGTCGGCATTTCGTCCTTCCACCGCTCCAGCGCGGCAACCGTCACACCCTTCTTGGCGAGCGCCGCGTCCACCGTCGCGACGACGTCGTCGACGGCCCTGAGACGCTGGCGCTGGCGCCGCTTCTGGAACTTTGACAGCCGCCAGGGGATTTTCCAGAGCAGGCCGCTCGACAGCGGCGAGGTCACGCGGAAGGCCCCGAACATTGTGTGGTCTGGTGTGTCTCGTGGCTTTGCGACGGCCGAGATTGGTGAAGGGGTTTCGGGCCGCTTAACCGAATCGTCTTTCAGTGGCTCGCTGACCCGAAGAAAGGAAGGCGTCTCAATTCTTTCCCCTTGGCGGCCGTAGTTTCGTCGCTGTTGTTGTCGTTTGCTGTTGGAGGGGAGGCGGGTGCGGGTGATGCTCAGGAGCTCGAATCCTCAATCGTCGACAGACGTTCAACTCGACCCGGGGAAATTTTGGGAGCTGTTGTGAAAAGTGGGGCGCCATCAAATTCCATTGGACGCTGCAACAAAGCATCAGAGACCAGCGCGCAACGGACCACCCCGACACTTTCTATGGCGACGCCTGCGCTGAGCGCATACCTACCCAGCAGGGTCCCCGCCGCCCTGCAGCCCGCCCGCTCTCCGGTCCCCCGCTGGGAACTCGGTGAGAGGCGCGCAACCGCGAGAGCTTCAATCCCAACCCGGTTCAGCGATTTAGGGGAGAGAAAAAAAAAAAGAGACACACCCCTTCCGACGCCCGCACACCGTATAGAACCTCACGACGGCCTACACGAGGACTCTCGCCTTGTCGCTTACGTACCGCCCGCCCGATTTGGAAGAGCGGCTCCAGTCTGTCCCGAACCAGCGAGCGCATCCACAACCACTGACCGACAAGCACGCACGCCTCTCTGCACATGTCGCGCCGGTGAAAAGGAAGGAAACGATGTCGTACTACTTCGCCATTGTCGGCACGCAGGACAACCCCCTCTTCGAGTATGAGTTCGGCACCTCCAAGCAGGGGGGCGATGGCCAGTCGCGGTTCAACGAGCAGATCCGCCATCTGAACCAGTTCATCTTGCATAGCAGCTTGGACATCGTCGAGGAGGTGCAGTGGGCGCAAGGACAGATGTAACCAACCCCCCCTCCCCTCATTCCCCCCTTGCTCGTCCTTTCCCGTCTTCCCGTTGCTCGCTGGCTATTATGCCACTCTACGCAGGTCTATTCGCAACAGCTCTCGACGCGCGATTACGGATATGGGGATGACTATTTTCTGCGCCGCCTGCACATGCTGACGCCGAGTGACCCCCGGTCGACAGGTACCTTAAGCTCGTCGACAAGTTTTTCAATAACTACGTCTCGTGCTTCGTCACGGCCGGCAACGTTAAGTTCCTCCTCCTGCATCAGCCTTCGGCGCCGTCGAGCACGCCGTCGTCCCGGTCGTCAACCGCCATCGGCGCCAACCCCACGAGTCCCGCGACGGAGGAGGCCATTAAGAACTTCTTCCAGGAGGTGTATGAGAACTGGGTCAAGGCTATCATGAGCCCTTTCTACAAGGTCAACATGGAGGTCAAGAGCCCCGTGTTTCGGTCACGCGTGGCAGCGGCGGGTAGGAAATACCTGTAGCGATATGGAGGTATGCACCTAATGACAGATTGTGCTGTGTTCAGGCAGACGGCATTGTTACTCAGGTGAAGGCGACCATCGGGTGTAAACAAGCGACGCGTCATGATTCATGTACATCACTGCAGTGCATGCCAATATTTTTCATGTTCAAGTCACCATCTCGGTGTTTCATTTCAGACAAGCGTCTGCCTATCGACGCCTTGAGTACTATCATTCCCTGAGTCTCGTGATCCCCAACGCCGTAAATCAACGTGATTGTATCCATATCCCCATTACCGGTGAAAAGACCAACGAACAATCCACTGCAAGAGGTATCGCCTATCGACAGTTTAGATGCCACGGCGCCATGGAACCCAGACCGTGCGATAGCAAAAGCCCCAAACAGTACTGAAAACGGGTGACATGCTTAACCACCGAAACCGTACAGGGTGCGGCCCTGGCGCTTGAGGGCGTAGACAACGTCCAGAGAGGTGACGGTCTTGCGCTTGGCGTGCTCAGTGTAGGTGACGGCGTCACGGATGACACCCTCGAGGAAGGACTTGAGGACACCACGGGTCTCCTCGTAGATCACTGGGAAGGCACATTAGGATCCTAGCGGAGGCGATGTGATGCTGATAGAACTTACTGGCAGAAATACGCTTGACACCGCCACGACGAGCGAGACGGCGGATAGCGGGCTTGGTAATACCCTGGATGTTGTCACGCAAAATCTTACGGTGACGCTTGGCACCGCCCTTTCCGAGGCCCTTGCCGCCCTTGCCGCCTGCGAGACGTTAGTATAATGGCATCGAAAGATGTATGTTGATGTATCAAAGTTGATCTGGATGCGACGCGTCGTGGTTCAAGCGCGTGAGACGCGATCATAGAACACTAAGTGCATGCCAATGAAGGCTTGCCCATTAAAACGCGGGGTTGCCACCACGGTCCACACGCGCCGACATCACGACAACTGATAAAACAAAATAGTACTTACGTCCGGTCATTGTAATGAGGTTATTTGAAGTGGATGTTTATGTGGATGGGGTATAGACACGTCTTTGATGACGTTTGTTGTGAAGAAGTGGTGATGGGTACGTTTGGTTGGGTGAGGGAAGAGTTGAAATGGGGAGAGGAAAAGGTCAAGAGAGGGAAGAAATAAATAAGGCGGTGCTGTCAGTCCGGGGGGACGGTTACTGATTGTGTGGTGCACCTCAGAAGGTGAGATCAGTAGGCTAGTCCCGATTTGGCGAGTGCCTTGATTTCTCGAAAAATAGCGAAACGGCAAGGTCCTCATTTTCCGCAGGGCATTTATCCAGTCACTTTGTTGCAAAAGCGCTGTTTTGGAGGTTTCTTCGAAGTTGCTACTGGCTGGTGGTACGTGCACGGCCTTTTTCCTAAAGTACACCTGTGGTGCACCAAACCAGTCAGACTACTCCGTACATAGAGAAGGAGCCATTCATGAGCAGGGATGTATGTGTGTTGGTTACCCAAAACAGAGTCATAGACAATTTGAGTAAAGTGTGGATGAATTATGACTGGTCTGAGCTTCCCTTCTCAACACAGAGACCCACCCTGTCTATCTTGCCCGTCACGCGCGTCAGGCAGGCACCCCTACCCGCGTCTCTTGTCTGCCGGCGTCCGCTTCGCTCTCCCGCTAACAAGACCCCGAATTTTGATTGGCTGATTCGATATCTCTCTCCACTGGCGGGGACGGAAGAGTTCATGCAAGGGGGTGACTGTTCGCCCCAGATCACCTCCTGCCGATTCGGATTCTGGAGATTCTGGAAGCTGCTTCCGGCCTCCCACCAAACTTTTCATCTTCGCGGCACTTTTGCAAGGCAGTTTGGTTCGCAGACCCAAGGGACGACGGTGTCGATAGCCTTGCTTTGCTCCCAGAAAAAAAAAATCCGATCCTATCTGTGCCCACGTGGCATGGTGCAGGGTTCGACGCTACCGTGGTCATCGATGACTGAATGGTTGGTTAGGTAAGAGGGAGGGGTTTCACTCGGTGTCATGAGATGCTGATTGCTGTCTGTGTGATGATGAGACTTGGATCCGAAGTCCACCGATTCAGCAACTTCACTTGACTTTGCTTGACCAAGTCATGCCTGGGGGCGTTGTGAAGATGAAGCATGAGGCTGACAGTGGATGGTGACTGTGGCCAGGATGATCACATGTGTTGGGGCTTTTGAGCACCTCGCATTATGAAGTCAATGGGATCCTGAGGGAAAAGCCTGGCTATCTCTTTTCACCCACAGCAGTCCAGTCCAAAACGCAAGGTAAACCGGGCAAGAGCCAGTCACTGGCGCTGGACACAATTGCCCCCGCCCCTCGTTTCTCACAGGTCTGGATCGTCAACCCAATTCTGCAAGGTTAGGTGATGCAATACTTTTCATGACGAGCTATTTACCGAGTCACTGCCGCGGCACCAACTAGGCTGCTAATATACAATGGGGCCGACCTTTTGAGCCCCTCCTAAGCCAATATGCTTCCCCCGATTGGATTTCCTAAACGCCGTTGCCATGCAGCATGCTAACAACCGTGAAAACGTGCCATCGTGCTGTTACACCTTGCCCAACCACAAGCCCGGCGAACTTGCTTTCGTCTCCTCGTAAGTGCCCGAAATCATCTTCCATTCTCGCAGTTTCTCCCCAGGAAGCGCATAAACAATCGTGTATATGCTCTGCTCTTGTCGGCAGGATCCAACAACAGCAGCAGCATTAGGCCCCGCTCAAACTGACATCCTACGTCATCATCGAGTCTTCCATGCCCATGTCATCTTCGAGGCTCTCAATGGCGTCTTTGATTGACTGACTGGCCTGCAAAGATTATTAGTTGAAGAATTGTGTCATAGCCTGCGGTACACCTCACCTTTGGATCCAGAGCGAGCGCATTGCTGAAGGCGCGCACCGCCATCTGCTTCTCGTTGATATTTTTGTACAGCTTGCCGAGCAGGAAGTGTACCAAGGCCTCGTCAGGGGCCATATCTTTCAGAATGAGCAGCTCCTTCTCTGCAAGGTCAATCTTGCCGAGACTCATTAGGGCGCGCGCCTTCTTGTAACGGACAACGGCCGCTCGTGGTGCCAGTTCTGTAGCCTTCGTGTAGAACTGCAATGCGGCCATCATCTGCTTCTGCCTCTCGAGGATGGCTCCGATGCGGCAGATGAGGATGGCATTGGATGGGTTGATGTCGGATGCCGTGTGGAAGTGCACATATGCCTTTTCGTGGTTGCCGAGCTTCTCAAAGACCTGGCCTATGCCGTAGTAGGCATTGTAGTGGCGCCGGTCAGCCGTGACGGCCTTGCGAAAGGCGCCGAGAGCCTTCTCATATTCCTCGTTCGCTACATGCTCGTGACCTTGCAGGGTAAAGGCGTATGCGAACCTGGGGTTGAGCTGCGTCGCCCGCTTGAAGCAGCGCAATGCCATTTCGTGTTCCCGGGCCAGCGACCACGCGTTGCCCAGGGCGCACCAAGCCTGCGGCGACGTCCAGTCGGCATCGACCAGCTCGTGCGCGAGAAACGACAGGTCCGTCTCGCGCTTAAGGTGCCAAAGGATGGTCGAGTATATCTCCATGTCGTCCATCCGGGTGGGGGCCACGACGCGGAGTTTTCTGAAGTATTTCTCAGCATCCTTGTATGCGGCCTGTTCGTGATGCGCCCGTCCCATCTGTGCCAGGACCCAAGGAGTGTCTTGCTGGCTCCTGGGTAGCGAGGCGTATATTTGCAACGCTTCCTGGCAGCGGAACCCCTTGAACGAGTAATATCCTGATGCGAATTTCTTCAGCAACTCCATTATCCATCTCAAAGCCTCCTCAATCTTGACATGGTCAGGTTCGGGAGGAGCAGTTTTCGGCGCTGCATGCTGTACCGCATGAGACTCCCTCACACGGGTGGTTTCGGCATGGTCGACATCCATACCGCTGTCTTCGACGGGTTTGCGGTTGCCGCTCACGACCCTGCCGACGCTGGAGCCGCTAGAGCCAGGTCGCATTATTCGAGAAATCTGGGGCCTAGCCTTCTTCAGCTCGCGACCAGTAGTGGCGCCAATGGTAGCGGCGCCAGAATTCGACTTCATGATCGAGGGCTTGTTAAACATGTTGAGCCTCGCGCTTCTCCGTTGTGCGGGCGCACTGGCCTCTTCGGAGTGTTGTCGGGAAACAGGGTGTCCAGACACTGTCCGCTTCCGCTCCGTAGGTGCCGCTGTCGATCGTAAGGCGCCATTGCCGGTCCCAGTGTCGGAATGCAGCTCAACGGGCTGCTGTTCTTTATCCTGGCTCCTGGTGCTTCTCTTGGCGCCGCCCAGCTTGTAGCTCATCTTCGGTGGTGCCTCCAGAAAGCCTGGGTCCACGGCCTGGGCCGTCCTTGTCCTGCGAGGAGGCGCCTGTGGTGGTTCGGCGGCGCCAAATGCGGAGCGCATGGTAGGAACCTCGGGCATGGAGACCGGCCCTGTGGGTGTCTCCATCAAATCCAGGTCGCCATTGCTCGTGGATGGCGGCGCCAGCCTTGACCTTGCCGCAGTGATCTTAGACATGAAGTCGTTCTCCTCTGCCTCAGCAGAAAACATGTTGGCGCTGTAGGGCATGTCCTGATATGTAGAAGAGCGGTGGAGGTTGAACGGATCAGACGAGTCCATGGCTGTGCGTCCCAGGGGTCTCTTGGGCTCAAAGGAGTTCGCAATGCTCTCCTTGGGTTCTTGTGACAACGCTACGACTTCTGATTCGAACGAGTGGGTGAGGGATTCGGTGACCTGGAAGATATTCGGTACCCGCAGCTTTACACCCATGTCGCAGAGGGCCTGAAAAGCATCCCACATGAAGGGGTTCACCCTCACAGCGGTCTCAAAACACTCAATGGCCCTCCGCTTGTCGTCGTAAGCCCGGTATAGCTTACCAAGGAGACAGTGAACAGCGGCCTCGTCAGGATACAACGAGCGAGTGGAGTTGGTGTGCTTGCCAATGTTCATTTTGCTAATCCACTTGTCCCGCACTTTTTCCAATGCGTTAATACCATCTTTGTAGCGTTCCATCTTCATGCATGCATGCGCAAAGACCCAAGCAGCACCGAGGTTCGACCCACGGGAGGCAGAGGGTCTGCTGACTTCGAAGGCGGTCCTGTGGTCACCAAGACGGAGGTGACAGAGGGCCAAGAGATGTGCAGACTCGCTCGACTTGGGGTCTTGGGCGCTTAGCCTCTCGGCGAAGAAGAGGGCATTCTCGTAGGCATTGTTGTCGACATGGTAGTAGACGACCTGGCGTAGCAGCCCTGTGATGGCTGCACTCGTGGGCGCCATGTCCGAGGTTTGGTCTAGAGAGGTAGGTATAGAGAGGTAGGGCGGGTGAACGGGGGGGGTATTAACGTCGAGGGCAGTTTGTGGCCATGGGATCTCGCATGGAATGTGCAAACGTCGTGGAAGGAGGAAAGGTCGAGGAGTCGCGGCGCCTAGCCCGGGTCGACGAGTGCACTCGGGGTGCTGGGGCGGTAGGTAGAGGACCTCGGAGGCGTTGGTTGAGCTCTGTCGAGCTTGGATATGGGATTTTTTGTCGAGGGCAGAAAGCTGCGTCGGTGAATTTCGAGGTGCGCGATCGCGCGGAGCCTGAGGCCAAGAACAGCAATGGGGACGGACGGATTGGCTGCAAGGCGCGTATTGTACCAGCTGATTGAGAGGTATTGGCAATTAAGAGAGCAGCAGCAGACAGGCGTCGTCGATTAAACAAATTCCGAAAGTGCTACAAAGAGCGACGGCGCGGGTCGTATGTTCGTTGCTGTGGTCCAATGGGGGTTTTTTCTTTTTTTTTTCTTTTCGCTATTGCTGTTGCCTGCCTGTCGGGCGAAGAAAGGCGTTCGTTGCGTAGTGGGTCACCGCGTGTGTTGTTTGGGTTTCCCCGGCGAACGGCAAAGAAACACAGCAATGACGGACAGAAAAGGAAACACTTTCCCTCGCAACTGAAAAATTCCGGCGCGCAGCAATATCGGACCCTCGCAGCGGCGCAAAACAAATCCGCTGTGCATAAGAAGAACCGATCAAACGGCGGAGTTCCCAAGAAGAAGCGCGACGCAAGAAAAATGTAGTATATAAGACACTTTCACGCAGCACGCGCAACAAGGCCCAAAGAAAGCGAACGTGAAGGGGATAGGACGCAGAGTGGAAGAGGAGTCGCAGGGAATTGGGGTCGGGAATAAGAGAGGAGGCGGGGAAAGGGAGTGCGTGAAAGTAGGTAGGTATCTCGCTAGAAATGGCTTTCCTGAAGTCAACAAGAAGACGTCAGTTGTTGGCTCAAGTCGTGCCTGATCAGCCGTGCATTCTCTCGGTATCGGTGGGATGGCGGGAAGGCAAGAAATAAAGTCGTAAAGGCGTCACTCCAGGTCTATCTAGGTTAGGGTCCGTCCATGACTGATATCCCCGATGTCCACCTGTTTAGTTACGCTGTGGCAGGTTCAGTAGTGTAGACCTTACGCACACCTGGTATTATTGGCCGTCTTGTCTGGCTTGATTGGCTCACGCGGTGCCTCGGTGGTCACTGTCACCTTCCATCACCCAAGCAACCCAGTAGGATGGAGCGCCTGCCTCTTACCTCACAGCCAGTAGCCTTTTCTACTTGCCTCTGGCGCTGCCAACCCCCTACTCTGCCGTCGCCAGCCCCTCCTCCCCACTGTGTCCTCCCTTGCGCCATAGACATCCACCCGCCACCTTTCCTTCTTGGAGATCCACTCCACGCCGCCTGCCCGTGCACCCCCATTGGACCCCCCGCGTGCCTAAGCCACATCCACTCGACCGCGTTTTTCAGCCTCAAATTGCTCTCTGGCCACAGCACCATCTTTTTACTTGTAGGAACGCCGGTGTCCACTTTGAAGGTTATCACCCGCCACCATCATCATCCTCATCAAGCAGCCCTTTTGTACCATCATCGGCATTCTCGCCCGCATTCAGGCCATAGTCCCTCACCGCCCGGAGAAAACACTCACCTACCTCAATCATGGCTCAGAAGGCAAAGAAGGACAGGGCCAAATCCAACGCCGCCGCCCTCAACAACCTCCACACCGGCTCCGCCGTCGTCAACCTAGGCTTCCTCCTTTTCTACTTCTTCACCAAATCGCGCTCCATCTTCTGGTTCTTCTTGCTCTCTGCTCCGGCTCTGGTCTGCGAGTTCATCCTGGAAAGCACGGGGCGTCCCAAATATGACACCGCCGGCGGCCTCAAAACCTCCGGCGAGGACCTCGCCGCCTCGGGCTTGACCGAATACATGTTCGACGTCATCTGGGTTACCTGGGCATCCGTCGTCCTGGTTATCTTGTTCGGCAACTGGGCCTGGATTCTTTGGCTCTCCGTCCCCGCCTACGGCGCTTACGCCGGGGTCGGTCTGCTCGGGGCTGGCAAGCGAATGGCTCAGATGGGTGGTGCTGCGAACAACCAAGAGCCCGCGCCGCCCGTCAACAGAAGGCAGCGCCGGGCCGCGTAATCTCGCATCACGGAACAGCGGCACATGAGACTTGGTGGTGAGGGCAACGTGTCTAATCGCATCTATCGAAACTGGCCTCCTTCAGTTTTGTCTATGCCACGGCTTCTCCTCGGTCCACTTCATGATGGCTTCGGCATCTACATCTCGCACCAGCACGTGGATGTGCTCCAACGCCCGGACGCTCTGCAAGGCGACCCAGTTCTTGAACCAGACAACCCGCTCCGCTCCGCCCTCTCCAAGGCTGTCGACAAAATATCTATCGATGAATTCCTGGACGCTGTGTCTGCTCTCTGGTGTCATGTCTCCGGTGTCTGGGTCTGTCGCGATAATTGTGCGCGACCAGACGACGAGGTGGGTGATGCCCGCATCCAATCCATATGGCCAGTCATTGGCGAGAACCCGGTAGTCCGAGGGATCCTCGAACGGGATCAGGGACTTTGGCGTGAATGGCGGCGGCCCCCATGACTTGGGCAGGCGGTTCGCGAGAAGGTATTGGGTCATGGAGCCGTACTCGGCCTTGGTCTCGGCCGTCCATTTCATGTATCGACGCAGGTCCGAGGGCTTCCTCTTCAAGACCTCCAGCTTGTTCGTCTCTGGTACTACAATTAGAAAACCACAAAGCGAAAACAGGAAACGAAATTCAAACACGCCCAGGATCCTGGACCGCAGGCGCCCTTACTGATAATCTCCTTGAGCTCCTCCCAGTCATGTTTCTTGAACTCCTCGTCCGTCTGCGAGAGGACCCACTTGTCGACCTCGGTCAGCGGGAAAGGCGCATCCTCCAATTGAACATTACCCATTTCGAATGACTCAGATGCGACGGCGCAAAGATTCTATAAAAGGTTGGGTGGCTGGAAGGAACGGGGGTTCTCACTCGGCCCCAGAACGTTGACAACGCAAAGATAAGCGTGCGGCGAAGCCATCTCACCGTTGGGTGTATGGAGCGACTTACAGCGGAAGATCAACGGTCCGACCTTCTCTCATTCGGCCCCTCCCCAGGGTTACTTGCCCATTGGCTCCGGGAAGTTCTACATGCGGTGCGAGCCCATGCCTGTCAAAGGCAATACTGCTTCTACATTGACTGAAGCTATCGTTTGGGTAAAGTGCGGTGAGTGGGGTGGCTCACGATTAGTCTCAGATAGCAGCTCAGATAGGTAGGCAGATTCCGCTCTCGGGACCGGACCACCCCCTGCCACTACCGTTTCGTGACTTGACCGCCAAACTACCGGGGGAGCCCAGAGCCGACGGAGCCTCGGCAATCAATCAATCTATCAACAAGACGTGAAATGCACACATCCTGGTGAATAGTGGAATTACTATACAGACTGCTTCTGCCACCGCAGAATACACGCCAATTCAAGAACCAGCTCCCGTATAGGACGCCTCACCGAAAATGGAGATAACCTGGCACCCCTACTACCCCGTGGACGCAGGGCTGCCGCACTACGTAGCCAACGAGGCCCCCCTCCTTAAGCTGCTTGTTGCGTTCGCGGCAACCATCGCCATCGTTGTCGTCGCTGTCTTGACGGTCGCCAGGAGGATTCATCCCAAGATGGTGACCTCAGACCAACTCGTCGTATCCTGGTTCGCTCTTTGTGGGTGAACGTCCGACGGCCTCGTTCATCGGGGGGAGAAGCAAAGTGGACTAACACTCTGCGTCACACAGGCGGATTCCTGCACTGCTTTTTCGAAGGTGAGAATTGTCTGTCTCACAACACTGTGCTCCGTCGCGGACTAAACCTCATATCCAGGGTACTTTGTCTGGAACCACCGGCGTCTCGCTGGTATGCAGACGCTCTTCGCCCAACTGTGGAAGGAATACGCTCTCTCCGACTCGCGGTATCTAACCTCTGACCCGTTCATGCTCTGCGTCGAGTCCTTCACCGTTGTGAGTTGCTGCTGAACCGCCCTCGCCGCACTCCCCGTCTCTTCCCATCTGGACGACCTCAAGACTGAGACGGTCTCCAGGTCGTATTGGGTCCCCTCTGCTGGGCCATTGTCGTCGCCATTGCCAGGCGCAGCCACGTCCGCCACCCCCTGCAAGTTATCATGTGCGTTGGGCACCTGTACAGCGTCGTGCTCTACTACTCAACCAGCCTGACCGAGCTCTACTTCAACGGCGTCTCGCACAGTAGGCCCGAGTTCTTGTACTTCTGGGTCTACTACGTCGGTTTCAACGCACCTTGGGTTGTGGTCCCCGCCGGTGTGTTTCCCGCTCCCGTCGCATCGCACCCTCTTTGGTGGCTTCTGTGGGATGTGCGAACGCTAACAGGCTGCAGTCATCCTCTTCCAGAGCGTGGTGCGCATCAAGAACGGCCTCCAAGACCGCCACGTGAAAGCAGCTTAGATGGCTCTGACCAAAGCAGCAGTGATTGCAAGACATATGCATTCTAATGCCAATATTTGGAATTGATTCCACGCACTGAATCGGGTCCTACACTCAGCCCCTCACACGGCTTCTCTTACAGTCTGGCGGTGAATATAAACAAAAGGCATGTCCGATGGCAGGATGGTGTCGAGCTGCTGTGTGGTAACTCTCAGAACTGCTTTGGGCTCTGGGAGCACCTACTTAGAAGTGACAGATGGTGTGGGTTCCTCGAGGTCGAAGAAGCGGATCCTCGGGCACATGGCTCTGCTATATGAGAGAAAAAGAAGAAGAAGAAGGACAACAACGGTCCCCGTTCCCTCCCATACACCCGTCTGGATGTACGTTATGCAGAATACAGCATGGTCTAGAGACAGAATCCCCCTTTCGAGACCCCCAGACTGAGCAATTTTGCTAAGACCGTACAGACAAGGTTACGCTTATCCTCCAGCCCGAAGTTTGACGTCGTCGTCGTCATCGTCGTCGATACTGATGCGAGCAAACAGGAAGCGCCGGATTGGTGCCCGCTCAACAGAGACTTCATCACTTGTATCCAGGTAGACGGCAACAGAAGCTTCAATGGCGTTTTTGAGCCACGTCCTGCTCTACGACCCGGCTTAATTGCTGCCAAGTCCCACCGAGACTGTGACGTTACAGAAGCCCCCCGTGTTATCAAGTCATTCATCTTAATTCGGTATCCTATGTCAGCCGCTCTCTGCAAGAGGCCGGTATGTACGCCTCTAAAAGCTGCTCTCCCTGTCAAGCCATAACTGATCGAGAGATCATTCGTTGGCTTCGTCATTACTAGCCAGTCAGTCGTCTATTCAACCGCAACGCCGCCCAGATGCCTAGATGCATGTCATATCCCGTTGCTTTCAGAGCTGATGATCACGTCTCCATCCTCACAACCATCTAGTAAATGCCCTGCGTTCTATACTGAAAGGTATCGTAGCTAGAAATATATCAGTATGGCAAAGCATGAAGGGATGTGACGTTACTTACAGTCGTGTGTAGTAACTGCCCAAAGACTTGCCGATCAAGTCTGTCTCCACAAACTGCTCGGCTTCGTCCGCACTCAGCTGCAGCTGGAATCGTTGACGAAGGTTGTACGTTGCTTGGGCCACTCCAGCTGAATAGCAAGGCATCTTCGAGTCTCGCCCCATCATGGCTACCAAGTCGATGATATTATCCGCAGAGCGTCGCAGTGCTAACACGAGTCAGAATCATGAAAATCGAAGCCACAGAATCACCAGACTCACCCTGGAAGGCCTGCTTGCAGAGCGTCTTATAGTCTTCATAATCGTCGGAACCAATACCGCCCAACACCTCAATGTACTCTTGTGTAAGTTTGAAAGGCGCCGCTTCGAACCCAACCGATCCCGGCGAGTTGGACAGCATGAAACCAAAGTCGATGTGCACAATATGTCCCTCGCTGTCGATCAAGACGTTGCCGTTGTGTCTATCCTTTAGCTGCAAGATGTATGATATCATACTGTATGCAGCCAGAGAGCGCTTGAAGGCGTCCACTCCTGCCTTGAAAGGCTCGCTGTCTGGAGGTCCAAATGCTTTCAGAAAGTGGTCCCTGAGCGTAGCAAACCGACGCCTTTGGTTCGGGCCTGTCTCCATTGAAAGAGTCAGGCTTCGCTTGATGGAGTGCAACGACACGCCGTTGGTGATCGTCTCGATCAGACCAGACGATTCTCCCGTGACGAGAATGCGCATGAGCTTGACCCACACGTTGACTTTTGCGTCAACCCAGATCTTGTGGCAGACGTCGATAAGCTGGCAGGCAAAGGCCTCCTGACGCAAGTCGGCTCCTGTCTTGACGATGACACTGACCAAGTCCCAGTTCTTCATCCAGCCATAAGGCGATGTCTTGCGAATACGTTCCTTCTTTGCTTGCCATGCTTCACCAAAAACAGCCGCACTAGGATCGTCACGATCGCCCTTACTCTGAATACCGCCAGTCTTGATATCGTTCTCCATTCTCGCGAGTCCGGCACCAGCATTGAGTCCCGGTTCAACGGAAGGCTCGCCATCGACTTCCGGATGTTCGGTATTGACCACGGCGTTTGCTTGCGCGGTAGAGGCCTTTGCGATGATGGTGTCAAAAGTTGGACCCTGCTCATCCATATCGAAACTCTGCTCTTCCAGACTCTGCATGCTTGCGATAATCTTCGCTCTGATAGCCTGGACCTCATGTTTCGGTCGCTTGCCGCTCGTAGCCTCAAGTTGCGCCAGCATCTGCGAAGCGGTTCGCATGTGCGTAGCCAGTGCCGAGAAGTCTGGCTGGTCTACCGAGGCGTTGGCGCGCGTTGTAATTGTCATCTTGCGGAGCGGACCTGGCGGGCTGCTCGATCTCGAAGTAGAAGCGCCAGAGCTCCGTGGAGTTGGCATGTCCGAGACAACACTCGACATTGTGGTAGTGGTACTGCTAGGTAGGCGCTGAGGCTGGAGTGGCGGGGCTTGTTTCGCCTGAGGCTTCTGTAAAGGATCCTCGTCGAACGGCTGGATCAAGGGAGAGCTTCCCAGATCGCCAGATACTGGCTCAAAGACACTGTCAATGGTTGCCTCCGGTGTCTTGGGCACTGTCGTTATGCGTGGCGAGTCCGAAAGATCGAATATGCGTCGAGTATGGCCTGGATCGGAAAGGAGAGTACTTAGAAGCCTTCGGTTGTCAGGCGTATCCGGATCGAAAGTAAAGTCATCTCTCAAAACTTCAACCATCAGAAGATAAGGCACCTTCTCTGCGCTATTTAACACTGTCGACTCTGTTGGATTCAAGCGCACAATTCTATGATGTCTGCTCTTCGCTGGGGAACCATCGACCAGAGTTGGAGGACAAATAACAGGAACATCCACTTCGGCCGGCAGATCTTGCGCAATGAGGGCGAGCTCTGCGCGAAGAGCACTGAGACGAGCAGGTTTTGGCACGATCACGAGTCTGTTTGAAATGCCCTCGAGAGCAGTCAGAAACTGCGTTTCGCATCTGAAGTAGTGTTGTCGCAATAGTCTCGTCTTCTGCAGGGGCGTCAACTCTGCGGCGGTGGCGCCGCTCTTGAAGTGATGGGAATGTCTCCTATTGAGGGTGTCGCCAGGTCTTGGAGGGAGTCCTGCTGACACAGGAGTCGTCGGTCTTGTGATGGCCAATCTGGGAGATCGTAGTTCTGGAAGGGGCAGTGAGGAGGAGCTGAGACGGGCATCGTCGCTCTTCATGTTGAGATGAGGTGGCAGACGCTTTGCCTCGACCGGAGTCTTGGAGCCGGATGAACCTGGCCGTGTTATAGACGGGTCCGTTGATCGATGGTGCGAATTGCCCGACGCGGAACTAGGCAGCACCAGATCTGGCGCGCTGGAGAGTCGTCCGGCATCCTTTGCACGCTTAGACCTCGAGCTACCGGCCGTCACGGTGTGGGCCCGCGTCACCTGGGTTGTCTTGAGGTTGCTGTCTCGGGAATCGGATATCAGATCGTCGGACGGCTGAGGCTTTCGGGCCTGAGCCACGGCGAGTGGGCCAGCCCATTGTGGGACAATAGGAACCGCAACGCTGGCTAGGACGAAACTGGCGAGAACCGTGACAGGCAGAATGTTCTCCTTGATCTTGTCGTGTCTCGCAGCGTCTGGCAGCCCGAAGACAATATGTTGCACTTTGTTGTATACCCTCCGACATGTCTGAAAGGACTTGGATTGCGGATTGGAGGATAGGTCATGGAGGTAGGTTTGAAATAGCCAGAAAGTCTAGGAGCTAGTGAGCAATGAAGGCGAGCGCGCATCGACGGGGAGGCAGCACGAACCAGAAGCGCGGCAGTCACAGACTCTTCACACAAGTCCATGAGGAACTCCTCCAAGGCCATGGATTCATTGTCGACGCTGATTATAAGGTGGCACAGCTGCGGGAGAAAGAACTCGATATCCTCGTAGGGGAACTGGCGCAGCTTGTTGCAGAGGACATAGTGAATGCCCACATGGTCGGCGTATCGACTGGATGAATGAAAAGTCAGGGGTCAGCGAGGCGTTCCCAAGCCGCGGCAGCGTCGATTGAGACGGTAGCATATGCTGCGGTAAGAGGGCGCAGTAGGAAGCTCACTCACGAGAGGTAGGAGACCGAGAGAAAGGGGTTCGAGTTGAAGACGTCGGACTCAAGGAATCGCTTGAGCAGGTCCCACGACATTGGTTACGCCACGGAGGGGGAAGAAGGATGCAAGTAGCAGCGAGGCTCGGTGCCTCATTTGATCATGGACATGAACGTGAGTCGCAGTTCGAGGGACGGTTTCGCATGGCGGGAAGCTCGAGAGACTTTGGGATAGGTTGTCGAGGGCAGCACGCAAGATTGGAGAAAGACGCCGAGAGACACACGGTGGCCGGTTGCTCGATTGAGATAGGTAACTACCTCTCTCCGCCGCGGATTGGAAGGTCGATTTGTCCACTAATCTAAGAGCGTGACTTGGATGGTGGGAGGAAGGCCCCATACACGACCCGCCGTTTCCCAGGACTAGTGCCTAAAATTTCTGGCCTCAAATTACCTAGGGACGGGGGATTACCTCAGCGAGCAAGGACCTGCTGCTTGGTGAGTAAGGAGTAGCCACGGAGGGCTGGAACCTTTTAGTGCAAGAGGAGCGAGGGGGCCGCCAGACAGAATACCAGGCCTGAGAAGACGAAGCGGCGCTAGTGCCAATGGGGGCGGCGGCCGAGCCCATGTCTGCGGGGCATCGTCTTCTCATGTGCATGTGTGACATTAATTGCATACCTATGGCGGCTTCACTCCTCAGTGAGAGATGGGGACAGCCTCAGTGGTAGAAATGAGCTTCATGAGGGAAGAGCAAGGCATTTGCCTCTGAGTGGGTATGAGCAGATGTTGTCGATGCTGCGCATGCCATTATGGTTGACGATGATGATGGAGATGATGATTACGCAGTGTATGGTATGTATGACAAATGCTTCAGTGAAGGTGAGTATCGTGTAAGTGAAGATGATCATGTGCTGCATTTCAGCGCAGTGCTACTATCTATGTAAAGCGGAGACTGTCCGCGATGCGATGGTGATGCGCAGAAGAAGAGAAAAAAGTGATTTCATTCAAAATCGGTACGGATGTAAAATGAGCCATTCACAGCATGCAGGCCGAGGAAGCAGCGCTTGGTTCCTCGGTGCCACGCCATATACCCATATGCCCCTCCCAAGTGACATTTCGACAAGTTTCCCCCCGTCATGTCACCCAACGCCGATGTAGATGCTAGCCAGTCCAACGCCAATCCTCATAACCCTAGTCGTGTTTCTCATCACGGAAGTGTTCCCCACGTCGAGAGGGAGACGTAAACTCACGCGGCCTTCTTCTTACGACCGCCCTTGCCCTTCTTCTTCGTCTCGACTTCCATCTCTTCCTCACTCTCCGACTCGGCCTTGGAGCGGCCGCCCCGCTTCTCTTCATCGCCAACCTTGGCGGCAATGTCGGCCAAGAAGTCATACTGGCCGTCTGTCTCAATGACTTGCTTGAGCATCTGAGCCGTGACTCGCTTCGAGTTCTTCTCCCGGGCGATTTCCGCGCTCCGGCTGACGACAGCAATCATGAACATCTCCAAGGCCTTGCCAACGGCAATAGGGGTCTGCTGCGCGACCTTGCCGACCTCCTCGTCGGCCTGCATGATGCGCTTTATCCTCGCGGTGGGAAACTTTGTGCGGACTGGCGAGGGATCAATTGGGGGCGGCGAAGGGGCCGACTGTGTGTTCTTTCTGGGAGGCATTGTTGCTGAACCCGGTGTTTGTGGAAGATGTTGGGAGTCCTGATAGTACGGGATATCGTAAAGCTGAGGGGTTGTGCCGAATATTTTCTGCTCTAAGAACCCCTGGCTTTGTGGTGTTGAGGGCTGGTGTGGTTGTTGCTGATGTTCTTGATGTTTGACGGCGGGCTGGATCCCATATGCACTTTGTGGATGTTGCGGAGACGGGTGCTGCTGGTGCTGTTGTGGCGGCGAATGGTGGTACCGAGGAGATGGGTACTGTGGTTGGTGCTGGTATTGGTGCTGTTGCTGCTGACGCTGGGGGGACTGCAGTGGTGGCTGATGGGAAGACAAGACTGATTCGGACTTGATTGCCGCTGAATACGGGTAGTGGGGCTGCTCCTGTTTGATGTGTACAGGAGTTGAAGACGACTGGTGAGGATGGTAGGCGCGTGGCGAGGGGGAGGAGTATTCATATACCGGCGGTGCGGCGGTTTGCAGCTCGTTCAGGTATTGCTGGTTGTGCTGCAGATTGTGTAGTGGAGGCGTGGGCGGGGCGGGTGCTGCCGAAAAAAAAGAAGAGAGGTCCGGCGACTTTGGTGCGTAGGTAGTAGTGGTGTCGTCCGCCATCTTTATGATTTTTGCCCCTCTTTGCCTCTCCTTCCCTCTCCCGGTGCTTGCTTGCTTGCTGGGTCTGCTCTGAAAACTGGCAGCCGCTTTTTTTTTTTTTCTCCCTCTCTCTCTTTGATTTTTTGGGAGTGGAGGGCGAGTAAGTGACAGGGGCCCTTGGCTGGTGCAAAAATGGCCAAGGTCCCAAGGTACCTAGGCAAGGTGGTATGGTATAGGTTGGCGGTGGACGTGGGGACAGGATGATTAAGCGAAGAGCAGGGACCGGTTCAAGAACAAAAACCAGTCCGCATCCCCTTCTGACACACACACACTCTTTCTCTCTGAGCCGTTCTCTTGTGTGCCTGTCTTGCCCCAGTGACTTGCGTCTCAACACAAACAATAATGCAATGTTTGCGCGACTCCGGCCTTGTCAGGGGACAACTTCTCCGGGGGCTGGCGTGTAAGTGTGGTTCAAGCTCCGGCTGCCGCGAGCAGTCTAGCTGTTAGCGATGTCAGGTCGTCAGACGTGGGGCCGATGCAAGCTGCGGTGTTGATGACAGTGTCTCGAAGCAACAAACCACTGCCGTACTCGGATTGGTGAAACTCAAAACACAAGACAAGACAGAATGAGGCTGTCTTTGAAGATGCGTGGGTGACTCGCGTGTAGAATAGCCTCAGCCAAGGTGACAGGGCTGGGCTTAAAATACAGGAGAACTTCACGTCAGGACGGAACAGACCCAAACACATCCAGAAACATCAACGGGTCTAAGATGACTCCAGAAGGCCGGACAGCTGCTAGAGAAAACCCACAGCTACAAAGCCACGAGGGATGGAGGCAATATGGCAGCTAGGCAGCCTCAACCAAAATCGACCGGCGCGAATCTTGGTACTTCAGTCTAGGATGACCACAAAGGGGACAGTGTGGTAAGGCTGAAGGCGTCAGGCAACTCTCCAGGCGTGGATCAGTGGGAGATGCCAAGAGGGAGTGAGTGACTGGTGGCTGATGTGCACAGCGTAGCCGTGAGACGTTGCTCGGTAACCTGCAAAGTGTGTCAAACACAGCAAGTCGACATATGTTGGCTGCGAGTTTGGACCTCTCGTCCTGCTGAGCCTGGCGTCGAGATTGGGCGAATGGCACTCGATAAGGCTTCGATGTGGATGGCGAGCCAGGATGGAAAGACAGGTAGGTTCGGGGTTCGGCCCTGATAATGGTGGACGTATTGTATTGTACGTTGCGTTGTGCAGGTGTAAGTAGTATAGTGTACTCCGTAATTAGGTAGGTATGCGGTGGATGCGGGGCAGTGGTATTCTCGGGAGTGGTTCAATCCGTACTCGTAGATGGGGGGGGGGGGGGGAAGAGAAGTGATCTGGGAATATCCGTAGATTTTGGAGAATGAAGGGGGTGGGGTCAGAAGATGACAATTGTCCACGCCAGTACAGCCTCACAAAAGACAAGGGCCGTGGGGAAAGAAGCAGGATGCGGAGCGGTTAACGAGCAGAGAGAGCAGGCAGACTGGGCGGCACAGCACAGCAGTGCAAATGCGATGGCGAGTGGTGCTTGTTGCAGCTGTGTGCGCAGGCCGTAAGCTGACGGAAGGCGGGTGACAAACGACGACGATACGGTCGGTGACAGGTGCTGTTCGCGGTGGGCGGGTTCCTTCCGCAAGGCAATGAATCGATCACGGTGGGAATTTCCACCGTTTATATGCGCGTCGCGGGTCAGAGCTTCCCCCCTTTGACGCCTTCTGCCTTCCCCAAAAACACCATCAAGCAGGGGTCATGCTGCCATACTGATTGGTCCAGCGCTCGAGGTGTGCCCACGCTTTCCCGTCTTCTGCATCAGCACTGCCGCTAGTGTAGCTTCTGGCGCGAGGCAGAAGCGAAGACACAGGTACTCTCTTCTTGCACCCTACCTGCCTAGCTACCTAGGTAGCTGGACAGGTACTTTGGGTACATCCACAGTAAGCCTATCCCCCCAAGTACATGTTATACTTAGGTAGGTAGGCAAGGTATCTGGGTACCTAGAGGTATCCTTTCTGACGGGGCTGGATCCTGCTCGTCTGTTGACTATGGTAATTCGTGTACAGTAACCGTGACTCTGATCACCAATTCTGGTTGTTCATTTCCCTCTCCCACATCCTTTCCCTTCGTCCCATAAGGCACGGCCCTCGCCGTGCCTTTCTTCTAACATCGAAACCAGGATAGTCCAAAAGCGAAAGAAACCGAGAGACAGGCGCCGCCGCATCGCCAACACTATCATCATTCTCAAGTCGCGCGACATGGGCCGTGTCCTTTGTCATCCCAGCGTGTTGCTGCATGTCGCAACCCAGCATTGGTAGCTGCATCTTGCGGCGCCAAGTCATCAGGCAGGCCCAAGAGGGAGGAGACTGGCTGACTGGCCAGCCAGCCCATGTAGGATAGGGCGCGGTAAGCCGACTGACCATTCTTGCAGCCCCTTGACCTCGCGCCTTCTCTCCATCGTCAGGACGTAAACTCGACCGTTTCCTCCTTGCTGTCCATCGTCGACGTCTCTCGCGCCGAGTCTTGTCTGTTCATGAGACTTGTCCAACTTTGTCAAACCCCGCCGACTTCTGTCTCCCATGCTGCCTGGAGCCGGCGCACTCCCTGCACATCAAGCCCAGGCAAGCCTTTCGCCGCGCGCCGACACCAAGGAACCCCGTCGTCTGAAAAGGATATTTTCTGTCGCAAAGTCCTTCGCGCTCCTCAAGCTATCCAGCCAACCAAGACCCACTCTAGCTCCATGACCATGCCCGACCGAGCCTTTTCACTTTGCGACGACCCTCCACCAGTGTCTCCGCCGCAGCTAAAGGTTGGACTCTAAGCTCACTTCGGCGCGGCTTTCCAAGCGCGGCTGCAAAGAACTCATCCACATCCTTCAACGCGTCTTTGCCAAATGTTTGTTGCGGTTCCCCGACCGGGAATCCCGCCGCTGCCGCTGTAATTTCCGGTCGGCCGACGGCCCGGTATGCAGGAACACAGCTCAGTCATGCAGGTAATTAAAACACACATTTTCTATTGTTTGCGCTCCCTTCTATTGGCTCCCACGGATGATGACAACGATGGAGAAATGGCTGGAGACCAGCAAAGAGGCCACAATCACAGAAGCCGAGTCGTTCCGGCCCTGGTTTCGAGATTGGCGCGCCTCGGTCCATGACAGTTTGAAACTTGATCTAATCTGACTGTTGGTGGCGGATGGACTGCGCCTTGGCAAACGGCTATTCAATGCGTTTTCTGATTGCTGACGTGAGTGTCCGCAGACCCTCCAGCCTCTTGTTCTCGTTGCCCGACAAGAACAAATCAACCACGGGCCAGGCGTGTATGCCGCCCTCCTCACAGCGGCTGTCCACTTGGGTGTTCTTTACCAGCACCTTGATGAGATCTCTGATATCAGGGGCAAACACTTCCTCGGATCCATACACGATGAAGAACCCGCAAGGCGGGCTAGCCTCCGCCCATACCCGATGATCGACACATTGCCCAGGCGACGCCGACTTGTCGTAGGCATGCGACGTACCGGCATACTGCAACGCGTACCTCCACAACATGTCGCGATCCAGAAAATCGCTGGCTGAATTTTCATGTTTGTTGGAGATCAACTTGGACCATGGCGAGACCAACACGCAGAGCCCAGGTAGCGGTGACTCAGAAGCCTTGCGTAATTGCCCCTGGCTCTCGCTGTCAGATGCGGCGGAGTCGTCGCTTCTTTCCTTGAAAGCCCTGGCTTCATTCATGTGGCCGAGTTCCAACAGCAGCGTCAAAATCAATGTTCCTCCAGCCGAGTCGCCGGCTACCACCACCTTCCGAGGATCTCCAGCCCTGTCCAAGACGTGCTTGTACCCCCTCAACGTCTCATACATCTGCGTCGGGTAAGTCTTGTCAGGCACAAGCGTATATTCGAGGGCGAATATGGCAGGGTTCTCGTAGCCTGACTGGACCAACAGCGAGTGCCACGACAGGAGAAACTCGAGATAAAAGTTTGCGGACCCCATAGAAAATCCGCCTCCGTGAGCGTAGTAGATGACGATGTCGGGAGATTTCGATTTATCCTTGATGACCCAGATTCCTTGGAATCCATGTTCACCCTGTCGAAAGACTAAGCCAGCGATCACGATGGACTGAGGTGAAGGCTAAACTTACGTGTTGCTTGTACTCGCTCCAGTGGGAGGGTGAGCGAAGGTAACCATGCCGCAGCATGCGAAACCTCAGAAATGGCCGCGAGACGTTCTTGGAGAGGAAGACGCGGCCGATAAGGGGGGGCAGGTTCGCAAAAGCATAGCGCACGCATCGTATGACGACGTCTTCGAAGAAGGTTGCCCGCTGCACAAATGGCGAGCGTTGGTTGTATGGGAGGATCAAGCGCTCGTGAAGCAGCGAGGTTGGCAGCTCAAGTATCAGAAACGGCAACGTCTTGATGGCAACAGCTAGTGTCCGGAAGAAGCCAACATGGAGGAGGAGCTGCGGCACTGCCAAGATGACAAAGACCAGGCAGTCGAGCAACGACACCGGTCCAAGAATCATCGTGCGTGGCAGTCACACTCTGGCTAAGCTCGCCTGGAGCGCAAAATGCGAGTGGTGATAGTATCGTATCGTATTAACACGTGCCAATTGGGTCTATCTCGAGCTCTGGAGCAAGCTGGTGTAGACGGTGCTCAAAGAAGAACACAAGGAAAACAGAACAAGGGCAATGTTAACTGAAGTAAAAAGGATGTCGGGGGGGGGGGGGGGGGGGGTTGTTCTTCTTCAAGGACATTATCCAATTCCACGTCCCCCTCCCTTCGCCGCCCGAGCTAGATAAGATGGTTTGTTGTTGCCCGTGTGTGCTCGAGGTGCATGTATGCTATGTGAGGTACGGCAGGCAAGTTAGGAATTGCCTATGACGTCTTCGAGGTCGCAGCTGTGCTCAGGCGGTTTTTATCGTTCTTCCCCTTTAATTCAATTGGCTTCGTGTCGGTCCCGGAGCTAGAAAGCTTGGTCGTGTTCGAGAGTGCTGTAGGTACCTTCGCAGTTTTATGTGCTAGTGCCTGGGCCGAGAGTTTGTTGGGGTACGGATAGACAGAGAGCAAAAACCCCCCCTCTTTCCCCTCCTCATCGTACTGGGAGACTCACATGTAATTCAAAACTCTGCCTATTGAGCGAGGAAAGAATGGAAGAGGCCCTGCCCGCCCCCCCCCCCCCAAAAAAAAGGAAGGAAGGAAGAAGACGTCGTTGGCATGAGACATCTCGCCCTTGGTTCAGTTTATGAGCTTTGGCTTGAGGTTGTGAAACTTTTTTTCCCCCCAATGAAGAGAGTCCTTCAGTCGCTATTCCCAGAATAACAACTTGACACGCACTCGGGATGGACGCGCCTCAATGATGGTTCTGTATCCCCCCTTCCTGTAATTACACTATGCAAAACACTATCGTTGAGGTAAACACGAGAACACCCGGATCCTTATGATACCGTTTAATGACCTCTATCCCATAGCTGTAACGCCAGAAAATTGATAAAAAAAAGCCCTGAGCGCAAACGAAACCAAAAGTGCAACCAAAACTAGAGCCGCGGACACAGAGTGTTGAGGAATGCAGAACAGACTACATGCGCCTTCTCCCGACTTTTGGGCTTCTCTCCCTCCGTCCCCCTTCTGCTCGACTTTGCGCACAAAAAATCCAAGACGCCTGCTCCTCCCCATCCTCCGTTCGCATGTACACAGACAAGCACCCCACCGCCGCCTCGGATGCGCAAACTTCTTGCGACCCAAAACGTGCGCCCCCCCCCCCCCCCCCCCTTCAGACCAGATCTTGACCTCTGGCTCGGCGTGGCGGGTCCGAGCCGGGTCACCGCTTCGCGTTGCGCGTCTTCCAGTTGTCCTTGATGCCCTTGGCGGCCTCGGCGAGGTCCTTCTCCGTGACGCGGTCCTCGATACTCTCCATGACGCTCTTGATGGTTGAGATGTGATTCGCCTCGGATTTGTCGTCGCGGAAACGGATGATGCGCCACCGGCCTAGATCGTCCTTGTGGCACTCGACTATGCGGTCGTTGAGAGGGTCACCCAGCCCCTTGAGGATCTCCCACTCATCCTCGGTGATGTGCACATCGGCAAAGTACTGGTACCGCCCGTCGCCCAAGAAGCTCCATAGCTGCGACTGAGGCACGGCCTCGTAGTCGATAAACGGGCCGTCCACGCCGTCGTCGCCCTCGCCCGGCTGCACTGTCGGGAAGCTCAGCCGCAGCCGGCAGTCGACCGTGTTCTCTTCGGGCGGTTTCCACTTGAGGATGTGCGGGTCGGTGCCGTGCTTGTATTCGCTGCTGACGCACGTAAAGATCAGCCCGTCGTTGCCGTGCCGCAGCTTGGGCAGGATCTCGCGGAACATCATCTCGATGCCGTAGCTCAATTGCATGGCCTTCATCTCCACTAGGAACGGCTGGTAGTCGCGCTCCTCCGGATACTGCTTGAACAGGTCCCGATAGGGCTTGTAGATGTTCTCGTTGAAGTAGGCGAGCCGCTTGTCGAGCGTGCGGGACATGAGGTCTTGGCCGTCGAGCACGAGGCAGTCAAAGACGAGGAAGCGCGGCTCCTTCTGGCCCTTTCCTGTGTCGTCCATGACCAGCTCGCCGTCGATGAGCGTGCGCGTGTGGAACTTTTTCAGGTCCTCCTTGCGCGGGAAGTGGAAGCTATTGTTCTTGATGAACCAGTAGTCGTTCTTGCGGTCGATGAGGTAGTGGATCTCCCGGCCATCGTCCTCAGTGAGGTACAGGAGGTATCGAATGCCATCTGACTTTTCGCATACGTAGTAGCTGTTCCGCGCAGCACATTGTTAGCGACGCTGGTCAACGAGCATTGCCCCAGGTCTGACTGGGCTGGTTCAGAAAGGTGTCACGCGCGATGAACTCACTCTTTATTCCGCAGCTCCTCGAGGTGTTTGCGCGCGAAGCTGACCGGTTGCGCGCCAGGGAAACTGGTTTGGTTGCGATGCAACAGAGCAGCGACCTCGCGGCGCAGATCGAAGAGCAGCTGGCCGTCGGCCTTGATGCCCGGTTCCGCAATCGAGGCAATCGGGCCCTCGGGTGGCGGACCCTGTACGCCTTCCATTGTTGCGGCTCGGACGTTTACTGATGTTGCGCAACGAGGAGAGAGGAAGAGGGTGAAAGAGAATGAAACCCAGACTAGAGCCAGCTCGGTTCTGTTGGCCTGAGCCTTGTGACGAAGTCTCAGAGCTTTATCAGTTTGCTATCGATAACGAGATAAGCCCTTGCGACACCGCGGGGTTCTTGATGCTGGATTCCGATGCTGGCCAGGAAAAGCTTTAACGAGGAATGCAATCAAACGAATATTGTATTGAACCTGGGAAGGGAATTGATGGAATCTTTTTTTAGGTTGAAATATATTACTAGCTGGAAGGCGTTTCTCTTCTTGAACATGCAACAAGGAAATCGAGACCAAGGACGGACCATTACTAAGTTCACAGTCAAAGAAACCCAGCATCTAAAATGATTTAATTGTCTTCGACCATTCCATGGCTTTTACGAATGAAAATTTCCTCGTAAACGCCAATAGAGCTTTGCTATCCTACGTCAATTGACGAGCAAACCATCAACCAAGCCCAGTAGACTCAACGCCTCGTCATATTATGGCGAACAATTCAAGGGCTCAGAGCCAGAACCGTTCTGATATCGTTGCGGAGAATGCCCCTCCGTTCTGTTAAGCCCATCAACCCACTAACTCTCGTCAATCTTAGTAACCTCAGCTTTAGCGTCCTCCCAAGTCTCCTTGTTCTTCTTTGCCCACTCGATTTGGCTCTTGGCATACGCCAGCTGTGACCATAATTAGTCCGCATGTACTCGTGAGCTCATGCTTATTGGAAGCTTACCATGTAACGGCGCAGATCCTCTTCATTCTCTCCCTGGAATCTCTTCAGGTCATTCAGGATGCTAGAACTAGCCTCCTTGACGTCATGCTCCGAAACAACCTTTGCCTGCTCCAGCTGCTCAATGCTCTCCCGGGTCTTCCCAATCATGTCACGGCGGGTCCTCTCTGGGTCAACATCAGCTACGCCTTGTATAGCATGACGAATCGGTCCAAAGATCTTGTTTGTGATCGAGTTACTGCTCGCGGCCTTCTTATGGCCCGGTGTCGAGTTACTTCGCTGCGGAACTCCCTGGGTTGCAGTGGGTACAGGCTCGCCGTGGGTAGGAGGGAAGTCTGAGTCGATAGATGCTGTGTCCTCGGTGCTGCCATCACGCTGGTGATGTGAGGTGTTTGCCTCCCGAAGGCTGGTTGATCGCTTTGGTGCCGGCGCGATTTGCTGACTGCTGCTCAGGTACTGTTCAATACGCTTGGCCTCAGCCTCGCTCCGCTCCAACTGGTCGAGCAAGGCGATCTTCTTGCTGAGCTCGTCACTTGTCTGCTCCTGCTGCACCCGCTTCAACACCCTGTATTTCAAGACGCTGCGAACCACGCCTGCAAACTGTGCATTCTCGCGCATGGGCTCCGCGAAGCTGGCACCGAGCGAGCCAGAGAGCTCCTCTGTCGCGATGTATGAGGAGTCCGCAGCCTGGCCGACTCTCTCGAGGGCTGGCCCTAGAGAGGGTGCTTGTTCTGAGAGCGCAAACGCATTGAACTTGGATCCCAGCTCGCAGAGATCCGCAGCCAGAGCGGATAAGTGACTCAAAGTTCGGCGGTTGACCTTCTCCATGGATCCCGATAGTAGCTGCTCCAGCTCCTTGATCGAAGCCTCATATGCAATGAAGTATGGGTCAAGCTCCTGCTCACTGAGAGCGTGGCTGTCAGGCGGGAAACGGCCAAAGACGTGGGATCCTGTACCAGAGATCGCTCCGGGGTCGACACCAGGGCCACCAGTTGTCTTTAGCTTAGCTGAGGTCGCTGGTACGGGGAGAAAACTGTGAGCCGGCGTAGGGTTCGCGGTATCCAGGGGAGGCGCCTTCAGAACTGATTTGGGTATCGAAGACACTGGATGGGAGTGCAGTACCTCGCTCTGCGGTTGTTTAGCAGCTAGAAAACAGATAGGACTTGACTACTGACCCAGCTGGCGTTAGGATCAAGGAATCTCCACCAAACACCGTCGGTTCGGACCTCATCCATCCGTCGGCATCGGTTCAAGAAGACAGCGAGCATGCGCTTGCGCAGGTCGATAATCTGCTGGTCTTGCTTTGCGTTCGTCGGGTTCGCGGCGTAATCGGCCATGGTGTGCTTCTCTGGAATGGGCGGTATAATCAGGGTAGGGTGAAGTCGGGTCAGCGCCTCGCGCAGGGAAGCAAACTCAGAGTACCGTCGGCGGACTTCGAGATTCTGCGGGGTTTGTCAGTCAACTGTCCGACCGCGCGAAACACTTCTCGGAAATACATACGCCTGTCCGGATGGTGTAGACGATGTATTTCCCCCCGCTCTCCGCGCTCTTTCCCGCATCCGTAATGAGGATAGTCAATGATGGGTTTTCCCAGAGAATCTGTTCGATTCGGCTCTCGTAACCACCAGGCTTGGGGCGCGGGACTATGTCGCCTCTGTCTCTAGCAATCGGCTCATTGTCGCTGCTCTCGACATCGCTGTCTTCATGGGCGTGGGAGCGGTTCTGGGGAGCCTCGTCGCTTGCGGTTGACGGGGTCTGCGGGATGTCGAATCGCTGGTCTAGAGTCTCCCAGTCGGCATCAGTACTGTCTGAAGAATCATCCAGATCTATTGTTTCCATCATTTTCTGGCCCTTTCAAGTTGCTGGGAGTGTTATGGGAGAAGATCGCAACATACACTTACGGGTGGTAGGAGAGGCCGGGTTGGCTGAGGAGGAAGTCAAGCTATCCCTCCGGTCAAAGCCCTCTGCGTAAGGGTTATTGTCCTCGTCGTTCCACATGGCCCAGGTCTTGTATGTCAAATGGGATGTCAAACAAAACTACAGGCCGATAGTCAATCGTGCAAAACAGGTTGCGGTCTCAGTCGAGATGCGCGACGGGGGAATGCGCAGCTGAGCCGGGAGAGGCGGGGGAGGGGCGGTTGAGGCTTGTCTGCCGGCATGCAGCAATCAGGCGGCTGATAGTTGCAGGGTCTGATTAAAGAAAATGATCAATCTTGAGGTGAAAAGGATTAAGACTGAGGAGACAATGATCAGGTCAAAAAGAGAGAGGTGCGGACAGGCAGGCTTGGGGCTGTCGGGCGGCGGCGTGGGGAGATGTGATCGGGGCTACGAGGTTGGACTAAGGTAAGCTCTAGGGTGTAGCAAGTGCCATTCCGGCAGGAGAAGCAGGCAATGACGAAGCCACCACCCAGCCAAGATACGTACCCAGGTAGGCACTTCAGTGTAAGAACTCTTCGCCATGCGCACGGGCCATGGTGACACAAATGCCTGACTTACCCCTGCTTTAGCACGTACTGCGCATCTGTGTGAATCCAAGATTATGCACCACTCAACATAAAATAGGTTTTGTGATTTATGAACCGCACTCACTTCTTTCTATATGGAGGAGGGTTCGTTCTGGGTACTCTTTGACTCAGAACCTTGCAACAATGTCTACTATGTACATTCTCCACCCTACCACCATTACCGATCATGTCGTCTTGAACAGCCCAGAAACCCATGGCAGATACTCTCAAGTCGATGCACACCCATCTGTGAACTATTTCAACCTCAGAAGGAATCTTTTCCTGGTTGACTGGCTATCAAAACTCACAAGTGCCTTAAAGACCAGAAGTTGAGGGATACACATGCTCCTTGTTGAAGCCCGCCAAGCATATCCAGTATTCACACTTTGTGGCGCTCTTTCTACTAAAAGTGCAAACACAACATATTCAACACTCCATACTAACGCACCCTTCTTTCAGGCCTGTTTCGGAGCTGTCCAGGCGCATATTGGCCGCCACCTTGATGAATAGGTCTTGGGGGAGACGGCGGCGGTGAATAGTCACTCAGATCTTCAACTGTCTCCATCTTATCAGGTAAGTAAAACCTAAAGCTATGTTAGCAAGAAGCCACACTGGGACATTCAATATGGAATTTGACTAACTGAAGCTCTTGAGCTCTTCTCAAGGTCTCTCGCTGATGATGGGCGGCCTTTTTGGTGTGATCCCCCATCATCTCCGAAGCCCCAACTGGCCTGTTTGGACCGGCCTTATGGGGTTGCTTAATTAGCTCAACAGGTAGGATTGCAGTATCCAAGAAGATTTGGTGGTTTTTCTTGGCGGTATTTGATTTCCCATCCTTGTGGCCTCGTGTTTCGGTAGCATTGTTCCGATGACTTGACCTGTTCATCACGTCAGCTTATGTGCTACAATCATGAGCAAGCATTTCTCTACTCTGGGATTTTGTGTGGACTATCGTCTACATTCATCGAAGAAGTCGCTGGCCGGTCGAAAACTTCTTGAGTGCTATCCAAAAGTCAACACAGTGTCTGAATTATAAAGCAGTGGCATGTGCATACCTAGGTTTTGTCTTGGCCAGAGGATTGGTTTCAGCAGATGTGTCAATCTTATTTGCTGTTCTTGAAGGAGGGTTTTCAACATTTATAGTGTTGGTCTTAGCTATCGTTTGTGGATGCATAGTTTGAGTATTCATGCTGTTCCTTTGGGTTGTCTCGATGGCGTTCTTTCCATCTTTGAGAGCACTGTGTGTATCAGCACCTTATCGTCGCTCTTAGGATCAAGGCCCATACCTTCGTAGGGGCTTGATACCACGAGGTATGGGACGGATCCCAGTTCTCGTTGATTGTTGAAAGGTCGTGACTGGTATAGCATCTCCTTGCTCAGCGACATGCCGGTTGATGTTCTGTCTCTCAAGGGTTGATCTTCTAAGACTGTTCGTTTCCTGTCCCTCAATGTGGGTCGTATCGTCTGTCAAACTCCTCTGGGTTGACGGACCTGGTTCTGCCTTGTGATACAGAGATTTCACGTGTCGCTGATTGACGGGAACGGACAAATCAGCAGCACTGACAGTTGCTGCCGTGGGAGACGAATCATCACCTCTTGTATATGGTAACGCAGAGGAGATATCTTCTCTCTTTCGTGTCTCGGAAGATGGCGGTGTGCTGATTGTGGTTGCAGAGGCACGCGAATGACGGCTGTTTCTGATGGACGGTGTACGAGTTAAGCCAGAGTCGGAGCTGACAATTGTTGATGCCCTGCCAACAGGAAGGCTGAAGATATCAAACAGTCTTTGCGCGAGTGAGTTCAATCTTCGCGGTGGTTGCTGTGTATTCTGGTGGCCTCGGCCCGCTGTCCATGACCAATGGGGAGCCTGCCGGGCTTGATGGGGATGCCGAGCTTTAGGAGGCTGTGTTGTCCGTTCGGCAGAAGCGTTCTTGGGCACCACCGGTGCCGTAAACTGCATCTTACTCTGAAGTAAACCGTGGGTTTGGGTCGGATTATGGCAATGGGGTTGGTAAACCATCGTATATATCGGTTGAGGGTGGGGGAATGGTACCGGAAGAGGCGTGGGCATCGGCATGAGTACCGGGACCGGCGGAGGAGGAGGCGGGGGAAAATGAAGAACTTGCGGGTGTGTGATAATGAACGGAGATGGCTGTTGTGGTGCCGTGAGTTCTTCATGTCTAAAGAAGAACTGTGATCGCTGAAGGTTGGTAGCGCTCGCTTGACTTGGAGTTCTGGGGCGGCGGCTCTGACGAACGAGGACAAAATCTCCATCAACCCAATCGTCCTTTTTCTTTTTCGAGAGCAATAAGAACAACAGTGCAAATAATAGCACAACAGAAACCACGACAGTTGTGACAATGATTCCAGCTTGCTGCGCCTCAGTGAGACACCCCCATCCAGAACATGGAGATTCGGATATTGGTGACACTGGGGGCAAGGGACCGCTTGGTTCTTCGGCCTGCCGAGCGTCAAGGTGCGTTTTGTGATTGGAAATTACCTTTTGGTGATCCACGGAGTTGTGGTGGTTGGTTGGAACTCTTGAGATAGCCGGCATGGTGACTCGCGGTGGCGCACAAAAGCCTCCCGGTAGGGAAGAAATGAGCCTGTGATGTGGGATTATGGTGTATTCAGCAAAAATAGACACGTCAATCAGTGGATATTTAGTTTCCTTTGAGTAAAAATCCCATCAACTTGAGTGAGGGGGTCAGATGGTCAGGTGGTGGTGGCGGCGGTGGTGGTGGTAGAATAAGGCAAGGTCAGAAGTGGCCGAGTTAGCTGGTGAGGCGAAGGCGAAGGTATGTATACCTTTACCTGTCAACTACCTTTGCTATTCTCTCTTTCCTTACATAAAAATAAGCTCCTCCTCTTACGATTGAATCATGGAATCTCTATGTGGGAAAATCTTGGTTGATTTTGTGTGTGCTTCATTATCTGTTCCTATGGCTACTTTTCTCTGAAACGGTGTGGATATTTCAGTTTAGTATCTGTATCCCACTTTCTACGTATATACCTACGCAGAAGTGACAGATAGAAGAAAGATCCGGGATATAGCATTACACCGAATTGGAAGTAATTATATCTTTGGCCGGTTATTGTAAGTTTGTCAATGGTTCTGATTGTGGAAAGAGCTCTGGGGATAGCTAAGAGACGAAGTGGGCGTGTAAGTGATAATGAAGTACAAGGAACTTCTCAATGGCAGCTGGTCACTGCTAATCGCCTGTCCCGAGTACTTGGCAGGTAATTATCCAATCAAATACTACTTCATCAAGACCTCCTTAGTGAGCAGCTGCATAGGGGCCCCACTAGCGTCCTTATGGGACCCACTGGCGCAAGGCCAGCAGACGCGACTGATCGATTCTCTTTCCTCAGCCTCATCCTAGCTCCTCCAAGTTTCTAGATTGCTTCACTTCTCCATCATCCTCATACCAAGTCCATCCGAGGCATGTCATAGCCTCTTCATTCTCCACAATGTCAGCCCTCCGCAACGGCGCGATGAACGGCACCAATGGCGCAGCGAGCGCTCCCGTCAGTAAGCGGTTCTCTGACATCCCAGCCGCGATCGACGTTCCGGTTCAGGGCGAAGCCGAAGACGAAGCTGTCGAAATCGACCTCCTCGAGCTCTTCGACGATCCTACCGAGCTTTGTACTCTTTTCGAGAACGAGCGCGCCGCCCGCACATACTGGATGACAGTCGCATTGGCCTACGCCAAGCAGAAGAAGATTGACCATGCCATCGAAATGTTGGTGCGAGGTGGAAACGCGATGCGCGACAACAATCCCAGGGAAAAGCTGAGCATGATCGGATGCCTCTGCTGGATGTACCTGTGGAAGAGTCGCGAAGCCCCGAGAGTGCCTCCCGATGGCGAATTGGCATCCGAGGCCAAGACGAAGGAATACTACCTGCAACTAGCAACCTCGACCCTGAATGATGCGTCGCGCATCAACCCAGCATTCCCCCCTCTGTTTCTAGCTCGCGGAGTTCTCCAACTTCTCAGAGCGTCCCTGCAGACCCCCAAGGCGACGGGCCATGGACAAGTGGACTCCGAAAAGGCGGATCTTCTGCGATCGGCGCTCAAGGCCTTCGAAGACGCGGTTCGAGTGTCACAAGGCAAGAACATGCTGGCCGTCATGGGCAAGGCAAGGACCTTCTTCTCGCTTGGAAAATACCCAGAGTCCTTGGCTTGCTACCAGGAAGTCCTACAGAAGATGCCCGACTTCGTCGACCCAGACCCGAGAATAGGCATCGGCTGCTGCTTCTGGCAGCTCGGCTTCAAGGACGATGCTAAGCTTGCTTGGGAGCGATGCCTCGAGATTAACCCGGACCACAAGGTCGGAAACATTCTCCTCGGTCTTTATTACCTCGACGCCAGCGGTCATATCCCAACGAACAGTCCCGACTTCCTTCGCCTTTACAAGAAAGCAATGACCGAATATACCCAGAAGTCTTTCAAACTCGACAAGAACATGCCTCTTACGTGCGCAACGTTTGCAGGTTACTTCCTGTCCCGCAAACAGCTCAGCACGGTGGACTCACTCGCCCACAAGGCAATCCAGTATACCGATGTGAATGCGATTGCCAGTGACGGTTGGTATCTCCTAGCAAGAAAAGAGCATTATACCGGCGACCCAGACCGCGCCAGCGATTTCTATCGCAGAGCCGACGAGGCGCGTGGCGGTGCCGAGCGTGGTTATCTACCAGCAAAGTTCGGTGCTGCCCAGCTGGCAGTACTCCGCGGCGACCTCGGCGAAGCGAAGCTGCGTTTGGAAAAAATGATCCAACAGTCCAAGAACCACGAAGCCATGATCTTGCTTGGCACTTTGTACGCCGAGGAGGTCTTTGCAAATGAAGAGGCGGATGGTAAGGAGGACAAGTCGGCTGAGATGAAGAAGGCGATCTCACTTCTCGAGAGTGTGCGCGGTGCCTGGAAGGATAGCAAGAAGGGCATGTCTCCTGACGCCGCGGTGCTGCTGAACCTGGCTCGCTTGTATGAGCACGAGTATCCCGAGAGAGCCCAGCAGTGTCTTCTTCAGGTCGAACAACTGGAGCTTGACCAGATTCCCGAGGACGATCACCCAGCCGACATCACCGACGAAGCCGAGAAACGCGCGGCTCTTCGCAAGTTCCTGCCTCCGCAGCTGCTCAATAACATCGGCTGTTTTTACTCTCAATCGGAAAAGCATGAACAGGCCAGCGAAATGTTCGAGGCCGCATTGGGTGCATGCATGAAAATTGGCGAGAAGGATCAAGAAATTGACACGGATGCTCTGGTTACCACCATCAGCTTCAACCTGGGCCGCAGCTATGAGTCCCAGGGCCTGTACGACAAGGCCAGTGAGGTTTACGAAGGTCTGTTGAAACGTCACGACGACTACACCGATGCCCGGACGCGACTTGCATACATCAAGCTTCGCAAGAATCCTAACAAGGAGGGACCCGACGCTGTCTCAAAGTTGTACCAGGAGAACCCTCAGGATCTCGAGGTTCGTGCGCTGTATGGCTGGTACATGGGCAAGGTTCATTCACGAAAGCGGCCACAAAATATCAACGAAGATCACGAGTTCCGTCATTACAAACACACACTGCAGAACTACGACAAGCATGACCGATATGCTCTGGTTGGCATGGGCAATCTGTACCTGATCCAAGCCCGAGAGATGCGGCGCGAATCTGACAGCGACAAGGCTAAAAGAAGCGCTACGTATAGTAAGGCGGTCGAGTTCTTTGAAAAGGCACTTTCCTTAGACCCGAAGAACGCGTACGCGGCTCAGGGCATTGCCATTGCTTTGGTCGAGGACAAGAAAGATTACAAGACGGCCCTAAGCATCTTTGTCAAGATTCGGGACACCATCAAGGAAGCCCATGTGTACGTCAACTTGGGTCATATTTACGCCGAGCTGAGACAGTACTCCAAGGCCATCGAGAACTACGAGGTCGCTTTGTCAAAGGAGGGCAAGGCCAACGACCCTGTCATTCTCGCCTGTTTGGGTCGCACTTGGCTCAACAAGGGTCGTTCTGAAAAGCTACTGGATGCCTACCATGAAGCGCTCAAGTATGCGCAAAAGGTAAGCTCTCATCTCATATTATACACTTCAGCATATACTGATTCCTCCCCTTAAGGCCCTCGAAGCTGCGCCGGAGCAGGTGCATTACAAGTTCAATGTAGCCTTTGTCCAGATTCAAATGGCAACAACCGTCTATGGGCTGAACGAGAATCAGCGGACGTTGGCACAACTCCAAGAAGCTGCTACCGGGCTGGAATCGGCCATATCTGCTCTGGACGAGATTGCGAACCACCCCCAGACTCCCTACCCCAAGCACGACGTCGAGCAGCGTGCCAACATGGCTCGCAACACCCAACGCAAACAGCTTGAGAGAGCCATTGCGAGCCAGAAGGAATACGAGGAGAAGAACAAGGAGAAGCTGCAAGCCGCCCTGGAGCAGCGTCAAATCGAGCTCCGGAAGCGGGAGGAGGAGCGACAGAAGGCTCTCGAGAAGGAGCGGGAGAGGCAGGAGAAGATCCGCAGGGAAAGAGAAGAAATCGCGGCCAGGGACAGAGAGATTGCTGAGCGTCGTGCTGAGGAAGAGAAGGCCAGACAAGAGGCCGAGATGACGACGGACAGCGAGACTGGCGACAAGGTCAAGCGGAAGAAGAAGTCGGCACCTAGGGGCGATGGCGAGAGTCGCCCGAAGAGAGGATCACGCAAGAAGAAGGCTGACACGGATGCTGAGGATTCGGCTGAGGAGCGGCCAACGAAGAAGAAGCGCCGTCTTACAAAGAAGGAGCCAACGGCCAACAGCAAGTACAAGTCTGCCGAGATCATTGTGGACAGCGACTCGGGCTCGGACGAGGACCCTCTCGACCGTGCCGAGAGAGCTCTCGAGAGGGCCAGCTCTCCTCTCTCCGATGCGGAAGAGAAGCGCGGCGATGATGAAAAGATGGAGGTCTACAACAGAAGAGACGAGGACGAGGACGAGGACGAAGATACTGGTGTCAGCCGGCGACAGCAAAGCTCACGGTCCAGGCGGGGCAGGGTCATTGAGAGTGACGAGGAGGAAGACGAGGACGACAAGGCGCGACCTGCAGCAGACGTCAGTATGGCGGACGCTGACGATGACGATGAAGAGTAAAGGGCCGGGGCGTCGTAGGGAGGAGCCTGGCCAGCGGGAGGCGAGACGATAGGATCGCAAGAGTATCATCCGGGAGCCGGGATCTTTCAAAGAAAACAACGAAGCGTCTGCGTCTATTTTGGCGGCTGTAGTATTACACTAGTATGATGGGATAAGAATTATACAAAATGGCATCACGATCTCGAGGCATACCAGCGATAGTTGCATCAAGCAAGTTGCCGCAAGTAGGCCGTGTTTGGATAGAGAGGCACGACACATACATGGCTCGGCAAGACCTTTCCAGAAGCTGAGGATGGCTTGGGCCGTTCGGGCGGAGAGTCACTGGAGAGTCCAAAAGCTTACTAAGACAACGGCATCAAGTCTTCACCCCGCGCAAGGTGCCCGGCACTTGAACGGGTATTCTAGCGACCAGCCCCATATAATTTGAATTCCTCTATGAGTAATATAGGAAAAGTACGTAAACTTGTATTTAAAACATGAAAATTCACTTATAAAAGGCTCAGTTTATCACACTCCCGGTCCGGATTGCTGGTGAACGACAACGACGAAGACGACGTTGGACCCTCCGAGGTTGAGAATTGGTTTTAGCGACAGGCCACAACGTGGGGCAAACATGGCAGCACTCTTATTCTTCACGGAACGTTACCTGAACGGGCAAGTGCACCCCTCCCCGCGGTGAGGTTCGAGACAATGCTCGTCGCAACGATCGGAAGACCAGCGCGTCAGGGCAATAAATAAGCATCGGTCACGCTGCACTTGACGCATGCTGTCGGAGAAACTCCGCAAGCTGCAGATCAGACGGGCGACGGGCAATGTGTTGCCTGCGATGTGACGGTGGAGGGTACCTGGTGGAGTCATGAGCGAATAGGCAAACGTGGTTGTTCCCTGGTCTGGAGCCATTCTCCTGGCGGAACTATAGTTGAAAGGCAGTGAACGTGGGCTTGGCAACTAGCTCATGGGGAAGGCACCAATTGTCAACGACAATATACTACGCACTGGCTCAGTGTAGTGTAAGTTAAGTGGTGGGATGCAAGCCCGGTTTTAGAAGTGGTTGCGCCGCCCAGGTCTGCAATTTAGCGAGAGTTTGCCCGCACCAATGCGCTATCAATCCACGCCGCTGGTGCGGCATGCTTCTCTGGGTCATTGGTCACGGTAGTGTACCTAAGGTAGGTATTTTCCCATGCTTTCCAGCGAGAATTGGACTACCAACAGGCCCTATCTATTGGCCAACTCCGCGCCCGCGCACATCTGCATCATCCACGCATGCTCCTCCATCCCACCTCTGTTCAGTTTATCTCCCCACACCAGCAGCTAGTGGGTCTGTAGGCTCGCAGCCGCAGTGGCCGCTTGCGGCGTCTGATGCACCGACGTGCGATCGAGTGGATGATCTTCCGCACCGTGGCCCACACGCACGATGTTTCGTGTCCCGCCGTAAGTGCCTGCTGTCCGTTTGTCTCTCGAACTTGATCTTGCAGGGCGGGGAAGAAGGAAGTTGGAGCTCTGGGTTCATGGTATTCTGGGTCGCTGGGAGGGGGTCGGCTTGTATAAAGACCGATGGAGCTTCCATCCATCATATAGCTTTCCCCTCCACCCCAACCCAAGCCATTGTCAAGCCATTACAATAGCCTGAGCTTGCCACCATTCCTCTCTCTTTTGCTCTTCTGGACTTGTCGTTACCACCACCCTTTCCGATTACATTGACAACGGCGACCGTCAGGCTACGTGTCCTTCGACATGGGCTCGATAACTCTCAACAACCCCAGCAGGGCCTGGTGGAAAGACGGTGTCATCTACCAGATCTACCCAGCCAGCTTCAAGGATGCCAATGGCGACGGCCTGGGCGATGTCCCGGGAATCATCAGCAAAGTCGACTACCTCAAAGACTTGGGTGTGGATATCGTGTGGGTATCGCCCATGTACGCTAGTCCGCAGATCGATATGGGATACGACATTTCCGACTACCAGGATGTCCACCGCCCGTATGGCACCGTTCGTGATATGGAGGTCCTCATCGAGGAGTGCCACAAACGCGGGATGAAGCTCATCCTAGACCTGGTGGTCAACCACACGTCAGACCAGCACAAGTGGTTCCAGGAGTCGAGATCCTCTAAAGAGAACCCCAAGCGGAACTGGTACATATGGAAGCCTCCCCGTTACGCCGAGGATGGCACCCGTCTGCCTCCCACGAACTGGAGGAGCCACTTCAGCGGTAGCACCTGGGAGTGGGACGAGACCACCGGCGAGTACTACCTCCACCTGTTCGCCAAGGAGCAGCCCGACCTCAACTGGGAGAACGAGGAGACACGTGAGGCCATCTATGACAACGCTATGCGCTTCTGGCTTGATAAGGGCGTTGACGGTTTCCGTATCGATACGGTTAATATGTATAGCAAGGGCGTCGAGTTCAAGGACGCCCCTATCATGAACAAGAACGCGTACGAGCAGCCCGCCTACATGATCTACTGCAACGGCCCGAGGATACACGAGTTCCTTCGCGAGATGAACGCAAAGGTCCTCAACCACTACGACACCGTCACCGTCGGCGAGCTGCCCCATACCCCGGACCCGCAGCACGTCCTCAAGTACATCAGCGCTGCCGACCGCCAGCTCGACATGGTCTTCCAGTTCGATATTGTCGACCTCGGCCAGGGCATCGGCTACAAGTACCAGACCCGTGAGTGGAAGCTCCCCGAGCTCAAGCGCATCGTCGCCAAGTGGCAGCAGTTCATCGAGGGTACCGACGGCTGGACGACAGCCTTTTGCGAGAACCACGATCAGGGCCGCTCCGTGTCACGGTACGGCAACGACAGCCCCCAGTGGCGCGAGACGTCGGCCAAGATGCTTGCCCTGATGATGTGTTCGCAGACGGGCACACTCTTCGTCTACCAGGGTCAGGAGATCGGCATGACAAACGTGTCGCGGAGCTGGGGCATCGAGGACTACAAGGACATTGAGGCCCTCAACTACTACGGCGACATCAAGAGGGAACACGGCGAGGGCGAGGTCCTCAGTCGCGTCATGGACAGCATCAACCTGGTCGGCCGCGACAACGCGCGCATCCCCATGCAGTGGGACGCCTCGCCGTTCGCCGGCTTCACCGACAACAAGGACGGCGCATGGATGCGCATCCACGACGAGTATGCCGACATCAACGTTGCCAAGCAGGAGGCGGAGCCCAGCTCCGTGCTAAACTTTTGGCGCGAGATGCTGCGCCTGCGCAAGGAGGAGGGCGAGCTGCTGACGCATGGCGCCTTTGAGCTGTTTGACGAAGAGAACGAGCAGACGTTTGTCTACAAGAAGACGCGCGGCGGGAAGAGTGCCGTCGTTGCACTCAACTTTACAAGCGATGAGCAAGAGGTCCGGATCCCGGGCGAGGGTTCGAAGATTCGCGTTGGCAACTACGGTGATGTCAAGGAGAGGGTTGCGGCAGAGGGGCAAAAGAGTGTGCTGAGACCGTGGGAGGGTCGTTTGTATCTGCAAGGCTGAAGGGATTTGGATATACCTGGAGACGATGGAGTGCTCCTTGGGGTCGGTTTTGCCGACAAGAATTTGTTTGATACAAGAATAGTTCTATGCTGATGCCACACCAATAGATGAGACAGCCAGCCAATGCTGTTATAGTGAACATATTGCCCTTTCCAGAACCCCAGCCCCTGGAGAGACCATTCCAAGTACCTCGTGCTGCTCCACGAAACATGTAGCGGCTTCCTTCCCCGATATCGGGGGATATGGTTATCAAAGTCGTGGCGACCATGCCGGACGAGTCTATCCTCGACGCTATCAGCAAGATAGCCAGAAGAAACGTCCTTTCAGTCGTTGTTGCTGTTGTCAGATTTGATTGGATGCTGGTTTCGTCCAGGCGATAAGGAGCTGGCGCGGTCCCAAAAAGATACCAGGTATTTCGCGGCAACCTGCCTCCGCCGGCCGTTGGCTTTGCTGAAATGGAATGCAAGCGTTGAATCGGATACCATAGTACCAAGTAAACCCTTTGTCTAACGGAGCGTCAATGACGTTTTTGCACACTTTATCTTCAATGGTGGCTTTCATAGAAGCGGAGGCCGCCATCCTTGAGTTTGCTAGGGCTGCCGAACTGCGGTGTTTCTATATAATAAAAAGTTTGGCTTAGCTTTTTCGAGATCCTGATTTCCTGGAGGTATATCTTCGACCATCTTGTGCCTTGTCGTTTTACCAACTCTCAGTGTAAGCGCCCTCAGATTTATGTTTGAAACCATCTTCAGAGCATGAAGCCGACCTAAAGAAAGTCGATCGAGGCAAACCAGTACAGATTATCAATGATATAACCGTATTTTGTGGCAATCTTTACGTTCGTTGTATCGAATAATTCGATAGCGCGGCAACTAGAAGTTTGCATGATATTGTCAGCTGCCACACACGGGTGGTTTGCATTATAGTCAAAGACAATTCGACTTACTAACTGGTCCCCAGGGAGAACCGGAATTTCGTCTACTTGGGTCGAGGTACCGATCTCCGGGCCTATGACAAAGCATCGTACGTACCACAAATTGAAGCCAGGTATGAGCTCGGTTTGATGGAGGGTCACTCTTATGGAGAGACATGGTTGGTTGCAACTAGTTTCTTCCTCTTTTCCGAAGCTCCAATCCCAATATTATAACCGTCAAAATCGAGAGAAAGGATAAAAAGAGATGATGTTTGCGCTTTGTAGGATGCCGAGGACCACACTCGGAGGGCAAACAGCTGCGGAGTGCGTTTGCTCCAACCCAATGCCAGGGGAAATAGGGAAGCTGGATCGAGCGGCGTATCCATTGCGGACAAACAACGAGTCTCTCGACCACTTCTGCTTGTTTATTTCGGCTACCGATTCGAGGGCTGGCGACAAAGACAAAGGTCAAAGGTGCTAATAAAAACACGTTGCAGCGCCCTCTGCCCGGCTCCCCCCCCCAGTCTCCTTTTCTCGTCACATCTTCCATTCGTTTCCGCATCGCCACGCTAGCTAGAACGTTCTCTTGTTTTGGTTTCTGCAGGCTGATATCGCGATGCAAGCCATATCGTTTATGCTTCTTGTTGTTGCGGGCAGCCTGTCGAAGGCCCAGCTTTTACCTGACAACAGGTCTCGTGGCACCAGGGATCAGCTTTTTGATTTAACACTCAACGCCGCAGCCGTGACCGAGATGATCTCAGTGCTAAAAGCAACATCACTGCTGCCGAAATCGATGACAACGCCAAAGCCTAAAGTCATTGCGGAGAGGAGCTTGGGCTTGCTTCACGTCGATCCTCTCGGTGCGGGTACCTGCGGGTTCTTTACATTACCAAGAGACGTCCAGGGTGAGTCGGTTTCGACCTACAGGAGAAGTGTCCCAAAGATCCAGAAACTAATGAGCTGTAATTGCTACGCAGGAGTGACGAGAACCCGAGTTTGCGGCGATGCTTCCGCATCATGTGCCCCTTTCGGGAGTTATCTTGGCTGCGGCATGAAACCTCATACTATCTGCTTCAACGGAACAGATCCGGCATGCGCCCCTAGTGTCAGAATAGGTGATCAGACTCTTTGCTGGTATGTATATTTGAATTAGGAGATCCAAAGTCGTTATTAAAATAGCCAGAGAGCCTCAGAGACTGACGAGATTTATGTCGTATAGTCCCAAGACCAAATCCCTGAACGGGGAGTGTCAGACTTTCATCAGGGACGATGGCGCCTTAGGTAACAAAACACTCCTGGGATGTCGCGAGGTCGACATAGCCTGGGACCCTATAGTCTCTCTCAAAACGGCGACAGAAGATTTCTCTACGACGTCGACGACTGTGGCCACCTCAGCTATGCCGGTCTCTTCGACGCTATTTAAAGACGCCCTGGCACCCTCGACCCCGACATCACCAGCCAATTCGACGGCTCCACCGACATCGGTACCGAGTACGAGCGACAGTGGCTCTACGCACTCGCACACCGGTGCGATAATCGGCGGCGTTTTGGGAGGCCTAGCCATCTTAGGCACCGTTACTTGTGTCGCGGTCTGGCTGGTTATGCGGCGGAGGCAAGCTTCGGGTTCGAGTTACAACACAGAGGGTCGCGCGTTGCCATTACCGACACACGAGCTTGCCGGTGACCAGCCGTGTGTTCCCCAGGAAGTGGCCGCCGAGAAGGAGTTCGGCCACAAGGCCTTGTCTCCCGTGAATGAATCCTGTGAGATTCACCAGGCCCCGACGGATGATGCCGTAGGAAGTCCAGTTAAGCCTGCCGAGTTGGGCTGATCAGTCTAAGTGCTGTCATGTTTTGGAAATGCGTGCCATCTTGTCACTTGGTTTTGGCTATGTTTGGATACCGTTGGATTATGGCAGGTGTCTTGATATAACCACTCAGCAGCTGAAGACAGATAATGCCTGAAAAACGTGTAACCGACTCGAACGTTGGGATATTCTAATACCAAAGTCGAAAACTACACCTTTCTAGAAAAGGTCGTTTGGTGAAGAAGCTTTTATGTGCTGGTAGCATATGGCAAGTTAATAAAAAACAAAGAAACTTCCTTTCACAAATGCTTATTATCAGCTTGCTCCAGACTACCGATGTCCAGCTAATCTTGCTTTACGCAGAGGGCATTCCCAAGCCTCAAGCAATGGTTTCACGCAGGCCCCAGCTGACTGGCCTCTCTTATCGAAAAGCTTGGCTTAACTCACAAGCATGCCCATCATCAGCGCCCTACCTGTATTTACACCACCGTATTACTGTATTTTTTAGCGTCGAACATTGAGAAAGAGGGTAAACAAAACAGCATTGAACACTTTGGAACTTTGGCGTATGCGAGGGCGCCGCTTGTGCTATAAACAAGCATGTTTGCTTCGTTTGATAAACCCGATCGAAGGCGAAGTCAGCCACCCGTTACGTCGCATGGGCTATTGGCGATCTATAACAATCTTTCCCGACCACTCTCATCTGTATCGTGTCTTGTTTTAGAACCTTTCCTATGGGCCTACCTCCGGTCACTAGCCCGCGACCCAGAGGAGTGCCGCCCCCACACTCTTTCGCTCTTTTATACGCCCTTTCTCGAGTGAGTGAAGGTCGACTAGATTGTCGGGATAGGAGCACCGACGCCTCAAGCAGCGAAGCGGGCCTCCCATCATGCGGAACCCTAATATGCAGCGTCAGATGAACGCAGAGAAGCGGCCTGGCTTGCCTGGATCCGAGTTCAGGACAAAGTCCGTTTTGACGCTGGCCACCGAGAGAACTTGAAAGGGGGTGACCTAAGACCTCTGCACCTTCCAGAAAGCACATGGCATGTAGGCTGCTGGAGGCAGCCCTTTATTAGATAGACCCATATAAGGACACTGGGAAGATCTTCATCGTTGGGGACGGATCAGCCCTCGGCGCCGACAACGAGAGCCCCCAAAGCCTTGTTTGCTACGCCTAGCGGCACCCCGACGACTGCGGCGGTCATATCAACATCCGTTCCGGTGTCTGTTGGTTCAACTTCACCTCCATCGACTTGTACGGAGACACCGAAACCAACACCAGCGATGACGGCGTCCTCCGTCGGAACCAGCTTGACTGGCTTGACTCTGGCCTAGAGGCTTGCAGCAGTAGCTTTTGCCTTTTATATGATCTATTGTGGTTAGTGCCGGGCGGGGACGTCTGCATTACTGGAGAGGTTTCAGGACTGTAGGGCCATATATCAATGATCGGAAACATGAGTCGACCTGCCTGGTCCAGTACTCTTCTGCATTCCATGTTGCCGCTTATGCGATGTCTGATACAAAACCGCATCCAATCCCTTGCCCGACGCCGGAGGAATAATGATTATGCACACGAGCCCCCCCTCTGTCAAGGCGAGCTCTCCCTTGCGACCTAAAACCTCAACTTGGGCATCACAAACACAACCAAAATCAACCCAACCATGAGCCCGTATACCCATGCGTAGAGTATCATCCGGCCCCACCACCCCTTGCCCTCCGTCATCTTCCGCAACGTGCCCATCCTTCGGCTTGCCGCGTCCATCGACCGTTCCGTCTTGTCCATCCCATCAGCCGCGCGCGACACCACGTTCTTGTCTTGCTCAAGGGTGTCAGAGAACTTCTGTGAGCTGGCTTTGAGCGCACTGGCCATCTTCAAGATTGACTCGGACAGCGCATCCTGCTCAGCGCGCTGGTGGTCCAGGATGGCCTCCGCCGTTGCTGTTGATGAAGCCGGGGCCGACGCTGCAGACTTGCTGGTGTTGGAGCGGCGGGAGGCGAAGAGAGCCGCGCGCGCTGTTGCTGTCGTCGCCGCAGTGGGCGAGTCGGGGCGGATGGGCCCACGAGAACGGAGGCTCTGGGTGGTTGTCGTTCCTATTTCGGCAGTTGTTTCTGGCGGCTGATGTGACAGCGGTTGCTCCGCTTCTGAAGCCGTTGCCGCTGGAGGAGGCTGTGATGGTTCCGTGGGCAGCGCCGAGACTGGCGGAGGAAGGTCGGGTATCTCGGGTTCTTCGTCTTCGTCTTCGTCTTGGTCCCCTGTGTAATCCGTCGGTATACCTGTCGATCGCGAGTCCATGCTTTCGCTCGGTGTGGGTATAATGTCGGCCAGGATATCCTCGCTACCAGAGCTGTTGTCATCGTCCTCTTCGTGTAACTTATGCGCAAACATTAGCCATCGTCCCTTCCTCCCGAGAGCCACCATTGGGGCTCGGCTACGCACCTGTTCCAGATCGTGCATTCTGTCCACTAGACGCTCCAAAAGTTCGCGCTTCCGGTTCAGATCAGCTTGCATATCTTGCCTCCGGGAAAGAAGCTTGATGTGCATCGCCTCCTGCTCGATTCTGGTAAGAAGACTCCGCGCATAGTTAAGGTTCTGAAAGACAGCCAACAATTAGCCACTTTTTCCGGTTGATTCGGCCGAATGATAATATCATACAGAGTTCAGCCTCGCTCGCTCGAATTCGCTAGCTCGTAACCTGCGCTCGCGGCCCTCGTCAGCGTGTAGGATGGTCTGATCGAGTCGACGGAGGAGTTGGTTGAGTTCGGCTACACCCTTCTCGGCGGAGGAGCTGGGCGTATGTTGCGAAGCCGTCGATAATCGAGCCATTATTATTGATAGTATGTAATTCTCTTCGTATGTGGTTGCAGCGGAGGTTGTTTCCCGTCTAGAGTATGTTAGGTAGACGTGTCTGAAGCCGATGATGTCGTCGTCGTCGCATAGTCAAGCCACCGTGGCTGAAGCTTGCCCCTCCAAGTGCCGACGCTTGGGCCACACTTAATATCGCCGATCCCAGCTGATGTTAAGGGCATCAACAAGAGACTCTTCTCAGCTTTTCACCAGACTTTCAACACTGTATCTCCCCTCCACCTTTCAACTTATCCGTCAAATATAAACTATATTATCCACGTGAGCGGGTATGAAGTTACGATTCCTTGTCTGTTTAAATAAGCTGGTTCTCAACATCCAGCAATCGAAATCTTCAATTATTGATCAACGTAGGTACAGCTCGATGAACAGCAGCTGAGACCTTGCTCGGGAAACATCAGAGCTGTCACATTTTGGACAGAGAAACATGGGAACCGAAAGCCTCTACTAAAATTGGTTTATTTTTTGTGTTTTAAAATACTCTGATTAGTCTTCAAGGTCACGCACTGGACCTTGATAGCACTGATCGGACTTTGACTCGGTAGTGGTCGCTACGTGGTGGGTGTTCCCATCGGTGTTACCATCGGTGTTACTAGACTTCAACCCGCGTTCCAACTGCTGGGTTTCACGTTATCTGCCCAGAAAGCTGAATAATTTGGCCGGAGTCGAAAACTACGGCCATCTGATGTCTGCTTGGCTCCATCATACAAACAGTGTCAAGAAACCCCGAGGCATCAGTTTGCCCCGTGCCGATTGCTGGGGCCTTCTTTTGCAACGGTTTATGCATCCCACGCAGCCATTGGGTACACGTGGCAGGGCTTCCACAGATCGCAGGAACAGCAATGACAAACTCGACAAGGTCCTTTCTGACTCGCCTGATCTTATACCCTCTCATACTCGATCAGAAAACTCGCAGTATTCGCTTCCTATCACTTTAGAGACACGATTCGAATGACAGAAGCGACAGCACGGAACGCCACACGCCCTCCGTTCAATATTTGAAATTGTCGAAAGATGCTATACTTTCAGACTCGCTCTGTCGAGGGAACCGTCACTTAATGAATGGCATATAAACGACTATTAGAAGAGTGATGGACGCTTGTGTTGCCCATAAATATCCTCGTTGGTTTTCTAGACAGGTGACCTGTAGTTGTTGTCCGAGGAGTTATATGAACGATTTATTGCTACACAGACCGTGGAAAGAGTCATCTCATGAGAACTACATTGTGGCTTTTGGATCTGGCCTGCTTGACAACCTTATAACCGGCATCACGCTCGTGTCACCAGACACAGCAGGGCACCCGCCAAGACCCAAATCGGAGTACTGTGTACCTCACACTCATGCTGGTCGTCAAAGCACTTCCAAGGAACGAACGTTGAACCTGAATCAAGAAGAAGGGGGGCCAACGTGTAAGAGAGTCCTTACTTCGGTTGGGACTATGGGTGTCCAGTGGACTGTAAGCAAGGGTTATAGGCAAGGCGAAGCAGGACTAGGAAGCTGACGGTAATCTACCAGTAAAGAAGAGAAGCCCGCAAACAATACTTCCGAAGGACATGCCCCTATCCATAGGTACGCCATTGATGTGAAGATATTCCTACCCGCAAGCTCGACAATCTCTAATGAGAGCCTGTCTGAGGTTGTTCGATTGCAGATGTGAAGATCCAATGACCCTGATGACCCCAGTTCGCGTTTGTCCTTCGTCGATTGACCCGGAACGATACCCCCCTACTGGCCATCCGTGATGACCTATCGTACGGCGACAGAGGTGTCTGAACTCTTCGTGACTTTTCATCGTCACATGAATGGACGTCGAAAAGCGACCCGCACTTGTCTCCAACGACAAGCAAGACCCTTTCGCTCCCACCCAGCGCCGATCACTCGCCACTGGCCGACACAGAGCGGCTTATGAATGCCTACCCCCGAAGAAGCAACTCGAAATAGCGGACACAGAAGGGGGAAGAGGCATCGTCATAGACACCCGGAAACTTGCGCGGTAGGGCCAGGCCAAGTGGCTTGTTGAAAGAGCCAGCGGGTTGTCGTGGAAAAAGAAGTCATGTGTGCAGGATGTACGAACAGCGTGGCTATGCCCTCCCTTCAGTTGGCTTCTACCCCGCGTTTCTGGTTTCTGGCAACCGGCCGAAGTGCGGGTTTGTCGCTGGCGAAGCTGTCATTGCATCAGAATTGGCTCGTACGGGTGGCAAAGCCTGTCATTGCACCTCAGCCCTGCAGGCACGCAACTCAACGATTTCCAAGGCTAACTTCTTCGTTTCATCGGTTAGCCTGTTTCACGTCCTGCAGTTGAGCCATATGAGCGTAGATCCATCTCCTCACGGCCACGAGACAGCCATAAGCATCCCAGAAAAATGCGACGATTAGGGTGGGTGGGTGCAGATAGTATGCGTATCTCGCCATTGGACAAATCCAGGCGAATGACTTGTTAGATGACGGAGTTCCATGGCTCCGCGCCATCCCCCCCCAAAAGTCGCTTGACCCGTCAGAGGAGCACGCGGAGCGCGGATACAGCCACAAAAATAATACCAAAGGGGGTGAGGGGGGGCAAATTTCCTCAGCGAAGCCCACTCGCTCGTCGTTGACAAGCCCAAGTGAGGGAAGGCAACACGACATTTTGGCTTGGGGGAACGGGCGTTGTGCGTCCCTGCATGATAGAAGAGAACTTGGTGCTAATTTTGGAAACGGGATGAACCCGGCATTGGCTGGAGCAGCTCATTGACAACACTATAAAGGGCCTTCGAAGAGGGGTAGATCTCTTGACCATTTATGTAGTGTAGTTTGTTGCGCATGCAGAGCAGCGACAATGGATGGCGGTAAACGTCGAATCAGCGGCGCAAAGCGGGAGGTGACAGAAGCTAGGAAAAGCGTCGGGCCTACAAGTTCTTTCAAGCACTGAAGACCGTTGACATAAACTTGGAGGGGACCGTGGCATCGTCGTCGAATCCGGAGGGGTGCACGACGTCATTGGGTAGCTGTTGGTGTGGGAGCTCTTGGAGTGGTGCAGTGGAGGTGGATGCCAACTACCTGTGCCTAGGTACCTAGGTAGGTGCACACGGAATACCGCAAACGCGGACCGGAAGAGCCTTGAGCCAGTAAGTGACTATGGGTGGGACCTGGAACCACCATAACCTGTTTGTCCCTGAAGATGGTAGAATTGTAGTGTAGACGAATGGATAACGAGTCGCTGGACGGCCGATGGTAGTCCGTAGTTCGGCAAGATCCAGCATCTGGGCTCTGTGGAGGAGGAGCGTCGGTTCGGACGGGTTGAACTGAAGCGAAATTAGCGTAGGTTGCCTTGGCATCGCGTTGCTTTTCTGCGCCCACAGGGCCAGTTAGATTAGCCGTCAGTGACTCGGAGCGATAAGTGCTTTTTGGGTTCTTCGTCTTGCTTGTAACAAGAAAACTAGTTGCCATGGTTGTCGGATAGACAGGATTTCAATGGAGCCTTGGCCGACCTATCTGAGTGGGTAAGAGAAGGCAGGAAGAGCGTGCCTACTGCCAGACGGCTACACCGCAGGTGAAGCCGTAGCTTGGAAGTGGCATGGTGTCTGGCCTGGGGCTGTCGCGTCGACCAAGCGCCTGCAGCAACTGTGCCACTCAATGCCGAAGTAGATTGGCGAGAGCATTGCGGGAGAGGCAGCATCAGCTCGGAGTCAGTGTAGGTACCTAGGCTATGGCAAGTACGATTGTAGTGGCTTGTGACTTGTTGGGCGTCTTTGTTTCTGCATTGCACGAAAGCGAGGTTGGACAAAAACAAATACAGTGACGTTCGGCCCTACGAGAGCGCCATGTCGCACTCGGTGCTCTATGGGGCATGGATTTCATGCGGAGTCCGCTGCTAGAGTCGCTCGCTGCTTGGATAGGTACCCGACGTCGTCAGTCGAGCTTATGGCTGGCTGCAAGATAGTATGTGTATGGCCGAAGCGGTACGGTTCCATCCAGCGGGAGGCTTAGTTCGGTGCCGGCGAGGTGATCGACAGCCGTCTTTGCCTTTTGAGAGACGAGGGCTCCGGTGCTGGACCAAGGAACGGGCTGCGACCCCGAGGTCAAGAAACGGACGAACTCCTGTTCAGGAGCAGCTTGAACGGAACGGCTGAGAGAAGAATGATGTACTCCGTAGTCGCGGTAGCATTTTGCAGAGTCGATCAAGGCATGGTGTCCAATTCGTGCGTGTGTGTGCAAGGTTATTGAAGACGGGCAACATGAGGCCCACTGACCGAAAGCAGGTGGCGCAGGGGATTGGAATGGAAGTCCATAGCCCGAGATACGGGAAATAGTGTAAACAAAACAACATAACATGGCAGTGCGGATTTCCAGAGCACCCTCCCCCTCCTCCCACCCTCACAGGTTGCGGCATGGTATCAAGAGGGATAGGACCACTCCGGTGGTGTCGGACAATGCGGATGGGGGACTACGGCTGACGATGCGTCAACACGTCGCATCCTTGAAAGGTAAGGTGGACGACATTTTGGGTTGGGCACATCGTGTCGCGGCAGGCGTGTTTCGAACCGCATTTTCTTTTTTTCAGCCCGTCGTTGGGGAAGGGAAATGGGGAAATGGTCGAGAAAGAACGTGTGGTCCGAGGTGCAGTGCGTCTTGCTTGTCGTTGTATTGGACGAGACGAAGGGATGCCAATGCAGGTACCTACACCTAAGTGCCTGCCTACCTTTCCTTAGCCTTGAGGTAGGCACGGTACCGAGTACCTCTTGCCTTTTTTGTCAACCGACGACGCATTGCCTGCCGCCTTTGCTTGCTGGCCTGATATGCCCGAGGAACGTTAAGCCTCCCTTACGATGGCATCGGGTGTTCCTTTAATGAGATTTCGGCGGGAAATGAGCACTGCTCCTTGCATCCGTGTTCGTCTCTTTCCTTGTCCTCTCTCTCTCTCTCTCTCTCTCTCTGCATTTCGTTGTTTTGCTAGTTCGAATGGATAGACGCTCTGTCTTTGTAATTTCGAAAAAGCTGGGTAATTCTACTTCGGATGCGTGTCCGACTGCCCCCAAAGCTCTGACCAGCTGCCCGTAAAAGGCTTGACTCGTGACAGTGTGTGGCCGTGGGAGAGAGAGGCTTTCGACGGTCGAGAGGGCTGAAGAGGGGAAGAGGGGGCCTTGCCGACGTGGGGCACATCCGCGCCTCTGGCGTAAGCATATTTGCAAGTGGACTCGACGGGATTGGACTACCTACTGAGCAATACGGATAAAGGATATATAGATGGTTTTATTGATTCGAGGTCTGGTAGATAACACAGGCAGGTTGCTAGTGCACACCATACTCCGTACTGCTAAAGCCTCGGCCGGGGCCCACTGGCACCTCGCCGGTCTCATCTCCAGGGCCACCCCGTCCGGTCTCGATTTCCTCGGTTCCTTCTCTTCCTTCGCCTCCCCAAGGAGTTGGAACCCGCCAAGGGCAGCTGGCCCGGGCCTCGTCCCATTTGATCTCTCGATGATGCCCCACCAAGCGAAAAATGCCAACCAAGTATCTTGCGCCACGGAAGCTGGTCCTCAAGGGACCAAGTGTACCTACCTACCTACCTACCGGGGTACAAATATACATGTACTAGTGAGTCGTACGTACCAGGGGGGGGCTTGGAGAAAGTGGGCATGAACCACACAGACATAACAAAGAGGTACTTTCGCCCATGCCCGCGTTCTCAACCGCCTTGCAGCGTGTCCGTCGTCCAGTATTTCGTGGTCCTCAGCAACGTCCAGGTCTATCCAGTATCCGTTGTAGAGCTATACGCAGCACATACCTACCTACCTACTTAGGTAGTAAAATATGGTGGACACTCCAGTGAATGCAGACGGAGGCGGCCAGTGACTCCGAGCGGCACCCGTCCCAGCAACTCAGCACCCATTGCAATGCGCCCCACGTCCCACGTAACTGCGCAGCACTAGCACACTTTGCCTACTGCAGGCTTTGGGCCTCGACGAGTCTTTCTCCACCCCCGGGGAGGGGGACTGGCCTGTCTTGGGTCCTTGAGTCCTTGAGAAGAAGCATGGAAGGAAGGCGACGAGGAATTGCGCCTGCTTCCTTAGCAGTATACAAATATATCCGTATCCGTACACACTACCCTAATGTTACCCTAGGTAGGTACTGCCCGCAGTAATTCAACGCCGTTTCCTTCCACGTTCCACGTCCGCCTCCTGCCCCTTCTGTTTATCACTCTCTTCCAACCTACCTATCGACGATGTCCTGTCCTCGCCCACTATCGCCAATACTATCCAACGACCAGAAGTACCTAGTATGAAATACATTACATAGATAGTGTGTAGGTAGTTGAGATTTGTGTGGCAATGTCATTGGGGATACCCTTGGTCTCGTCCCTCCTACCTACCTACCTACCTGGAGACACGGATATTGTAGTTCACCATACATGTACAAGTACGGAGTACTTAGTATCCTATTACACCCTGCGACACCCCTCACAATCCTCCCTCACCCCTCGTCGTCGCTGCCCTACCAGACCACCTGACTGGCAACAACCCTGTTGTCTCGTCCCAGGCTATCCATCCCGTCTCGGATTGTCAGTGCCTGTTGCCATCGCTGGAGCCAGTGAGAGTTACCTCTGTAATTACTTGCTGTTCTGTATCCCCCTGCTCTCCCGGCTACCTACCTACTTGCCTACCTACTCATCTTATGCTCTCACATTGTAGACGCCCACAACTTAGCAGTACATAGCTTCACTCATTGTTCAAACTGGACGGTTCCTGGCTCGCATTGCAGTGCCTCTTTCGCTCACATGCCCTACCTACCCTAACCATCTTTGGGTTCCCGTGCTGCCAACTCTGGCCCAGGCGAGCTTTTATTAATCAATCGAAGAGAAATCCCGTCTGAATTCATCACCGCTGACGACAGCCCATCCCTCTTCGGCACACACAACGCACACACACCCGTTTACTCTCTGCACACCACCTTGTCTATCACCTACCCTCTTCCGCCTTACTTGGCTACCTAACCCCTCACCTTACCTCTGGGTAGGTACCTATGTAGGTAGCTCGCCTCCACAACACTTCCCTTCCCTTTTCCCGACTTACCCACGTACATGCACATGGCGCTAACGCCCGGCCTGGACCTGGACTTAGACCTGGATCTGGATCTGGCGGCCTGGACATTGGGACTCGTTGCAACTTGCACTGGCACCTGCAAAGCGCCTGCATCTCTCCCCTCCTACATCCACGCACTGCATCAGCCTCTGGTTTTTTTTTACCTTTGCCTCAACTTACTTCAGGTTACTTACCTTCCAACCTGCTTACCTCGTATAGAGTGCACATACCTCGCTTCCACCCCTTCTGCCTTGCCTCGCCCCGAACTCTCTCTCTCTCTCTCTCTCTTCCCCACCCCCGGGAAAAACAACATCTTTCTTCTTCGTCCTTCTCGCCCGACGGCATTCGATTACGAGATACAACCTGTGTCGTCGTCGCGTTCGTTGTTCGGAAAACGTCACTCGCTTTCATCATTGTCTGTCGTTCAAATCCCACTAACGCACAGCTCGTGTCTCACCGACTGCCACCTCACCCTCTTCCAGCTGTGCATCATCGTCGCCTGCCACTCGCTGTCTTTGGTCAAGGCTGCTCGGAAACCACTCGGGTCGTCATTTCGCCTACACTGACACTCTTTTCCGGCGTTCGCTCCCGCCTTCGTCCATACCTATCTCAACCAGAGCATCCTCATGACACCAGCAGCAGCACTATCGTAATAGATTTTTAGGAGAAGAAGGTGGGAAATCTTGGACAGTTCACGGGCAGTCGACGGGGCACTTCATTCGACAAAGGAACATTTGCGCGCCGGGGAAAAAAAGAAAGAAAGAAAAAGAGACCCCGCGTCCAATCACCTCCTGCACTTCGCATCCTCTCCTAGCGCATGCTCATACCCAATACCTCCCCAGCAACCCAACACAGTGCAAAACACCACCAAGCGAGCAAGCGAACAAGCGAACAAGCATCCGACAGACCGACCCAAGAACGAGCACTGGCGACACCAGACCCAATTTCGACATCGCTTTTCTCGCCGCCGCCCGATCATCGTCGCTCTACGTCGCTTGAGACACTTCGTCGTCCGACCTCGATCTCCCAGACCACCCTCCGGAGCGCTGGCTACAACACAATAAATTAAGCTCCGACCACCTGCGCCCCGTCATTGCGATGACGTCCGCAGCTCCCCCCCCCAACCAGGCTTTGCAGCCCACGAACACCTCGACCGCGCCCACCGGGCTTTCGACCCCAAATAAAAGAGACTTGAAATCGTGGTGGAAAGGCTTCAAGCTTCCTTCGAAGCATCAGGATCAAAATGGTAGCGTCCCTTCCACTTTCGCATCGCAGCCTTGTCCCCCAAAACAACCCCTCTTCGGTGAAGATGTCGACGAGGCAATGGATACATCGACCATGCCTTTGAACCAAGTTCTCTCGCTGCAAGACACCCATGTCTTCACGCCCAACGACTTTCTCCAACCCAAAGTCTCCGCTTCAAGTGATGCGGCAGCGTCCACCACCATCCGCCTAGCTTGTGTGCTCAACAGGCCGTCCCTGTCCATTGCTACTACGCCTGTGCGCCAGTGCGCCAAACGGATCCGCGCAGCTGTGACATCCGCCTCTACCTCAAGTGCTAAACAAGTCGCAGCAGATAACCGACCGCACGGCATTTTCGGTGTTCCTCTCCGCCAGAGCATCACCTATGCCAACGTCGCCATCTCCCTCGTCGACGAGAATGGGAAAAGCTACATTTATGGTTACGTACCGATTGTCGTTGCCAAGTGCGGCGTATTTCTGAAGGAGAAGGGTAAGTGCCACAACCCTTGCGTAGATTATCCCCTGCTCATCCTCCATCTCAGCCACAACAGTAGAGGGTATCTTCCGTCTTAGCGGCTCCGAGAAGCGCATCAAGGAACTCAAGCAGATCTTTGACTCCCCCGATCGCTACGGAAAGGGGCTCGTGTGGGACAACTACACCGTCCACGATGCGGCCAACGTCCTCCGTCGATACCTGAATGACCTTCCCGAACCGGTTGTGCCGTTAGACCTGTACGAGAAATTCCGGGAACCACTGCGAGGTGCCACCAGGCAAGCGGTAGGCGATGGTGACGGACCCCAGTTCGTAGACAACTTCGACGAGCAAGCCGCCATCGTCAAGTACCAGAAACTCATCACCGAGCTTCCGCCGCTGAACCGGCAGCTACTCCTCTACATCCTAGACCTTTTGGCCGTTTTCGCCGCCAAATCGGAAGAGAACCGAATGAACTCCCAGAACCTTGCAGCCATCTTTCAGCCCGGTATGCTCTCGCATCCGCAACATGCAATGGCCCCAGAGGAGTACCGCCTGAACCAATGCGTTCTCATTTTCCTTATTGAAAACCAGGACCATTTCTTGATTGGCATGCAGGGTACGGCCACAGATGAGAAGACCAAGCAGCTGATCGAAAAGGGCACACCCCCTGCTGCAAGTGGGCCAGTGACTCCTAACCCCAGCAGGAAGTCAGGGCTGGGCCGTTCTGCGTCCAATGCAAGTGCCGGTGCCGAGAGTGTGAGAAGAGAAGGGATGGTTAGGAGAAACCGATCGACTTCTTCTCGACACTCTCACCAGGAGGGATCTACAACCCCCAACAGCCCGGCTCTTGCTCCGACACCGAACAGTGGACTCGGCAGAAGTAACACAGTACCTTCCAAGAAGTCTCCCGCTCTCCAGACGGGAAGATTTAGACCCGATGCCTCTCCTATCACCGGTTCGTCCTCTCGAGAGCCCATGATTCCGGCGACGACGGAGGAGCTCGTCGAGGCACTTGATCACTCTTCTGCTGCTTCGATCATTTCACCTGCCCCGGCTGCGATCGGCACATCCAGTCTGGCTCCATCCGCTGCCGGTACGGCAGGCCGAAGTTTGGAGAGGCTGCTCGATCCAAGCGAGGCAACAACTCCCATCAAGGAGAGAAACCTCCCTAGCATATTCCAACGATCTCCCACGGGCGAAGGAGAGAAGAGACAGCCAAACAAGTTGAAGAAGAAGCGGATCCCTGGAAGTCTAAACCCAAGCGCGCAAAGCTCGGTTGCATCTTTGTCCGGTACGCACTCAGCCGCTGTGTCCCCTAATGTTGAAGCCCCTAATCCTATGGATCTGGTTGGCGATTCGATCCCCGAGCACGAGTCCCTTGCAATTGGCCAGCAACCCAATGCAGTCGATACACCGTCAGAGCCCACTCCACGTGCATCACAGGCCCCTTCAAGCAACACTTTGCACCCTGAGCAGACCCTCAAGAGCAAGAAGTCACCTCCGACATCCCTTCACTCATCATTTAATGAAGGTTCTGACATCGATCAGAATGAAGAGTCTATCATGACGACATCGGCGGACGCGAATGAGCCCGAGAAGGACAAGAAGAAAAGATGGAGGTTGTCGCGGCAACGGGGCCATGAGCACCAGCCGTCGGTTACATCGCCGCGTCAAGCCTTCGGCTCCAACGACAACGCTGATATAAGCGTGACCTCGATCGGAAGCAGCGGATACAGGCCACGCAAGAGCTTCACCGGTGAAAGCTCCGAAACTGGATTCCAGGCTGCCGAGGCACAGTGCAGTCACGAGTCCCGCGACAAGGACTGCAAAGACGAATCAAAGGGTCCTATTGGTTGGATTAGGAACAAATACCGAGAGGCCAAGGAGAGTGCTGAGCAAAGAAGGAATAAGTCGCCTCCCGCAGACCGGCAGTCCTCTCTCGGTGGGTCCAGTATCATGTCAGGTAGGGGCAAGAGCTTGGACCTGCGGAGAGAACCCGAAGAGAAGACGGCAAACGACCACCCAGCGCCGGTGCCACCGGTGCCGTCTCAACAGGCGCCGACTTCGGCACCAGCCCAACAGGAAGTGCCTCAATCAGCATCATCTCCACCAGCGGCATCTCAACTAGCAGCCGCATCTCAATCCGAACTAGCACCCCCGCAACAGCCGCAGGCCGAAGAAACGCGGTAAGCATGGTGGCCTTATCTCCAAGGTTGGACACCCGTGGCGTTTTCGATAGGGAGTTGTGATTACTATTCTATTTTTTTTATTCTTTTTTATTGGAAAACGACATGGATTCGTTGCTTAGACATGATGATGAAGCGCTTTCAGGGTTTGAAATTTATATGAAGAGGGGGAGAGCCTCAACAGGAGGAGGCTGTTTCTGTCCCAAGATCCCCGCTGAGATACTTTCTATACAAAAGGAGGCATGTGTGTGCTTGTGCGAATCATAATGTACGGAGTTGTTCGATTCTCCCGTTTGGCTTGGTGCTAGGCGATGCATTGCCCACGGGCTCGCTCGCTATGAAGGGGCTCTAGCAAAGTAGGCGTTGTCGAGTGCAGCAGGCCCTGAGTACCCTCCTGACGTTCCAAGGGATTTGGATTATTCGTGTTGAATGGAAAAGAAACGACATTTTGAAATTTCGATCCACTACGAGCGGGCCATCATTCCGCATTGGTGTTCTGTCGTATGTGTGTAATCTTGTCAACGCTTCGGTAAGTGTTGGGTCCACGCATCCCACTTGGAGGGTGTGCTAGTTCTATATGACGAAGATGACTTACGGCATGTTTGGGTTTCCTCAGCTTCATGTGAAGGTTAATTACATATTGTATATAATACATGATTTACATACCCTGTTCCGGAGGAGGAGGAGGACCATCTGAGTGCCTTTTGGCCCAGATCACGCCTTCCAGCCCATTCACTTGCCAGGTTCCCTGTTTGTTTTCAGGTGTTTTGTTGGTACGCAGCTAGGACACGGTGGCATACAGCCCCGTATCCCAGACGACAAGTTTCCCTCGCCGCCGGGGGTCCTCGTTGAAGAAGCCGTTCCAGCCCTGCCAGACTCGCCTCGGGCGGACGCCGAATCGCTGGCCGTGGGGTCCGTCGAAGAAGTCGAGGAGCCAGGGCTCGATGCCCTCGAAGCCGACAATGTAGCGGGGCATGTCCTCGGCAGCCGCTAGCGGTGCGGAGGACGCGTTCTCGTCCGCGACGGGGCTGTCCGTCTCCGTGTCACCTGTGGACCACAGCTCTGTGGACAGGAACAGCTGGGGGTCGTCGTAGAAACGGTCCGCTTCGTCTCGGTAACCGATGCGTTCTGGGGTGTTGGGGGCCGTGTGGATGGGCGGCTCGCAGGTCAGGGCCCGGGCGCGGAGGGTCGGATGGATGAGGTGGGAGCGCCAGGGTGTCGAGTGGCACGGGGTGAGGAAGAAGGCAAACAGTTCTTCCGACGAGGAGTTGGTGGGGACGGACAAAGCGGAGGTGGCGGGATGGAGACGGGAGTAGGAGTTGCGGAGGAAGGTAAGAACCGTCAGGGGGGCTGGTTGGTGGAGCAGAGTCAGGAAGAAGGACAGGAGGGCGTGGAGGGCCAGGGCGGATGTCAGAAGGCGCTTGTGCCGGAGTCGCGGTTTCGGAAGCGGGGACTTGGAGGTCGGTCTCGGGGCAGGGGAGGTGAAGAAGCCCGTCAGGGGCGCGGCGGCCAGAACGTGAAGAATCGGGAGGAGGGGGTAGATGAAGCGGACTTCCTTGTGGGAGACCAGGGAAAGCGTCGCGATCACGACGTAGACCGTCCATGATAGAGTCTTGAGAGTCTGTGTGCGAATTTTGGAGGGTGTCGACGGCGGGCGGTAGAGAGCGATGAGGACGAAGGGGAGATAGGCGATAGACAGGAGAGGCAGGCCTTGCGAGAGGTAGTAGTGCCAGTCGTTGCGGCCGTAGAAGACGGCAAGGGACTGGGACAGGTTGAAGTAGAGGAACCTATAGGGCGGGAAGGTCCACTCGCCGAAGTAGAGACGATCCGAGGTGAGGGAGGCGGAGAGTACCAGGACGCCGCAGAGGAGAGCCTCACGGATGAGGATGAGCACAGCCTGCGCCGTGAGAACGGAGTGCCGGGTGATGAGGGGCCGGATCAACGTCGCGGTTGCTACTGTTGCCCAGATGAGGATGTTGGTTGGACGAAGGAGGACTGCGACTGCAGCAAGGATGAGGGAGAAACGAAGGCTGTGAGAGTGAGTGAGAGTTCCTAGGTGACTGCTCTAATGTGAGAGACGCACCTCATTAGGGTTCCTGGTGTGTGCAAAATAGATTTCGCAGGCCTGGGGTTCTCCTTCTCGGCCTTGGCATCGCCGAGGAGCTCCCATGGCCAATAGTTGAGGGCCATGATGGTGAGGGCAGTCTCAAGCGAGTTGGAAAATGTTCTTGTCGAGCAGTACCATTGGAACGGGCTGAACATGCTCATGAACAGCTATCAGAGGGTTTCAGCAGACGTTTTTCTCTTATGCGCCCGCCCTTGCGCGCGTGCGCAGCCAAACGGGCTCGAAAACGCGGGACTCGACTTACAGCAAACCATGAGACGGAGCTATCGGCGCCGTAGATCTTGACAGCCAGCTGCCAGGTGTACCAGTCACCGGCCGCGGCAAAGACGGCCTGAGCGGCCTTTGGGGCGGCGAGTAGAAGCCATGGCCTGGCGAAGGGGAGCGGGCGGGCGATTAGGTCTGCCAGGTAGTAGACGGCGGCGAAGAGGGCGGGATGCAGGGAGGAGCGGAGCTGGTTTCTCCATTCCTATGCAAGTCAGCAACAACCCACGACATGGCATTAAAAACCTATGAGCCATCTGACGCCCCAGCTGCGAAACGCGAGGAGGGGTCAACGCCAATAACTCACCCAAGTAATCCATGCACCGCTGCCCTCGCCAAAGGCCATGCGCCAGGCGGGCTCAAGGGCCTGAAAGTACTCGTCCGGCTGGAAAAAGGTGAGGACCCACCAGGCGTTGAGGAGACGGATGACGAGGAGAGACCGGAAGACGGCGGGCTTGTTGCGCTCGTTACGAACTGCCATTAGGAGTTCGGGGCGGGCAGGCGGAGAGCCGACGGAAGCCATTGTGGAGAAAGCGTGGACACCCCTTCTCCTTGGTGGCCGGCGGCGGTAGCGGCAAAAGGGGGCAGCGTGGGAGGAGAGGGGGGGGGTGGGGGAGGGGACGGTGGGCGGAGGTCACGGAGGAGGGAAGCTATTGCGTAATCATCGGTCGGACGCCGGGAATGCGCTGATAATTAGTCCTTTCCTCGTAGGAAGGAAACGGTGTTGGCGAGTCAGAAGGCGTTACGTGGAAGTGGTTGGTGTGTGCGTGTTGCGTGTTGCGTGTTGGATTGTGTTGGTGTGTGTATCGATCCTGATGGTGTTGGGCATGCCTCCTGTTAGGCCCCTCTTTTTCCGTCTTTCCCCCTTCGCCCTTTTCTTCCTATTTCTTACTTTCTTGGCCGTTTTGTGTGCTGGCAGCCGGGACCGAGAAGGCAGTAGTAGGTTTAGGAAGAATGAAAGACAGAACAAGTTGTTATGCTGGCCTTCCTGATCGCTAATGGAATGTCGAGACGGGATGCAGAGCGCTAAAGTTTTATCGACAGGCCGTTGCCTTCTACCAATTGGTCACTAAAGCACCGAGAGTCATTGTCGCCGAAAGCCTGATGGGGGAGACGCTTGGACCACCCAACCTACGTACAACCTTGATATTCAGGCTTGAGCCTTGCTAGGTACGATGGTAAGGGTACCTACCTACCTGTAAAGTCGTGGTTTCCACTTGGCGGCACCAGAAATGGCTCCTCCCATTGGCTTCGAGCGGCGGGAATGCAAATAGGGACTCCATCATTGGGTGAGACCAGGACCTTCCTCGTCCGTCTTGCTCGTGCCTGTGTCAAATAGCCTGATAGCCTCTTTCCGTTCTGTTCGTTCTTCCATGCTGTGGATCCCTAGGCACTGAAAATGATATCTTCGAAATGAGAAGAGATGCTGGCCTAGGCATGAAGATAGGCGAATACAATTCGTTTCTATGATGGTCTTACCAACGTCGTCATCGCGCACAAATAGATAGATGCCCGGCTATCGGCACTGCCTACCTTCGCTGTCTTGTTCGTCTTGTCGTTCCATCCCTCCAGTCCCACTCCCATTTGTTGGTTGGGCCGGATATGTCTTGTCCCCTGACCGTGTTGTTTCCTATCACGCCTCTTACCATGCACACTACCTATCCTCCCCAACAATGCTCGACAGTTTGCATAATTTGGTCCTCCCACAGTAACACCGGGTGACCGCGCCTTCTCTTGTCCATTACGGCATTCTTACTCCAGTAACGAGAAACCACCCGAGTGCGCCGCTTTCCTTCGGCCACATACCCCTCTCCTTCACCACCCATGTGACTAGATATGGCACCGGGATGGTTTCCCTTACATGGTTCCCTCGGCCGTCATCCTTCCCACTCACCCACTTGAGCCGCTTATACCTGCGCTTAGGGGATCATACCTGCACTTAGAGGCATAGTGCCATTCTTCTGACTCCGACACCGCGACTTTGGTTCCAGGCCATGGTCCGGGCTCGCCTGAAGTTCAGATTTTCCTCGTTACTCTCTGCCTATGGCCAGCCAGACATTTTTTTTTTTGCTCGCCTCCGGGCTTTGCTAGACCCTTGCCGCCGCCTCCGCCGCATGCTGGCCAGGTTTCTGCTTCCGTATCGCACCTGTCCTTTAGTCAAGGGTCAGGGACGCTCGCCGCCCGCCAGGGTATAACTACCTAGTACCCCGCGATTTGCCCCTCGCTCCTGTCCTCTTCTCTTGATGTTTCCTCACTTTCCACAACTTCTCTCCAACGGCCACCTGTCCCAAAGTTACACACACTCACTTTGACAAATCAATTGTCACTCCAACTGATCTCCTACCCACATATTTTCAGTCAACCAGGCACAATGGCTCCCCACGCGAACGGCGATGCCCCTCAGTCCAATGGCGGGGTCGACTCGAGATACCATGCCTCTTCGACCGATGCCGCAATCAGGTCCGAGAACGAGCACGCCGCCCACAATTACCACCCGCTCCCGGTGGTTTTCGCCCGCGCAAGCGGTGTCCACGTCTGGGATCCCGAGGGCAAGCAGTACCTCGACTTCCTCTCCGCCTACAGCGCCGTCAACCAAGGCCATTGCCACCCCGAGTTGGTCAAGGCATTGACCGAGCAGGCTGGCAGACTGACCCTCAGTTCGAGAGCCTTCTACAACGATGTCTTCCCCAAGTGGGCTGAGAAGATCCAGCAGGTCTTCGGCTATGATATGGTTCTACCCATGAACACGGGCGCCGAGGCTGTCGAGACGGCCATCAAGATTGCGCGGAAATGGGCGTACAAGGTCAAGGGTGTTGAACAGGGCAAGGCTCTGGTCTTCTCAGTGAATGACAACTTCCACGGCCGCACGGTAAGTAATCCCAGGTCATCTGTCGGCTACTGATTCCTCGAGCGCTGACGCTGACGTCCCCGCCAGATGACGGCGATTTCCCTGTCCGTTGACCCCGAGTCGAGAGACAACTACGGTCCCTATGTTCCCAACATTGGCGCCCTCAATCCTTCAACAGGTCAGCCCATTCGTTACAACAACGTTGGTGATATCGAGGCGGTGTTCGAGGCGCACGGCAAGGACACTGCTGCTATCATCATCGAGCCTATTCAGGGCGAGGCCGGCGTTGTGGTGCCGGATGATGACTACCTAAAGAGAGTGCAAGATCTTTGCAAGAAGCACAACGTGCTCTTCATCTGCGACGAGATCCAGACTGGCATCGGTCGCACGGGACGGATGCTGTGCTCCCAGTGGGCCGGCATCAAGCCCGACATGGTGACACTTGGCAAGGCCATCTCTGGTGGCCTGTATCCCGTAAGCTGTGTGCTGTCAAGCAAGGAGATTATGCTTGTGGTTGAGCCCGGCACGCACGGGTCTACTTACGGCGGTAACCCGCTTGGATGCGCCGTGTCGATCCGCGCGTTGGAGATCATGGAGGAGGAAGACCTCACGGCTAAGGCAGAGAAGTTGGGCAACATCTTCCGCGAGGGCGTTAGGGCCTTGAACTCGCCCATTATCGAGCTGGTGCGTGGCAAGGGTCTTCTGAACGCCGTTGTCATCAACGAGTCCGCTGCTGCAGGTAGAACAGCCTGGGATCTTTGCCTGTTGCTGAAGGAGAAGGGTGTTTTGGTAAGTCACACGATACTCCGACGGAGCATCTTGAGGACAAGACTAACAGCATTATTTTCATTAGGCCAAGCCCACGCACGGGAACATCATTCGCTTCGCACCTCCTCTGGTTATCTCTGAGACCGACCTCCGCAAAGCCCTCAACATTATCGGCGAGGCCCTCAAGGAGCTACCGACCGTCGAAAAGGCGTCACATCACTAAACACTCGGTGCGATGACAGTTTGGGAGTCAGCAGGATACAATCCCTGCAGTGGACACACAGAACATGCGGCGGTCGTGGAGGTGTCGGTGTCGTCATACCACAAGGGAGGGGATGCGGGTGGTTCTTCAAATCCGAATTTGGACCCGAAGGAATGGTGGGATTGGTTGAAATGCATGCTGTTGCGATTGGGTAACCCTTTGGGCGTTAGGAGCATCACACATCCTGGGCACTTTGTTGTTTTCTATACCCTCGAAAGCCAGGGCCAATGTTTGTGTTACAAGGGGGACTCATGATATGGTTGGGTCACTCTCACCCACCTTATCCAGGCAGCATTGGGATCTATTCAGTATCCTATGGTTCGGAGCATAGTTCATGCGGCGGGTGGGAAGCACAGGGTGGGAAATGATTCGCCCCATTCATGCTACCTGTTAGTTTTGCATACATGTGTGTAGCACTTCAACGGATTCCGATAGAGTGGAATCTGGATACACGGCAAGAGCACCAAAAGTAAACACATGAGAACGATTTGCCACGACACACAGAATGCCAGTCACGTCGCACCGCCGTGTGTATGTAAGGGTTCGTGCATATGCCTGATGTATTGACAGCTGTTGAGGATGTACGGATCCGGCGAGTTGGGTTGCATTGCATATGGTGCCGGCAGGTAGGCAGCCAGCCAGAGAGACAACCAGGCCCACGTAGCGGCAAGGGGTGAACACGTCGAGCTGCAGCGAAGCTTTTCCCACTAATCGCCAACATCCCCATGCACGATGCATCCTGATAAGGTGCGCTGCTTCTTCCTCATGTGTAACACAGTACAGGCTCCGAGGGTCAAGACCGTATGGATTGCGGAAACAAGGTGAGGTGGTGGCCACGCTTGTATGCTCTTGGATTTGGCTTGTGTTTGTGTTTTTCTTCACTTCGGCTCACAACACTTGACAGGATGGATGGCTGGCTGACCTACAGTGTGCCATCTATTGGCTTGTCACATCACGCAGACTGGTAATGATGGGGTCCTCACAGTGAGGCCATTTCGCACCCGGCGAGGCCAGTCAGACGTGGACGGGCTTGGCGGCACAAGCAGGATTGATGAAAGGGGGGGGGCAGCATGTTCGGATATATATACATATATACGGATACAAAGAGAGAGGGAGAGAGAAGGTGTGTATGCGCGCGCGCGCGCGCGTGTGTGTGTGTGTGTGAGGCATGTTCGGCACGGCTTGCCCCTTCTGGTCAAGAGAAGCCATTGCACAACTGCATTGTTGTGTACTTCCCGATACCCAAAGTCAAGGGCTGCCATGGACTGTTCGGTGCCGCGTTACAATCCGTTCTCAAGGGAGCAATGTGTATTTTTCCTAGTCAACCGACGGTTCACTTGTATAACAAGTGGTCGGCGATATCCTTTAGTCCTAGACAATTCCTTGTGGCTTCGAAGAAGCCATCGTCGTGGGCCCGTTTGGGCCCGACTTTTCACCCAGGCTCCTTGTAGATGCAAAGAACGTATTCGGTGTGCAGGAAATATGCTGCACAGAAGGCATAGGGTGTGTCGCTACTTGACATTTGTTGTTCCTCGATATTGCAACACAGGGTTGTGATAGCTTTGGAAGTCGATCGCGATAAATATATGTACGGCTGACAAGACGATTCGAACATACGGTGAAGAACTGTAACCTTTGAGATGTGTTTGCGCGATAGCCACCAGCGCGGTGCCTTTGCGACAGAACCACACAGCGGAACGATACCAGAGGGCAGGTCAAGTACTTGCCGGAAATGTGAAGTCGTGTGGCTAGATCCAAGAGTGCAGTTTGCCAGAACCGCTCAACAAATGAATCGAGTGAGATTTCATGCGGGAGAGCGTGTTGATATATATCAAGTCGGACAAGCACAACCGGGCGCTCGCGGCCCCAGAAACACATCCAACGGCTCCTCCAGCACCCGGTACAATGCTGAGATGGCGATGGGGGTTGTGCATCAGAGACGGCGACCTTGTTGGATGGTTGGTTGCAGATACTCTCCACGACTTGTCAACCGCGACGCGCGTTTGCGCAACATACATCCACAAGAACAACTACAAATGACGGCCTCGTGAGTCTGCCTACCATGTGTCGCCCAACCGGCACGCAAATGAGGCTTTCCCTAGTCAGCTGGCTGCATGCTGAGTCCCAGCCTCATCGGTGTCAGGCGCATATCGAGCACTTCATTGGACCAACGAGCATGTCCAAGGAGGCGTGCAAGTCTGGCAACGAGCATCTAACAGGGAACACCGGTGCGCGGAATGCGGAGGTTGTGCCATGGTATGACTTCCCGAGAAACCTTCGTCCGGGGCCGCTTGTGCGGTACTACGGCATGCAGAAGGCCCGGGCATGACGTGGGCAGCATCAGAGACTAGGCATCACCCAAAGCCTCGATTAGACACGACATGTCGAAGGTGCAGGGCGCGGTAGGAGGGGTTCGAGGCAAGCTGCTCGGTGACGAGACGATAAATGCAGTCGGTGAACTCTGCCGCGCATCTAGCGATGTAGAAAAAAGAAAGCGTACTGCCCAAATGGACTTCGGTGACGAGCACTTCTCAGTGGCAACACACGGCCGTCGTCCAGGAAACCGCTAGCTGCTCGGTCTAGATTTCCAGACCCCGCGGGAAAAGGACACGAGAGAATGGCGATGCTGGGCCACAGGTCGAGGGCCACAACCCGTGCTTCCCCGGGCTTGTCTCATCGCCAGAATCTGGAGCCGCGTCCTGCCTGCGTGTACCAGCACCCCCATCGCCCCTTGATCCGAGTTCGAAATCGGTAGCATCAACTGATTGGCGTGGATGATTGGCTGAGCGACAATTGAGGGACCGTCGATCTCTGGCGGCGAGGCTGCATTTCAACGCGCTAAGACCTCGGGTGCTGCGGGCATCCACTCCCCAAGATGCTGGCGGCTGGAGCTAAGAGCTTGAAGTCGGAGCAAGTCTGGAGGGAAAATGGGGCCGGGCCTTATTAGTGTTGTTGCATGCAAGGGAGAACCAAAGCGTGAAGATTGGCCGGGATGCAGATAACTATTTGCTGACTATCCCCTCGGGATGTTTGCTCCAGGCTTAGAAGCACCCCGACAAGAGCATGGGGAACCTATAGAAGATCAGGGACTTGTAGCCAATCCGCATCGGTGGACAGTACAGTGGATTGTGTAGTCGAGGGTCGAAGCCGACTCTCTCTGTGTGAAGAAGCTGATCGGCGGAGAATGGATGACGGCTCCGAAGACGCGGGACCCAGTTCGGATTGCCGCTTTGGGGCACTGGACGGGCACTAGCATGAGCGTGGCTGGCTGGCTGGTAAGACAGCATGTCTTGGAGGGTTTTGGTGAAGGGGGTTGCGCCATCTATGTCAGCCGCCAGGCACAGCGAGCACCTCTCTGCCTTGGCCTTTTGAGCTTCGCCTCCTACCTCGTGCGAATTGTTCATGTGGGGTGTGAGCGATTCGAGACCAGAGTCGGTGATGTCAATAAGTTTCATGAGATGATGTGATCCAAAACAGGGTTTTTCTTTTTTGTCTTTTTTTTTTTTATATTTATCTCTCTCTCTCTCTCTCTCTCTCTCTCTCTCTCTCTCTCTCTCTCTCTCTCTCTCTCTCTCTCTCTCTTTAATTTTTAAGGGGGGAATAACGATGGCCTCTGGTGCATAAAGATGGGAGGGCGATAAGAGAGGAGGCCGTGCTCGAAGACGACGAAAAGGTGTCGTTGGCATGGGGCTACTTGCACATCCCTGGCGGTCACTGATGCGGCACGGTACTTTGCTGCAAGGTAGCGCAATATCGGCGGAGACGGGGTGGAGAGCGAGATTCTTGTTGGCTCCCTGAGTTCTTTGAGGGACGCATTGCAGTTGCAGTTGTGGTTCTGGTGCAAGTTCCAACGGTACCCGAAACCCCGATCACGATAGCACTGTAGCCGAGTGTGCTGGCCGTCGCTGTGTGGTTGGTTTGGACGGCGTTTCGACATTGTGTGTATGCCTTATCTCACCCATCAGGCAGGGAGAGAGAACTGGGGCAGCCACGGTCAGCGCTAACAATGAAGAAACATAAAGTGGACAAAGTCCTGACTCTCGAGACAGTGCCGCTATGGAGACATCGTCTGTTGATCCGGTTGGCTGGCCGGGGGAGCTGACGCCAGGCAGAACGACGAGCAGCCTGGACAATAAGGCTTATTGTGCAATTGAGGCAAGACAAGGAGAACCAGGGACAGCACTCATCCCGGGAGACGTGATAGTTCTGGGCTGCAGGCGATGTGTTCTTGGGTAGGCAAAGTTCGTTCCAAAGTATGGGGCTTACGTTTGCTGTTAGTCAAGATGAGATCAGATACAGATCAGACAGGGCCGCTGTTTGGACCAGAAGCCTAAGTTTCAAGGCGATAGCCGGCAAGTCGACGACAGCGTTGTGCAGAGGCAGAGCCATAGGGGGGAGTGGCCAAAGATTTTTGACTTTGGCGGCCTAAACATCAGGGTCATGTACCTGGCCTGGGACAGTTCAGCATCGGCGGGAAGTGTGTGGGACACAAGATTGCGCCATGGCTCGCTGGGTTGAGGAGACTCGGGGTCGTGAACTTGGACTTGAGCGGTCAAGCGGCTAGGACGCTTGAGCCGAGGGACCTAGGTTGGTGAAATCTGTGCCATGGTTCGCAAGAACCGCGGTTGACAGCTGGCTAGCCAAGCCGTCGTCTGTTCGTTTTCACATGAGATAACTAGGCATGGCATGTGTTTGCTGAGTTGTCAGTAGGAGGCAAAGACGACCAAGTGCCGGGTGTACAAGCCTTAACATGCATCCGCCCGTCCCTGTAAATCCACATCGGTGAGTGCCAAGTAGTTTACGAGTGACGCTGCTGTGGGTGATGATAACGTTTTGACGTGCAGGCTGGGCCGCGCATTCGAGGTATACGAGATGCTCTGCAATCGGTATCCTGTCCTGGCCGAGAACTGTGCTGAACTGACGTGTCGAAACAATGTAGGTCTGCGATTCGGCAACAACACAAAAGGCAGCAGCTTCATGCGTCCGGCCGGGTCTTCTGGCGTGCATCTGGAAGGGCGGGTGGAATACCGGAAAGGTGGGCTGCAGGCATAGCTAGCTGCGTCAGGGTTGCTGTCCATACCTAAGGTAAAGTGAGTGGATAAGGTTCCATTGGGGGCAAGCTGCTACAGGGGAGAGTGGTGCCATGTGCAGGTCTAACATGTAAGGAGACGCCTGTTTGCACTGGACTGATTGCTGCAGAGACACGGTTGAACGCTATTAGAGGCCACAAGGAAAGGCTGGGAGGGGGGTTCTAACGGAGATTTCTGCCACAGCTACTACGTACTTAATTACAAGTAAACGATGAAATTGCCACAAGGGACAAGCGACCAGGCGAAAGGTGTTCCGATAGGTAGCCAAACCGTCTAGGTACGTACCTGACATCGCGTTGCGAGCCAGACTCCAGCATGTACGTACCTTTTTGGATTTTGAAGTGCGTAACATATGGGGGGTTTGACGTTGATGAATAGAGGTTTCTCGTCGCAGGGGCCGAGAGGAGGAGGAGGAGGAGGAGGCACGCCATAGCAACAACGCAGTAGGTACGGTACGTTGAGATGAGACACTGGCAAACTGTTTGTGTTCCGCGGGAGGAAAGCAAGCGGTTGGCCGAGTCGAGGAATCATGGCAGTGGGTGACTGCCAGCGTTCAACCATGTACAGTGCCTCAGGCCCAGCTTTGAGGTACTCGTCCATGTACCTACCCAGGTAGCTAGGTAGGCACAGCAGGTACCTCTCTAGGTTCCTTCCTACCTTGGTAGGTAGGCATGTGCATGTGAGAAAGGTACTATTACATACAGCACCCGAGTGTTGTCCAGGTCGCGGCCGTGCTCTCTGTTTGCCTTTTCTGCCTCTGTCTGCCTAGGACACCCGCATCTGCCTACCTACTATCCGTAGTTACTAGTGGAAAGGACGGCAAGGGCTTGTGAATTGTTTCGACGTCTGCCGCCTTCCCAGACGCGGAAGCTAAGCGAGCTTGCGAGTGGGTACGGAAAGAGACGAGATGCAAATACCGAAACGGCATACCCTTGTTTTCTGTCCCCCGGCATGTCGCCGGTGTTGTAATCAACGGGACATAGGCAGGAGTGCAGGAAGGAAGGGGAAGAGCGTTAGTGGCAACGCGAGGAAGGCGATGGTGGTAATGTAATGGTGGTGGTGGTGGTGGTGGTGGTGGGCGGTGAAGGCAAGCAAGTACCTCCTACCTTCCGTGTGTGCTTGTTACTAGTCTTATCGCGATACATGAGCCTTATCGCGCCATGATGGCATTTGAGTACGACTACAGCCAATACCCTTACTCGGCCCAGTCCCCCATTCGCCCTCTTGTGAGTCTGCTCCCCACATTCTCGCTTGTCTAACCCCCTTCCCCTTCCTGCGCGACCGAGACCGGACTAGTACAGGCAAGGTATCCCTCTCCAGCTGCATCCCCGTCCCACCATCAGAAAGACCCCTGACCAGTGACCACGGGGATATGAGCGGGGCCATCGGTCGCGATGCACCTGCATTGGCTGTTCCAGAGCGGCTTGGAATTAAGCCGGTAGTGTACGTACCTGTTTTCACGTACCGCAGCAAGCAGGTGCAAGGTGCACACTCGCACACCTTGGGGAAAGAGCTCCACCGGACAGGGCCGCGCACCGCATCACGAGCCCCCAGCTGCACGTCCTCAGGTCACCCGCCCGCTCTATCACCGTCCTGTCGCCCAGGAACTGTACTGTATGCCGTGGGAGAATGAGAGAGAAAGAGAGGCTAGTAGTGTATTATTCTTTGACGAGGACTCAAAGTTTGTTGGTTGCCCTCGATATCCATCCATCCCCTTTACTTTCCCCCCAGGGAACAGATACATGCTCTGCCCCCTAACCTCAACATCCGTCCACCCAGCCATCAACTCCTTTTTCCCCGTTCAAAACTCATGTCTGCCTGACTGCGCAGGCTGTAACCACTTCGCCGGGTGTGTGTGTATGTATGAGAGAGAAAGTGAGAGGGGGGGGAGAGGGGGGGAGAGGGGGGTAGAGAGAGAGAGAGAGAGAGAGAGAGAGAGAGAGAGAGAGAGAGAGAGAGAGAGAGAGAGAGAGAGTGTGTGTGTGTGTGTGTGCAACTCTAGCTGCACCTTCTCCGTCCTGTTGTTCTACCCATAGCATCACGGCGCATCCACCAACAAGCCGCCGCCCACATCAGCGCTTCTTCAACATCCCGATCAGGAGGTTGGTTGACTAAGACCAAGCGCCCCGAAACCTCGAGGCATCATCTTGTTGATCATTCTGCTCAGACCCCAGATCACCCCGGTCTCCCATCTCTACTCAGTAGAAACTCCAAAAGCAAGAGCCACCAGCTGCCAGCGCAGCGCATCTCATACGGTGCCTATAGTACCCTGTTGCAGTCCATCCAATCCATCCAATCCATCCACCCCGTCGCGCTATCGCTGCGCCGCTCCAACTGCTAGGTACCCTTTATCGCATCAACCGCACGCACACCACACAACCTTGCCCTATCTTATCGGCCTTATCCACTTCGGGCCCCATCCGTCCTCGTCACTCCCGTCTTGTCTCTGTCACTCAACTCTCTCCTTCGGCGCGTCCCTTGACCTTCTTCTACGTCGCCTGCCCATCCATCCCCATCTCGACCGCTTTTCTTCCTCTTCCGCCAACCTCGACTTCTCTCTCCCTCTCTCCTATCGCCGCTCGGTCTCGTTCTCAACTCCTTTGCTTTCCCACCACCCACGACAACTCTCGACTTCTCTGCCCCCGGTTCCCTTCTCCGACCTTTGTGCATACCTACCCAAGGTAGCATACATCATATCCCACACCACACCGTTGTACCGCCGTTTGCCTTGTCCACAACCTCCTTTCCATCAGGGTGCCTGCCGAGTACAAACGCCAATAGCCTTCTCAGCTCCGAGTCATTAGCTTGACCTTGGACCTTGGCTGCAAACCTCCCCCGAAAACCCTCCCATATATTGCGAGAGCCTCAAACGGCTGGTACCTCGACTGCTTAGCTTGTTTCTTAACGCTCCTCGCCCGCCCGTATTAGTCACATCCATCTCGACCATTCGGTGCTTCCCACCTCGCCTCCGATCATCGCTTGCTCATCTCAATACCCCAATAAATCCATCCGTGTTCGCCTTTGACTTCTGTCGACTTTCGTTTCTACCCCGGCTACGTCCTCGAGGCCATCCTGTACCCGCACACGGACGTCACGACGGCCCTTTCATTCAGCAGCGACCTGTCGCTTGTGCGTCTTCGACCTATCGGATAGCTGCCTGCTCTGCTGTCTGCTCTACAGTACCTGCCTGCCGAAGCAATAACTCCAGTATACAGGCTGCTGCCCGAAGCTGCGCCCACCTGCCCGTCTCTGCTTCTTCTTCGCGCAACTCTTCCCTCTTGTTCCCTTCATCAACCAGACCAATCTCGATCATCTTCTCTCCCACCTCGGACGTGTACATGACGATACCGCGCGCCGCCGACGTCTTTCGAATAGAATAGGCCCGCGGCCTGGACTCGACTGCTCTTCAACCTCGCACCTGTCCTAGACAATCTCACAGGCGACAAACATGGCAGAACGGCTCCCAACCTCATCCTCCTCGCGGAGGCGACGCGAAGGCGATGCTTCCATCGGGGATTTTGTGATTGGAGGTGAAATCGGCAAGGGCAGCTTTGCCCAGGTTTACAGTGGCTACCATAAGGTTCGTGGACTCCCTGCCCCAGTTGCCTCTCGAGGGCCGCTTTCCCCAGCAATGATGTGTTGCCCTTGAGCCATTGCTTCTTGCTTCCTGAACGGCCATGTGTTCTCGGTCTCCTGCTATGTCTGAGTATACGTCCATCGTTCATATGTGCTGACACGCGATGATAGAGCTCCAAAGCAACGGTGGCGATTAAGTCGGTGGAAATGGGCCGGCTCAACAATAAGCTCAGAGAGAACCTCTATGGCGAGATTCAGATTCTCAAAACCCTTCGTCACCCTCATATCGTCGCTCTGCACGACTGCGTCGAATCGGCCACACACATAAACCTCGTGATGGAATACTGCGAGCTCGGCGACCTGTCTTTGTTCATTAAGAAGAGGGACAAACTCGGCACCAATCCTGCAACCCATGAGATGGCGAGAAAGTACCCCGTCACCCCTAACTCGGGTCTTCACGAGGTTGTCACCCGCCATTTTCTCCAGCAGCTTGGCAGTGCCCTGAAGTTCCTGCGCGAGAAGAATTATGTGCACAGAGATGTTAAACCCCAGAACCTTCTCCTTCTGCCATCGCCAAGGTTCAGGGAAGCGCATTCCCGCCCGATTTTAACTGCCAGCCAGGACTCGCTGATCCCCAATTCCGGCCTCGCATCCCTTCCGATGTTGAAATTAGCTGACTTCGGCTTCGCTCGCGTCCTTCCATCAACCTCGCTCGCCGACACTCTCTGCGGATCGCCCTTGTACATGGCACCGGAGATTCTCCGTTATGAGCGGTACGACGCCAAGGCTGACCTCTGGTCTGTCGGGACGGTCTTGTACGAGATGATTACTGGTCGTCCTCCTTTCCGTGCCCGAAACCACGTTGAGCTTTTGCGTAAGATCGAAGCCGCCGAGGATAGGGTTAAGTACCCGAAGGAACTTGTGGTCAGTAAAGAGCTGGTCAAGCTCATCGGCAAACTTCTCACTCGCAACCCTGTTGAGCGCATGAGATTCGAAGACTTCTTCAACGACCCAATCCTGACCGACCCCATCCCAGGTACGGTTGAGGATGATGCCCCTCCTAAGCCGGAGCCAAAAGCATCCCGAGATTTGCGATCTCTCGGACGATCTGACTCAACATCGTCTTTGTCGCGCCGCTTATCTCTTCGTCGACAAGCCGAGAACGAACCTGTTCGTGAGCAAGGAGACGTGGCCAGGTCGCCTCGTGACAGGCCTTTGAGATCACCGCAATCGCCTAACCCGATCGAAGGTCGGGCTCAACTGGCTACAGCCGATACGGCCACAACACGTACAGAACAGTCGCCAGGGAAAGAGACTGGAGAGGGACTGGGAATTCGCCGTCCGCCTTTGCCTCAGCCCTCGACATCTGCGCCCAGTCGGTCGCACAGGCTCTCCAATGCGTCTCTCAACCGCCCTTCAGCCCGGGCTTCTGCGTCACCGCCCACTTCTTATCTCAATGACAACTCACCGAGAAACAAGCTTCGTCCTGTTACGGAGCGAAGCGTTACAGAGCAAGAAAAGGCTGCTCAAGATGTCGCATTCGAGCGAGATTACGTCGTCGTCGAGAAGAAACACGTAGAGGTGAATGCGTTTGCCGACGAAATGGCAGCCAACCCGCGCCTGACCTCGTTGTCACCCAAGTCAGGACAGATGATCCGTCGAGCAACCCAACAGGGGCCCCCTCATTCGACGACCGGAGCTGGACGTGTGCAGCCCTCTAACGCTGTTCAAATTGCACAGGGCAAAGGACGCTCCGGTCATGAACGTCACGATTCATATGATGGCAAGAGTTTTTCGGCTAGCCCGACAACCCAGGGATTTATCGCAAAGGCCATATCTGATGCCAGCGTCCGTCTGTTTGGATTCAAGGTTCCTCAGCATGTGCTAGGTGGTAAAGGGGCGTCTCCGCCTCTCTACAGCCCCTTCCCTGCTTACCCGACGCCATCGGCCCCTGTTGGTCTCATCGGTGACGGCAGGCAAAGCGCCCCCGTAGATGAAGATGCGCGAGCCGTCAAGCTTATCCAAGATTTTGCGCATCGAAGTGACTGCGTCTACGGGTTTGCCGAGGTCAAGTACAAGCAGTTGTTCCCTCTCGCACCATCGATGGAGCATGGACTTGGCGGTATGCCTGCGGACCAGATCACTGGAGACGAGGATGGACTTACAATTGACGCTGAGGTCCTCTTATCGGAAGAGGCGTTGGTTCTCTACGTCAAGGCCCTGACTCTATTGGCTAGGGCTATGGACGTTGCAAGTCTATGGTGGACACGGAAAACGCGTGGTGACTCAGCAGCATCTGTGGCTGAGGTTTCCAAGGAAGGCCTTGCTCAACGAATGAACTCGACCGTACAATGGGTGCGAAGTCGCTTTAACGAAGTATTGGAGAAGACGGAGGTCGTCCGCCTGAAGCTCATTGCTGTCCAGCAGAAGCTCCCAGAGGACCACCCCAGCCACCCAAGTAACCATGGCGGAGAGTCGGTTGGCTCAGCTACGTCAGGCACAAAGGATGTCTATCTCACCCCGGGCATTAGCGCCGAGAAGCTGATGTACGATCGAGCCTTGGAAATGAGCCGAACCGCTGCCATTGACGAAATTACGAACGAGAACCTTGAAGGTTGCGTCACCTACTACGTCACAGCCATTCGTATGCTTGAAGCTGTCTTGGACAACGACGAGGACACGATTAAGCGGCGCTACTCGAGCTCGGGCAAGGATCTTCCACGTGAGGAGATCTCCAGCGACCTGGACAGCGATGATCAGCAGGTTGTCAACCGAAGTAAGTCTTGCGCGCAATTCCCAGGAATTAACCGCCGATGTTGACCTTTGTCTAGTGATTCAAATGATAACTGCTCGTTTATCGACCGTCCGCAAAAAGATGGCCATGATTGCAGAGGCATCGAGATCGCAGCAGGCGGCGCAGCTTCCTGGGCGCAAGCGCAGCGGTGACGTGACGTTGCGTAGCGTGCCGTCGCACGCCTCATAAGCCTGGGGCGAAAGCTTGCTCAAAAGGAAACTTGAAACTCGTTTCACTAAAAGGAAAATCAACACAATGCCTCACGGCTACGAATAACTGCTTTTGTTTTATACGTCGAGTGTCCTGGCCAGTCGACGACTTGTCTCCTTAGCGATCTGAGCTGAGGATACTGATCAATACTTTTCATATATTGGCGTTGGGGGAAGGCAAACTTGCATACTTAGGGTTTTACATGACTGTCTTTTCATTCTTACCTCCATCTCATTGGCGTTGGGAACTTGCGGCTCCGAAGTTATCAGCAGCGTGGCTGGATAACATGGACATTTTCATCTATTTTTCAAGGATCCGCACGAGTGCGCAGAAGGGGTATTACAGGACCTTGAACCGGCATGGCAGCTTGGCTTTCATTGTGTTCTTTTTATTACACCAGGACGACCACAGGCGGATGGCAATGGGGATCATGGGTATGGCTTGGACATTATTGCGGGAGTGTTGCATAAACGCCCTTTGAGGTATTGCCGGCGGATATGCGTGTTCTTCGCTCTGCTTTATTTGAAACAATACTGAGGAAATGTTCCAGCCATCGACATGTACCGCAACATGCTCTTCTCGTGTCCCAAATGAGGTTGTGCAAGAAGTTCCTTTGCATGCGGGTACTGATCCATTTCCTATTACCATTATGTAGTGCATATCAATGTTCCCATCCGGTAGATCTTGGGGCTCGATAGCTCCTACTTTTCAATGTACATAACGCACCATTTCAAGTGTTGCCCTTTTGGTCATAATCATCCCACCCAGTTGTCAAGGTGGACAAGGACACGTTTGTGCCTTTTTGATACACCCGACACAGAAACCGCAACTTCACGCTTGGTTTCTTTATTCCTATGGAATTAGACAGGGATTCATACCCAGGAAACGTATTAAATAGTGAGGTTAGGTTGCTTTATCAAGCCCCGCGTCATTCATTGACATGACAATGACATGATACCTAAGTATTGAAGTTGGCCTGGGCAATGGCCTTGTGCGATTGTTATCTTCTGCGGCGTGATGTCTTTGTGGGATATTTACACTCTTAAAAAAGGAATTGTGCGTGTGAAAACGCGTGGTTTGCAACAATCAAGCTTGTTCCGCAACTCTACAGTAGGTGATGCAATGGGATTTGCGATTGTTCAGGGACTCCTTCTCACTCCGGCACGTCTCAGTATTCTGTGTCTAACTATATAGTTCTCTTCAGTGCACCTTTGACATTCTGGCTAAGTTGTCTCAACATTGCCAGGTTTCGAAACATATCGATTGAGGACAGCACGTAATCCAGATCATGTTGTCTTCGACTAGTCCCAGGCCCAATAGGAGACAGACAACTCGACAGGAGAGTGCGAGTTCTCCCTTCCTTGAGGCATTTGTACATGTAAGTTCACAAACCACTGCGAAGAAATACCAGCCTTGGTCTGAGCCGAAAGAGAACCTTGTGCGGTTCTACCCCGTGGATGAGCCACGTCCTCTGCCCTCTACTAAATTGCGATACATTGAAGGCATCCCGGTTCTCCCCCTGCAACCCTCTCCCAAGACCGCCTGCCGTCCGAAACGCACTTCCCGGCCCCCCCCGTGCCCCGAACCCAGGTTGTCGGTTCGGCCGCCGTCGAAGATGCAGTATGTTGACGGCCTCCCTGTCCTCCCTAGGACCGATACCGAGATAGCCGCCGCCCTGGCCGCCACCCTGGCGAGACAGCCCCCGGTCTGCTTCCGCGACCATACGCGCGGCCGGTGCATTCACTGCACACTCACGGCCTCGCCGTGCACCTTCACCAAAGCCACGCCGTCGACGCCGTGCGGACGGTGCCGGCGGCTCGAGCTGATTTGCATGGTCCGGAGGCCGGGTACGGCGAGGCGGATCGTCACGGGGGACGAGGTGGGGGACTGGATTCCCGTGCAGCGGGTGGTCGAGGAGGCTGTCGGCGAGGGCGGGGCACGTGCGCTCGCCGAGAAAGCCATGCGGGAGAGCGAGGAGGAGGGGACTAGGGCGGTGTTTGGAGACTCCTTCGGGGCGAAGGACGTCAGGAACTGGTCCCTGCCGAGGGTATTCAAGGGCGGGGAAGACGGTGGTGCGCTTTGGCGGCAGTTTCTAACTAGGAAGGACGAGCATGAACACAAGGAGACTAGGTGCTTGAACGGACACTCTCTACCCTCGGCCGTCGTCGAGATAGAATGAGAAAGTGGTTGTTTACACAAATCAAAAGGACGGGCTAGTGAAAACAAGCTGTAATATTGAACAACAAGATTTGGTGACCCTGTTGATGATGCTAGCTGTTTTCAAGTTTCTCGAGACTTTTCTCCTCCGTGTCTCGGAGGCTCCAATTGAAAAGACAAGCCATTATAGGCAAAAGGAAAAAAAGGCAAATGGGGTGGAAAGAAGAATGAAACAATGACCAGTTGACCGAGTAAGGTATGTATACATAACAAAAGCTAAGATGGCTTAAATGCCCATCCACTCAGCCGCCTTACACACACAAGTTTCTGCCAGATACTGCATCAGCATCTGTCTCTTAATCCGCCAGATGCTCTCTCTCTTTCTCTAACCGCTTCCTTGGCTACAATTGCTTCCTTCACCCTGGACAACTCGCCTGCTTGACCTTATTTATTGCATCTTTTTGATGATTTCCATGCCTGCATGCAAGCAACGCTTGTTTTCCTCTTTCTTCTTCTCCTTTTGAACTGTTCAAGAGACACTCAAACACCCAACTGGCTTGTACTCTCCATTCTCACTCGAACATAATGCCAAAAAAGCAAAACACTGACTACGTTGGAACTTTCCGAAAGCTTTTCCAACAGCCGCCACCTCATATTTTTGGATACCTCTAGTTCACATCGAGCCTCATTGAAGAGATTTATGCGAGAGTGCTGAGGTAGAGTCAGACTGCAATGACCTGGTCAATGGTGGCGGCCACAGATGAGGAACAGCTGACTGGGGTGCGTGCTTTGTGGCACAGCGACTAACACAAGTCATTATAACGGGGCTAATAGTGTGCATTATATCCACACCCATTTTGGTATTATCATTGTTATCTAAATATTCGCTCATTGCGATACCCCATTGCTGGGGAAGTCCGTTGCACGTGACATTGTATCTGGCTGGCATTCCACGTAATTAAGTACCTTTCTTATGGCTATATCCGTACAAGTGTGTGTGTGTCTTCAACCACGTGGCGTAGTTGCCTGGCAGCTGTCACACGCACCCCTGCCTTCCACGTTCCATGATGCTTGCACTTCCATGCGGCTGCATTAACTTGTCTGACAGTCAGCTGGTCAATAGCCTTGTTTTTTTTTAGCTCATGCTATCTAATCTCGGGAGCCACGGTAACGGCTTGGCCGGCGGACATGCTTCATGGTTCGATATCCACCCGCTGGCAATCATAAGTCAGTTTCCTACTTGTTGAAGCACAGTATGAGTAATGTTATAATGCCTGTTGTAAATGTCTAGGGACTCCTTGGTTACTTTAGCCTCATTACCATGCGGGGTATACCGGTAGTATGGTTGCGGGTTGGTGGGCTGACCAACCATGGTTCCTGCCCTTGGACGGGAACTGTGTAACGCTCCGCTCCTATATCACAGTGCGCCTTGTCGCAACTCTAAAACAATCATATCAAGGTCTTCTTATCGATCATATGATATGCCTACCTTGCAATGAGTCGAGTAGCCGAGGTATATTGAATATCAGCCAAGGCCTTGGGTCTAGACTCCTGGCAGGCCTAGCCACTTGGGATGACACTCAAAAAACTAGGGTATTATTCAGTTCGTTATTAATTTGGAGTACGAGTATCCGTATTTTGACGTAGGCAAATTGGTGTACTGAGGTATCTAACTGCTTTTGGCAAGTGCAAATATGATCCAAGCCTTTCCCTACAGGAAGTGCACTAACAGCTCCCACATCTAGACTCACTCTCATCACTAAGTGCACTCTATAGAAATAAGGATAGCTTGAAAAGAAATAGAGCGATTAAGAGGCAGAAAAAAAGAGAGAAAGATGCATAGGTTTAGAGGTTATGCTTGGAGTTGGGGCTAGTACTAGAGTAAGAGATGTGTTATCAACTATTAAAGGTTAGAGGGATAGCTGAGGGAAGTGCGAGATATCTGTTAGTGCTATGTCAAAATACCAATCCGCCTACGTCGAAATACTTATACGGATACTCATCAATCTATTACTCGTGTTCCAACTACAAGGACTGGTCAGTCTTAAAGTGCTAACAAAGTGAAACTGTGCACGGGTCTCCCGGCTTGTCAGAGACGGGCGGACTTTGTCAGGATCCCGGAATAGAGGGGCTGTCTCGATGGAACTAGGGTATTCCCTTGCAGAAGTCATGACTCTATGTAATAAGCGGACAACTTGCAGAAACGACCGGATGAACGCAAGCGGGTGTTGGAGGGCGGGCGATCAAATAAGGCACGGACGCAACTAGAGATTGAAATTTGTACAAATTTCGAACTCGATGCCAGGACATAGAATAGCTCCATTGATATGTTGACGGCTAGTTAGTCAATACCGCTCTCACTGTAGCCCTTAGGTAGTCTTTTCTTATTGGCACCGAGCCGAAACTGATAACGAGAGGTATGAAGAGACCGTTGCAATCAAACGGTAAAGCAAAAGTTTTGCGCCCGCAAGTATCTCTTGGATTGCGCGTTGAGATATCTTGTCTCATCTTTTGGGACGCACCTGACTCAGAAGGAGCATGCATAATCCTAGTACAGGCCTATGGCCACATATCGCGGTCTCGGAGAACCTGTCGGCGACTATTTTCACCTCGGCTTGCTCATTCACCAGCCAACAGCCCTTCCGTTGCATGACTTCAACTTTCAGTCAAGTTGGTTTGCGCCATGGTTGATCCGGAGTATCCGTATGATTCAGCAGTTGTCCCACTTTATCGGGTATTTTGTCCTGTATTGCGAGATTGAGATATGGCTAGAGGTGCTGCGTATTGGGTCATAACGCATTGTGGTTTCATGTACCGGGTGAACTGGGCTGGATCTTCTAGAACAACTATATTCGATAAAAAAAAATCATACTCAGTTATGAGTAAGGACGAAGTAAAGCTATCGAACAATCTTGCTCAAAAGCCTTGGTGGATACCGTGAGTGATGGTGGATCCAACCAGCGATAGGTAGCGGCAACACTTACCGGAAAGGGACCCCAGAGCATAGGTCAAGGCAAGTCGATTTTCTGACGAACTCCGCGGAACACCGATCGGTCAAGCCCGGGCCTGTACGGATAATCCTTGCTGGATTGTAAGGGGTAGGCACATGATACAAACCGTTTCCGGCCTCGCTGTTTTACAGAAACTTATTGTGCCAAAGGACAATGGCCAAGTAAATAATATCTAACGTTACTGTATGCATGTTATGATCATGGTGTAGTCAGTGTATCCATCAAGCGGGTGGTGTCCATATTCATCTCTAAGTCTGCCCTACCGGCGTGCAGCCTTCTACTGAGATTCTAACAAGCACGCCTTGCTATGCCCGTGTTGTGTTTCAATTAAATCATGAGGAGGAAGTAGAAGATATTATCGAGATGTTGTTTAGAATTCGCAACATGGTTTCACCTTGCCCCTTCTTTTCATGCGCCCTTGATTCACGAACTGTATAGTTTTGGGCAATATTATCTTGCTGATCTTAATCCTTCAACACATCACAAGATGGTTGAACACACCGCGCCTAACTGCGGAGATCTCCTGAACTCTAAAATTCCTTGCGACAAGCCAAAACAGAAACCCCTTGACGACCAGCATCACACCCGTCAGGAGTAGATACATGCATGAGAACACGAACTGAAGTTGCTCTTAAGCAAAGAACCAAAGATTATAAATACCGTCTCTCTCCTCTTCGTGATTACATCTCTTTTCCTCATCATTCTCAACAGTATCATTCATTCTAACTTTCTTCAGTCTTATTCATATTTCAGCTCCAAAGCTTTCCTTTCACAACTCCAATTTTCAACCTACCGCCACAATGCAGTTCACCAACATTCTCTTTGCTCTCCTCCCGGTGCTGGCCACCGCTGCCACCGCTGCCACCGCTGCCACCCCTACCACCGCTGCCCCCGTTACCAACGCTTCCACCCCTCCCATCCCTGTTTCCGACGACTTGTGTCCCGCCGAACTCCGTACTACCTGCCCTCAGAGCAGTGATGGCGTTCAGCGTTGCCTCAAGCTGTAAGCACTTTGCCATCATGTTCAAACCACGAGTCAATGCTAACACCTCATCCCAATTTTTAGCAACGGTTCAGCTCTTTGTGTGATTGACTGCCAGTCGACCTCTGTCTGCCGCACCCAGTGCCAGCTGCAGGGCCACATCAACGGGTTCTGCACTATCGGGTATGTACAGCCTCTCTCGTTCAGGCTTGATACCTTCTAACCTTTTCTATCTTATTAGCAACAACCCTTGCATCTGCAGTGACATCGACGGCGGCTCCAACGCCTAAGCCAACTAAGGGGGCTGATTCCCTTGCTGATAGGCTATTTGAGATAGCCCAAGTGTGATTGGAATAGCTCAAGCTGAGAGACCTTATGTTCTGGCTTTGGCTTATTGCATCTAGTTTTCTGCTTTCAGGCATAGCATGGCTTCCATACTTGAAATAGACAAGGCATCAGTTGTATCATTTGTGCATAAAACATAGACGACCGTGAACCTCTCCTATACATCGCTGAAAGGTATCTCGAATGCTGAAGCAAAGTACTAATTGCTTTATTGATTTCCCCGTATGTATTGATATTATCCATGTTGAATCAAAAATCGACGCGGTCGTTCGTAGTTGGATAAGGAATCAATCGTCATTTTCCTGGTAAGTTTATATCAATGTGGTTGGCGCCAACAGTATTGCACGCAGGGGTGTCGCTTACATACATGCACCAGCTTTCCCCAGACTGAGGCAGCACAAAGCACTGTAAATACTCTCACTCAAAGACAGGCATCCGTGTAATGAAAGCAAACATTCCAGAACAAAACAAGTGTCTACTGATTCCTAAGAGAATTTGAAACCATGGCTCAGCTTCCTTGATGACTCAGCTGCAGGACGGTGGTCCAGGGGTGGCTGAGATGCTTTACGTCACTGTGACCGGTACACTCAAAAGCGATCCATAGTTAGCTCCGAGCTCTACTTATAAGGCCCAGTCTGAGGAAGTTACTAGGTTGCTCGCACTTCAAATCAATCACATCGCCAAATCAGCTTTACCTGGAAACCCCGAAGTGTTGCTTGCATCCAAGTACACCAAAGTCAGCATCGTCATGGCGTCCTCCATTCGCTCTCTCAGACTCGCGCAGCACACCCATCAGCTGATTTCGAGAGCCGCACCAACATCAGCCCGCATTCCTATGCAATACCTCGTAGAAAACACACAGAGGCGCCTTCTCAACATTAAATCCGCTCCAGTCCTCTACAGCGCTTCCGCGAGGGTCGTCGGCGCGCGGACGGGGCACGTTGAGGGCGACGACCTCGTTTTGGACCTCACCATGGCCAAGGCCCTCGGCGGGCCCGGCGACGAGGGTAAGACAAACCCGGAGGAGCTCTTCGCGGCCGGTTACGGCGCGTGCTTCCAAAGCGCCATGAACGCCTCAGCGGCGAGCATGAAGATCCAGATGCCCAAGAAACCCGAGGACTCGGTCGTCGAGACGACGGTTCATCTCGTCGGCGACATGAAGGGGCTCGATATGGGCCTTCGTGTCGATATGAAGGTCCGCGTCAAGGGGTTGAGCAACGAGGAGGTACAGAAGGTCGTCGACAAGGCCAAGGATGTATGCCCGTACAGCCGCGCAATCAAGGGCAACGTGGAGACGAACATCAAGGTTGTGAAATTCGACGATAACGGAAGTTCTTCAAAGCCGAAGACAAATGTCAACTCGGGAGACACGGGAAAATCTGACAGCAAGCCTGAGGGCAAGTCTGAGAGCAAGTCTGGGAAAGAGTCTGGCGAAGTGGATGGCGTGAGACCGACAGGCCACAGCGACTACCAATGAGTGCGACATGGTTATGTTATAAACCTTTGTATTACGGTAAAATCGGTTGTAATCAACGTTGCCTCATTATTCTATAATAGTACCAAAAATGATGATATGCGGTAAGGCTTATGTCAATGATAATATCACTTGCTAATCCTCATTCTTTTATCTAAACACTTGCCCAAAAAGTCGTTGACTAAATCGGCAAAGAAAACGACAGCGAAACTGCCTTGGACATCATCGGATACTCCAACTGCCCTGATACCGACCCCCACAAGAGTCAACCTTGAGATCTTTGGTGCAGAAGTGATCATCCTGCGTGGCATAGCCTGTAGTCCAGTTTCCAAGTCCATTGGACAACCGAGCACAGCCCATTTCACTCGTTTCACACGTCTCCTTCACGCAAGCCCACATATCCCGGATATCGGTCTTGCCCTTGTAGCCATTTGCTGTGGGAGCAGATAAAAGACGCGACGTTACTGTGGACGCACTATCGAGTTCCGATCAGAATACGTGACACAGGCAATTGATAGTAAAGATAAGGTGAGAGGGGGTGACATATGACCAAGAAATTCTGTTCAAGTAGACTGTGACGCCGCCAGAAAGAGTCCACGAGACATTTGTTGGCATCGTGTGCTTCGTTGGTGCTTACTGAGACTGGGTCGCATGTCTCTCTGCGCTTCTTCAGCGGAGAGCGTGGCTTTGATCAAGTTGTGGGAATCTCAGCCCATGGCGTAGAAGGTGGTCGCTTCCATGTTGACTGGATCTAGTAGCTTGGTAAAAGATGGAGGAGGGCGGGCTGTTTTGTTTCTCTTGTATGATCTCTTGCCTATACTTGTTTTAGAACTGATATGGAATTTAGACAACAGGACCCGACATGCATCAGATGTCGAATATATACATTATTGTTTGGAAGCCTAGCGAATCAAGTCTCATTCAGCCAACAATCTAGCAGCTCTCTGGCAATTTTGCATTGTCGAACAAGATACAGCCTTCCAGGTCTATATTGTAAGCAAACCTGTCTCGCCGCGGACATCAAGACCAAGTTTCAAAAGAAGGTGCCTGGTTTCGACAATATATCTGAAAAGATCTTTCGCGGTCAGGTGTGTAGAGAAGCATATTGAAAGAAAAAAATTATTGTGGTGCTCAGAACAAAGAGAACCAGAACCGTCGGCACATCAGACAAATTTGGTTCAAAGCCTGCTTTCTTGCTGGGATTCATGGGGGGAAATTCGCATATTTTTTCATAAGTCTATGTAACCGATGGGGTTCGACCTTCTTCCACCCTTTCCGGTGGAGGAGGTTGGGTCGGGATCTTTGGAACGTCCAGCGTCGAGACTCGCATGTCCAGGGTCGACCACACTTTCGGGTCCGGCCACTGACGATCGGAGCTCAAGGTTGCATCTAATTGTATCCGCGTCACACAAGATCAGGGAAAATGTCTATACATGTAACAAACTATAAACTATCGTACCTGTATCTTGCATCTCATGATCCTCAGTCAAATGGACAACTTTCTATGTAAGACCAAGTCGGAAATCTGGATTCATTGTTGGTCGCTGGCAATGTGATTGGGCTGATGAGGTCATATGGTGGAGTTGGGAGAGGGTGGGGGTGCTAGGGAACCGGGGTTCATCTCATCATCAATCATCTGCCACGCTTAGCATGACGGGAACTTGAGTGATATCTTTCGATTTAATCCGGACACAATATCATCGCAATTCACCTCCATCTGCCTTCGTCCGCCTGCTGTTACGTGATTTCGAAATGCCTCCCCCGCCAGATCTATCTCATTACATCCTCTCGGACTCCGAGTCCAGAGAGATCTTCGCCACAAAGATCCTCCCCATCGATATCACACAATCCCTCACCCCGCACCCAACCCGGTCCCGGCCTCTCGCCGTACTCATTGTCGGCCAGACAGGCGCCGGCAAAACCCGGACCGCGCCCACCGTCCTCGATGCCATGACCCGCATCCATCCACCGGTGCACCTCATCGCCGACGTCTACAAGGCCTATCATCCGTCCTACCTCTCTCTTCTCGACTCCGCCACCCCCGCTTACGCGTCGCCCGCCACGGGCCCTGATGCGCGCAAGTGGCTCGCCATGGCCGCCGCCGAGGCCGTCGCCCGCAAGCTCGACGTCCTCCTCGAGAGCGCGTGCCGCCACCCGGATGACTTCTGCGAGCTAGCGCGTCTGTTTGGTGAGGCCGGGTACCGCGTCGAGGTCGTTGTGATGGCCGTTCCTGCGGCTCTGAGCAGGCTGGGCATCCTCCACCGCTTTTACGAGAGGTTGCCGGAGGCGGGGAGTGGGCGTTTGCCTATCCGGCTCACGCCTGTCAAGGTCCATGATGATTCTTACGAGGGGCTAATGAGTGTGGCAGAGTGGATCGACGGAGTGGACTACGTCGACCGGGTCCTCATCGTAAGGAGAGGTAACATGGTTGCATTCTCAGATGAGAAGGCCGAGGATGGCAAGTTGCAAGGCAAGGTTGCTGAAGGAGTGAGGAGGGAGCGAGATCGGCCTCTGACTGAAGAGGAAAGAGGCGTCGCCGTGAGAGACCTAGAGAAATTAGCGGCACGCGACACAAGCCTGGCTGCGCAGATCATGGAGTTGCTCGAACCTCTCTTGAGAGACGATGACCATACGTATCCAGGCCTCCGACCGCTAGTTTTCCCGCCCGATGGTCCGAAAGAAGCTTTGCTTACGCTGGGCAAAATATGAAAAACGGGAGACCAGATTGTGTTAGTTTCTTGGAAATTCTAGATTACTCTGATGGTAGGTCTCAACGCCTTTGATAGATAATACGAGTAGAAAAGAATGAGAAATTGAAAGAATAATATTGGGTTAAAAAGATGAAGGATGACGCCTCTGACATAATGAACGTGAGATGAATAGACGGCTTAAACGGTGTTTTCATGCGCTTCAATCGTACTCCATCGTCATCACAATCGAGTATTTTGAAACGTCTTCAAGATCCCTCAAGATGTATCAATGACCACTCTGCGGATTCCAACTACGCTATCCCTACTGCTCCGACATGATGAAACGCATCGTTGAGTGAGGACAGGGTGAGCCATAGTAAAGAGAAGTAAATGGTAGACGGGGTGGACGGCAACGCACGAACCGCTGCTCTGAAGATTTTACTTAATGGGAGACAGATAGGTGGAATAGAACATTCTTGGACGTGACGGTCGGACCTGGGAACCCATCAATGGGCGGCTTCACCTATCAAGTAAGCGAGCAAGCAATTTCAAACTGACATTCGAGGATGGGCGAGACAAGTTTCCAGTCAAATGATTGGAAACTGCGAACTGGCAAACAATCACGGTACCAAGGCACCTACGGAGTACCTAGTGTAGAAATCTTCCGGATACAGTTCCACTTTCGGCCCTGAGTGGAGCGAGACTGCCCGAGACAAGTGCTCCGGGACGGCAAGGGAAGGTACGTACTGCGCCTCCTGTACGCAGAGAGGGTGCAGTGCAGGGGCCAGGCGTGTGCCTGAGCTTCGAGAGCTGCCCTGACTGTGGGCGCTGTAGTGGGCGCTTTCGCTGAAGCGAGGGGTACTGAAATGGAGTGGAGTACCTGGTGAGGTCACACAAATGAACTAGGTAGAAGCTGCGACAGTCCCCGCGAAAATCGGCCCACGTGACGCAGAAGGGTTTTCTGCCCTACGAAGCTCAACCACTAAAACTTCAGCGGTCGGCTGGGTGTTACAGGACAAGTTCATCACCAACACCTCTCATCTCAAAGGACAAGTAAGTGCAGCGCCCCATACCCGGCCATGGCCACCGCCGCGTCGAGAATCTTGATCCTGCAAAGGATTTGGAATCCCATTACCGGCTATCGCCAAGGTCGCATTTGCGTGAGCGAAAACAAGAGGACTAACCAAGCCGTACAGATTCGTCGTTCACGATGAGAGCCAAGTGGAGAAAGAAGCGCGTTCGCCGTCTCAAGCGCAAGAGAAGAAAGATGAGGGCTCGCTCGTAAGTTGTTGGATAAGATGCCAATTGGTCTTTCGGCTTAACTAACCAATTGCGCAGCAAATAAACAACTCGCCATCCCTCCCCTCGACCATGACCATCTTTTGAGATGAAGGCATAAACAACCCATCATGCGACTCGCAATCGGGAGATGCGACAGCCAGTATTCGTCACCAGCGACTCAGTCTGTCTCGGCACGCCCGAGACGTCTACATTCACACCACGGATTGGAACAATGGGACTTGGGGTCACGACTGAATGATTAGGCGCGCAACCCTGCTGCAGACCTTGATGATGATTCGACGAAGATGGACCTGACAATTCGCGATCGGTCGAGATGACGCTACGATGAGGAACGCGGTGTTTATGGACCCAGCCGTAGGAAGCATGATGTCTTGACGCTACGCGGATTAGGAACTGGGATCAAGACGTGCATGACAATTGAAAGGCAGATAATTGCTTCCTCAAAAATCAAAAAGTGAACCAAAAATTATCTCGTACATATTGTGCGTTTGTATGTGTGTGAGTGTGTATGTGTGTACGTGCTATGCGCGATTGATGGAGAAGATGTGCTACCGAGTGCAATCTCCTACCACATCCCTTCAGCGGTTGTTAATTGCAGCTTGGCCGAGATCAATTGAGCTTCAAATTTGGCCAGTTCTACGAATTTCAGCTGTGACGTGTGACGTGTGTGTGTCCCGCCAGCTCTGGGGTGGGGTCTTGGGTAGGTAGTCGGGCGTTGCTTTAGCGCTCGACCGTTTTAGTAGTTGGTCTCCTGTCGTTCTTTCTGTTACCACACCGCCTACCTATCTCGACTATAACATGTGGGTAAACGCTGGTGCGCCAACTTTTTTTTTTTTTTTTTGGCCGACTGACAGACCCCTGCAGAAAATATTTCCAGAGTCCCAAGCCATCCATCACACCAAGCCGACCACCACCACCTACCAAGTACCACCACTTGTAGCGGTTGCCGACAACCAAACTCTGCAACGATGTCGGACGCAAACGGACGGAAGAGAAAGCGGGATCTGGATCGCCCATCCAAGTCCAAGAATAAGCTGGCCACCGAGCTCTCCATAGTATCCGTTTCCTCGGTCCTGAGGCCTCAACTCTGCCCGCCTGTCATAGGTACGACGGCTCCGCGGCTGATGCTCGTTGCCGAGTTTTTGAAGTGAGAGGCAGCTGTGCTAACAATTATTAGCGTCTGCTCCTGGAGTTCGGTTACCTAGAAGCGTCCCCTTCAGCCCGTACGTCAAACAAGATATTTCCTCTAGCAAACGGCGGCAGAAAGTCCCCGCAGTGTCACAGGATCTCGTCCTGCACTCTACCAGTCACCAGACCATGGACTACACGGCGAGAGAAGACGGCATCAGCGACAGCCAACAGGCTCTAAAGCACTACGTCGGCATTTATGACCCCAACACGGGTGCGCTGCAGGTGGTAGAAGCGAAGAAGATGGTGGTTCGTGGTGTGGCTAGGGCTAAGCATGCCTCTGAGGAGGCCATGAGAGCACCTGCAGATAACCAAGTACGCCCGATCGCTTTCCTTACGTACTGCTGACACCCACTGACTTTGAGCAGAGTTACTACGACCAAAAGAAGGATCTCGGTCAGACATTCGGTACCAAGAAGGCCAAGAAAGCCATCGAGTCCGTCGCTCTCAATGCCATCGACCCCAACAAGAGCAGGGACAGCGCGCCGAAGAAGCTCGACGCCGCCTCCAAGGCCATCATGCAGGAGATCGGCGGTGTCACAGCGAACATGACCTCGCGCGAGCAGTTGCAGGCGGCCGTCGACAAGGCCAAGCCCGTGCCCAGGCCCAACCTCGAAGCCGAAGCCATCCAGGACGTTTACGACCCCGACGAGTTCATTGGCCGCGAGGTACTTGCGGCCGTACCCATCAAAGACTGGGTTGAGCCGACCAAGAGTGGTGAGGAGGTCCTGTGCTACTCACGGCATGTGGCGGCGCGGGTTAAGAAGGTGGCCGACTCGGGCAGCGTGTCCAAGATGCGGCTGCTGCGCTACTTCTACTTCCTCTTCACCTTCTACACGATGGCGACGCCGGGCAAGCAGCGCGGCACGAAGCGCATCCCGCCGCGCGACAAGCTCAAGGAGCGGCTGTCGCCGGCGCCTCAGGTTGTCATTGAGCACATCCGGCGCAAGTTCTCGGACGGCGGCGAGATGCGTAAGTTCCACATGGACATGCTCATTACGCATTGCTGCGCGCTCGCGTGCATCATCGACAACTTCGAGGTTGACACCTCACTGCTGCGGCAGGACATGCGCCTCGACCAGAAGGAAATGAACAACTACTTTTACGAGATCGGCGCAAAGGTCAAGCAGGTCGCCACCAAGGAGCCGGGCAAGGCCGCGCACGTCGCCAAGCTCGCGCTGCCTCTCAACTTCCCCAAGCTCAGATCAGTTGCGCCGAAGCGCCGTTAGAGTGGGCGTAGCGGCACGGTTGACGAAGAGCTGATGAAGGTGTCGGACAGGGGGTTGAGAGAGACAATCAGGTTCAACTTGACCTGAGGTATCTGGCATATGCGGTCCCGTATACAAGGGCCTTACTGGCCGGCACAGTTTGCGAGGTGGGGGGCGGATCAGAAAATGCATTTCGCCAGTATTCAAAGTTTGCGCAGTAGAAGCATTATTGGCGCATCTTGGGGACGATGCGGGTCGGCGGGTTCATGTTGATGATGATACCTACGCACTGAAGGGTGTATATCCATATTCCCCATGCCACATCGGATACGGAGTTGAAAATACCTTTTTAAAATAAGATAAAAGTTCGATGAAGAAGCCTAATGGGTGTCGGTGTGTAGTCCCCTCAGTCAATTGCATCTTCCCCTATCTATCGGCGGCGACTGGGACTGAGCGCCAGTATCCCCGCAATGCCAGCCCTCCTGCCGAGGTATCTTTGTTGTGGGGTCCGGGGTAAACCAAACCCCCAGGGCCTCCGGGGCAGTTTACCACGAATAAACGGCCTGCTTGCCACTTAAGCTTACCTCGGGTCAGCTTGACTGATTCTCATCAATCAAGTTCACGTTTAAGTTGGCATCTTCCCCCATAAAGAACACGGGCAGTAGGATCATAAGAATATTTTGACAAGGCTTGAGTGAAGGATATCAGAAAACGACACGCACATACATAACAGACAAGAGACAAACAGCATGGCCAGCCTAGAAGACTCAGTCATCTCTCTCGAGTACCGCGGCCGCGTCGCGCTGCTCACCATCGACAACGACCGCAAGCTCAACGCCCTCGCGCAGATGCAGTACTACGACCTCGCCCAGAAGCTGCGCGAGATCGCCACACACGACGAGGTCTTCATCACCGTTCTAACGGCCAAGGGGCGCTACTTTTCCGCGTGAGTTGCCACCCTCACCCCCGTGCTTACTGAGATCTCGTACCTCGGCCAGCGCACGTCTCACTTTCTGCACACACCTCGGCGTATTATAAAGCCCATGAGCTTACAAGGTCGCGCGTCTCGTGGCAGAGGAGATTGAGCCACACCAACCGCCTGCTTGAACCCCCTTCCCCTTTCTTGCGAGACACGGAACACTCAAATGCGGAAAGTCGTCTCAATTTGGATGAAAAGGAGACACTTCTGACGAGGACACTACAGCGGCGCTGACGTTACCATCGCCCGCACCGCCCCTGACGGCCCGGACGCCCACAGGCACTGGCTCCAGTCCTTCGTGGCCTTCAACCTCAACATCACGCAGGCCTTCTACTCGCACCCCAAAGTGCTCGTCGTCGGTCTCAACGGCCCCGTCGTCGGCCTCTCGGCCGCCCTCGTCGCCTTCGCCGACTTCGTCTACGCCACACCCGCCACCTTCCTCCTCACACCCTTCTCTTCCATCGGCCTCGTGGCCGAGGGCGGCGCCTCGCGCGCCCTGGTCCAGCGCCTCGGCGTCGGCAAGGCCAACGAGGCGCTCATCATGAGCAAGCGCATCACGGCCGAGGAGCTGCTGCACGTCGGCTTCGTGAACAAGGTCTTCGACACGGGCCGCGGCGAAGACGCGCGGTTCCGCGAGCTGGTCCTCCGCGAGGTCGACGAGCGGCTCGGGGACCACCTCATCGGGGAGAGCCTCACGGGGATCAAGGCCCTTATCCGGAGGCCCGAGATGGACGTCATGGACAGGCAGAATTCGCTCGAGGTGTTTGCCGGGCTAGAGAGGTTTCTAAAGGGCGTCCCGCAAGAGGAATTCCGCAAGTTAGCCAGCGGCGAGAAGAGGCACAAATTATGAGAGAAACGCACACGAAAATTATCCAGGATAGACCCGGACTGTGACGACGAAACACCACAATTCGCGTGAACCCAGAATGTCCTGTAAAACAGATTGTGCCTTATTGTTCTTTCTCGCCTCTACTGCTTTCCCTTCCATGCGCAAATGCTTTTCCGCACCTGACCGGTTCATCACTCCGGTATCTATATATAAGTCATCACAGCAGGCCGAAGAGCAGGCTCGTCTTCTTGTGGTAGTCCTGCGCCGACTTAACGATGCGCTGCCGTGTCTCGTCGCTGTACAGGTCCGTACTGTCATAGACCTTGTCCTCGAGCTGCTCGAGCTCGTTGGTTTTGCTGTCCGGTGGGGCATCTAGATAGAATCGAAGGAAGGAGATGTCGAACAGCCATTGGATTGGGAGGTCGCGGCGCTCTTGGGCATGGCTGTGGTCCGCCTTTGCCGGTCGTTCGGGCGATTCTGCCTCTTCCGATTTCTCTTCTGAGTTCTCGTCATCTTTCTTCTCCTTTTCGGAAGACCCCGTCTCCTTATCCTCGTCCTTAGACACATCCTCCACAGGTCTAGTCGGCTTATCTTCAGGGGCATCACCGTCCTTCTTCTCCTCGAGATACTCCTCCAAGGCCTTGAACCACTTCTCAGCCAGTTGCCGTCTGAGATGCTGCTTGATAACGTCCACAGCCACCGCGCTCCACAGATCCATCCCGGCATTGCTCATGGCCATCGACACATCCCGCAAGAACCGGAACACCCTAGGTGAAGGCTGCGTTGGCAGCTCAGGATAGCCCTCCCACAACAGGCGCCCGACGACGACCTTTTGCGAAAGCCCCTTGCTCACGAAGGTCTCCAGCGGCTGCGCAGAGACGGCTATGGCCAGCCGCTCGTGCAGCGACGGTACCACCTCCAACCCGAATCCCCTGACGCTGTCGAGCTTCGGCAGCCCCTGGCGCACGTCTCGTAGGATGCGCAGGAAGTACATGGCCACGTTGCCGCTATTCCGTCCGTCCGACTTGGAATTCCATAAGCTCGTAAGCTTCTCGTCCAGGTCCTTGAAAGCCTTGATCAGTGCCGAGTCAAGCTTTTCATGCAGTGTTCTGGGATCATCTTTGCTGAGCAGCTGCTGCCTCTCTTCGATTGTCTCCTCGTCCTCAATCTCCTCAATGTCGTTGTCCCAGCGCTGCTTCTTCAGCTGCTCTACCACGTCACCCACCTCATCGATGATGTGTCGCCATGACTGGAAGCCATTTACTGCCTTGGAGGCCGAATCGTTTCGGCCATGTAATCGACCTACAAGCTCCTGTAGGAAGTGGTCTGCCCCATTGATGAGGTCGATGTCAAAGCTGTGTACGTTCCAGAGATCAACAGGCTTATCCGTCACGCCGTCTTGCCACGATTCCAGCGTCGCCGATACCTCCGACCCGATGAGGTGCAACTTGTTGACCTTGGTCTCAACGACGTTGAGCATGTGCTCGTTTATGGCGCCGCGCAGCTCGTTGAGCATTTCGGAGGGGTCAAAACCGCGGGCCTTGCCGCCCTCGCGGATCCACAGTTGCAGGACCCTGGTGCGTAGCTCTGTAATGGCCTTGAACTCCGTCATGCGCTCCATCGTCTTCTTGAGGCCGTCGACGAGCACCTCGCCAGCCGCCTTCGCCCAGCTGAAGAGCATGTCCCTCGCCTGCGGGCCGTCGAGGTCATCGTGCCGAAGGAAGGGCGTGAAGAACTGGATCTCCTCTCCGCACCATCGCTCATAGACATCGAGGCGTAGGCCTTCGAGCTTCTTGAGTGTCATGTCCGCCAGCAAAGGGCTCTTCTTGAGGTTCGACAGCGCATCCGACAATTTGTAAGGCACGAGGGCTTGCACATCCAACAGGGTCTTCGTGTACAGCGCCAGGCTCTTTAGCACGTCTTCCGTGCTCCTCTGCCGCCCATTGTCTTCGTCGAAAGCGAATGCCATGGCGGCACCTCTGACGCGTAGGAAGTGCTCGACAACGTCGCGCGCGCCGGAGCTGGTGGCCAAGCTGTAGGCGCATAACGCCTTGAGCACGTCCTCCTGCTTGACAGCATCTCCTGTGCGTTCTAGCAGGCTCACAATGTACCGCAATAGCCTCTTTTTCAGCCCAGCCATGCTCTTCTTCGCAGCTTCAACCGCGAGTCCAACGTCCCCGTCCAAACCCTTCTCCTGTCCCAAGCTCTTCACCAGCAGTCGGCTCAACTCAAGAACCTTGCTAGCGAGAACGACCCTGTCCCCTCTGCTCAGTTCCTGGCACCCGGTCCCAGAGCCCTTGAGCACCCGCCCGACGACAAGCCCACAAACCTCAAGCAGCCTGGTCCTCGCGATGATGCCCACGTCTCCACGGATGTGCTCCCTGACGCTGGTCTCGAATCCGCTCAGTCCGGAAACCTTGGACCCAACGACGCTGCGTCCACAGCGGCCACCCATGCGCCCGAGGACACCCTGGACAGCGTCATTATCCTTGCGCATCTGGACAATGGTGTCGGCGGTGCCAAGGAGGTCACGGTATGAATTTCCGACCTGCGTGCGTAGGCGGCTCGCTTTCTCATCGATTTCTACCTGGAGGGATCTGTGGATCGTGCGGATTTGTGGGAGGGTATAGTTAGAGGAGAACACCTGGGCGGAGGAGGTAAGGGTCGAGAGGTCAGGCGTCGCCATTGTGAGAGGTACGGGTTCGGCGATTCGTCGGCTTGGGGGTTATCGGCGGTTTACTGGAATCATTGAGGTTCTTTCGAGATTTGATGTCACTTGAAGGGGCCTGATTGTTCCGTATGACGACTTGCGCTGGTGTCGCGCTTGCCCAGTCGGTGAGGTTCGCAAATGGAGGTTGTCAATAGTTGCTGGATTTGAAGCTGTTCTGGCCAGATGGGAGCTGGTGGGGCCAACTGTCTCGAGCTTCGGTAGCTTGTACCTCAACGTACCATGTGCCTTTTTTTCCTCACAAGACATATGCCACAACACACAGCTCACTAAGCCGAAAAAAACATGACTAGACTCACAAGGGGGTGCAAATGCATAGAAATGGATTGATTGAAAATACTTTTGTGTTCCAATTGTATTATTTGGGGAACCTCGCAGCGGTTCTTCTCTACAGTTTCCTCGCTCTAACAATGCCCGTCGTAATACCAGACAGCTCACCACCATATCCGCCCTTTGGCTCACCTCCTTTCCAGGTGGGCATCATGCTCCTCAACTTCTTCTGCTTCTCCTCGTACTTCATCCTCTTCTTGACACGCGGGTTGCGCACCTCCTTCTTACGCTTTGGCGTCAGGCCCTTGTTCTTCTCGATGGCGTACGTGATCTTGCGTTTGCCGTCCTCGCCGACAACCTCCTGCTCCACGACACGGTCGGCCTTGCTGGCCGCAGCAAGGGCGTCGTACAGCGCCGCCTTCTCTGCCTTCTTCTTCTTGGAGGATGCGGCGACCATGTCGTAGTATTCGTCGTCCCCATCTTCGCGCACGCCAGCCGCCGTCCGGGAGTCATCGCCGTCGCTGCCATCGTCGTCGCCGAGGTCGGCACCGAACTTCTGACCACGTCGCTCGGCCTCGCGGTTGAGGCGCGCCTGGCGGTCCCTGAGACGCTCACGGTATGGGATATCCAAGTCTCCGCCGGCGTCGCGGCCTGCATCGGCGCGCTTGTTGGCCTTCTGGACAATCTGCGAGGTATAGAAGCGCAGACTCTTCTTGCGGGCAGCCTTGTCAGCGGCTGTCCGGGCGTCGAGAACCTCCTCTTCGCCAAAATCGGAGTTGTCTCCGTCTTCGGCGGCCTTGACAGCAACTTTCTCCTTCTTGCTGCTCTTCTTAGACTGCTTGAGCAGATCGTCGAGATCTGCGAGCGATTCCTCGATGGCCTGGGCCTGCTTCTGGGCCTGCTTATTCTTCGCCTTGGCGGCCTTGTCCAGCTTTCTCTGCCTCTTGAGCTCCTCCTTTGCCGCAGCAAAAGCAGCCTCATCGACGTCGTCCACGGCAGAGGGCTCCTCCCCGGCAGAAGAGACGTCCATGGAATCGTCGGGTTGAACCGGTGTTGCGCTCTTGACTTGTTGCCATGCCTCACGGCACTCCAGAAGTGTCTCCATGACGTCGTGATCACGCAGCTCCGCGGGATCCAGAGTCTTGCGAGTTGTTGCGTCGTCCCGCGCCGGTGATGTGAGAATTGCAAAGTAGCTGGCGAGAGCAGCGACGTAGCAGCCGAGGATCCAGTACTTGACGGCCTCCAGCGATTGACTAGATTTGCCGTGGGCTTCCTTTTGTAGGACAGCCAGTTGCGGTTGCAGGGCCTGGAACTCGTTGACAAGATGCTCAAACTCGGGGTATCTGCTTTGAAGGATCTTGGTTCGTTCTTCGGGGCCCATGTCGTCTGTGACTTCGATATCCTTGAGGACCTCGGTGACAACTTCCTGGTCTTCCGCGTCGTCGGGCTTCGTGGCCAGCCATTCGCCTTCGTCGAACAGGAAATCCTCCTCGGACATCTTGGCCAGCTTCTTCTGCTGCAGGCGCTTGGCCTCGGCCTCTTCCTCGAGGGCATCGGCCTCGGTCTCGATCTGGTCGGCATCGTAATACTCCTTCTTAGAAGAACCCCACCAGCTTGGATCAGCCTCGTCTGCTTCTCCCTCTCCCTCTTCCTCGGAATCGGCTCCAGCCTTTGCCTTTTTGGATTTGCGGGGCGCTTTTCTGGTGTCTTCTTCGTCGGAATCGTCGCCGTTGTCGAGGTCTAGGATCTCCTCTTCTGAGTTATCCAGAAACTTTTCCTCCTCCTCGGCTCTCTTTCTCCTCTTGGACTTTGGGCCTTCGTCAAACATGATCTTATCCCGGTTCAGGAAGTACTCATCCTCGGAATCGGCGACATCTTCATAGGTGGTGATGGGACCAAGACGGGCATCAGCACGGTCGAGCTCCTTAGGACCGGTGTGCGCATTCTGCGCGGATGCTTTGCGCTTCTTGGCCATTTTGACAGTTATTGGTTTTTCGGTCGGGGAGGGAAGAGACGGCAAGTCGATTTCGCTGGTGGGAGGTGGGCGTGAGACTGGGGTGGATTCTCGCCGCGTGTGAGCGACAACGAAAAATGTTCTTGCGTTCAGTGAGCGCAGAACTTTTTAGTGGGTACTCAGTGATGGCATTGGTTTCATTGGTTACCTGGTAGGTAGGCTGCCCACCCCCCCCCAAGTGGTGGGGGTAGCCCTCCCGCATCCCAGACTTCAGTGTTCGGTCTATATAGAGCCGGACAGCCATTTTCATATCCAAGGGCTCGCAGTAGGCTGTAGGCATATGGCAGACACTGCGGTGTTTCCAAATAAATGAAACGACTGGATGGGGACTTATGGCTTTTCGTTCACCTGACCTACAGAGCTGCAATACATTCATTCCCTTTTGAATAAGCTTAGCCCTGTACGCCATCCATGTATCATCAGTACAGGGCGCTTGATGGGATACAAGAAACAGAGACGGCGTCTATTCGTACTTGACAAGAATTTGGATAAGCAATCATTTCACCTTTTTCACTAGCCAATCGGGAGACAGACCTATTTTACTGTTACCCCAGCCTGCCTGTGATTATCATGGCAACCGTGCGGATTTGCGCACCATAGGATAGGCTCATAGCAGCACCGAGGAGACTCCACTAAAAACGGCACAGCCCTACCTAATTGCACCGCTCTCCGGCCGTATTTTGGTCCTAGACCACACTCAGTCTTGAGCAGGTCAGATCGATTGATCAGTGTTCACCTTGTCTCAATTGCCCGCGTAGCCTTGGCCTTTGACGGTTGACAAGCCATGGACTACACTTCTCAAGCTCTGTGGATCGCCCTCCCCGCCCTCGCCGCTGCCCTCCTCGCTTCCGCCATGGGTCTCTTCAACAGACAGAATCACATGCCCGTAGATGGCAAGGTAAATGCGATGGCATCCCAACCCGTTCCTCTCAGCCAGCTATTGACCCAATCTCCTCTTCCAGACCATCCTTCTGACGGGCGCCTCGGAAGGCATGGGCCGCAGCGTTGCCCTCCAGCTCGCGGCAAAGGGCGCGAACCTCTTCCTCGTTGCCCGCAACGCCGCCCGCCTCGAGGAGCTTGTCACCGAGCTGAAGGCCGCCGCCAAGCACCCCGAGACCCAGCACTTCAAGTACGTCACAGCTGACGTGACGGCCGAGAACTACGCCGCCCCCATCGTCGCTGAGGCCACCGCCTGGAACGGCGGTCGCAGCCCCGACATTGTTTGGTGCATCGCCGGCATGGCCACCACCGGCTTTTTCACCGACGTTCCCTTCTCCGAGACCCGCAGGAACATGGACGTCAACTTCTACGGCACCGCCGAGATGGCCCACGCCATTCTGCGCGAGTGGCTCGCTCCCGACGCCCCCATCGAAGACGAGCCCAAGCACCTGATCATGACAACGAGCGTCGTTGCCTTCTTCACCATTGCGGGGTACGCGCCGTATGCCGGCTCCAAGTGGGCCATCCGCGGGCTGGCCGACACGCTCTCTCAGGAGGTTTTGTTGTATCCCCAGAACGTCAAGATTCACGTTGTGTTCCCCGGAACCATCACCAGCCCCGGTCTGGAGAGAGAGAACGAGACCAAGCCTCAGATCACCCACCAGCTCGAGGAGCTTGACCCCGTCCAGTCGCCTGATGAGGTTGCCAGGCTATCGATCAAGGGCTTGGAGAGGGGCGAATACTTCGTCACCGTTGCGTTCCTGGGCAGTCTGATGAAGTGGAGCGGCCTCGGTGGCTCTATACGTAACAACTGGGTAGTCGACACGTTCATGATTTGGGTCACATCTTGGGTATGGGTATTTATGCTACCTGACTTGCTGAGACAGTGCAAGAACTTCGGCAAGAAGCATGGTCACCCGGCTACTTATGGAAAGCCAAAGCCCAGCGCATGAAGAAGAAACGAACCCCGAGAAGGCAAGAGAGGAAGTAGGCGAAAGAAGATACCCATCGCATTATTATGAAGAAAATTATTAATGTTTCACAACGCTATTCCCAGTCCCAAGGTGGCATTAAAACCATCTCGTTATATAACTTGTACAACTGGGAGTTTGGCGGAGATAGAGAAACTCATTATACGAGTCGAGTAACTGGAGTAGGCGGATATGATGAAAACTGGGGGAGCCAGTGTTCATCGATATGCATCTTCGGGGTACGATGTTCCTACGCTTCCAGACAACCTCTCTTACTGGGCACCCTTGGCTCGTGACACTCCTTGCTGGCGCCGTTACGTTTGCGAGCTGACGGTAATCGCCTGAAATAACGGAAGCCCACCTGTTGGATGTTTTGAGACTATGAGGTGATGTCGAAGGAAAACGGGCAAGATCTTCTGTTTTCAAAATCATTTTTCATGTTGCGAATAAACTAAAAGTCTTTCTAAATCACTAAAGATGATTAATTTGAACCTATGCGATATCTATATGGGCAAAACCAAATATCGAACGAAATCCGGTTTGTCGGACAATACTAATGAACTTCCTACTGCAATCAACCGGCGTATTGAAACAGTTCCACGCAGTAGCGACAAGCTGCGTAGTCTTCCATTGAGATATATTCACAGGTCAATTGTCTCATATCCCTTCATATAGCAAGAACAGTGACGAAATGATGACAGCTTATACATACCAAGCATCCAGTTCCATGTACTATCATGTTGTCTTCTCGATTAAGCGGAACCAGCCCAGATTGACATCAGGACCTGTACGTATCGCCAATCTGCAAGAAGAAGAGAAGAACAGGGTTTCAAAGAAGCGCGCCATTAAGTTTTCTGGTATCAGCCAAGGACCCTTGAAAAAACTGGACATTGCCCAGATTGAGTAATGCGGGCGACTTGCCCCTCCCGTTCCGCTTTCTCCAGGCCATAGCGATTGGGCTCGATGGTGCATATTGCTGTATTCTATTTTAGGGTATCTTTCATACAGCCCCCATAAACCAATCTCTTATACACCGCTCCACTTGCCAAACTTGGTGTATCTCTTGTACATCTCCCTCAAAATCGCCCTTCCACTAACGTCCATACTGTCATTTAGAATCTTCCTCACCTCAAGCGGCGTGATGTCGAAGACAGAGTTCATGCCTGGCTCCAACGCTTCACGCACGTCACGCGGGATGTCAACGTCCAGCTGCATCTTGACATACGCCATGAGTACGAGATACATGTGCCGACCCGCGGAGCGCTTCGCCGCATCGGTCGCCGAGTCGAGAGCACTCAGATGTTGCACACGCGAGACGGCTGCCGCGGCAGGCTCGCAGATGAGCGTGACAAGGCGCGTGAAATGCGCGGCGTGCTTCGCGCGAGCGGGCGTGGGAGTACTGTGCTGCGGCGAGGGGCGAGCAAGGGCGCTGAGAAGGGCCTCGAGGGTGGTAACGAGGATGTGGTAGTGGCCTTCGAGGCGGAGGCGGTGCTTCTTGATGACCACCTCCACTAGCTTGCAGAGCCACTGGTACACACTTGGGGACGCCTCCAGGAGATGGCCAGGATCGTCAGCGACGATCACAGCAGCTGTGCTTAGGGTCGTCTCGATGTTCCACTGGGTCATGGCGTTGGCTTTGACATCAAGGAGCTCCTGGAGAACCTCGGCGGTCCTGATGAACTCGCGCACAGTCTTCGTTTGGGTCAGGTGTCTGACCAGCATGCCATGGGCCGTGGACAGATCAAAGGTTTTGGTCTTCTCGCGCCCTGCGGGAGCTTCTAAAATACTTGTCAGAGGCCGTGCATCTTGATAAGAAGGAAATGAGAGCTTACCTGCCAAGTGGCTGACTACGCGGCGGATAGCCAGAAGCTGACCCTCGGAAGAACAGCCGGCCTGAGGGGCTACCTCTGCTTGAACGCCTGCGAGGAGGTTCTGAACGTACTGAACCTTGCCATTGTAGTCGAGATCAGCGGTAGCCGCATCAACGGTATCCTCAAGTACAGTTTGCCGATTGAAATCAGAAAGCGGGTCAGGAACTGGACAGCTGGGCATCGGCGCAGGCAAGGTAGTGCTGAAAAGCTGTCCGAACGAAGTCTGACGGGTGTTGGCTACCTTGGATGGGAATCGCTTGATGAGAAACGACTGCAACTTCCAGCCACTGAAGGATCCGTTGGAGATGGCCTGTTGACTCGCCTCCTCGAGCTGGGTAACCTTGACTTTCAGCTGTTCAACGACGGCTTCTGGCAGAGCCTCAGCTGCGTCCAGTGCTATCAGCACTCGGTTGACCAAGGCATTGGTGATATTTTGTTTTCGCCACGCCTTGGCGAAGTTGCTCAAGGTATCTTGGACAATGCTTCCCAAGGCCGACGCCGTCGCGTCAATGTCGAACACGGCAGTCTTCTCCTTGGAGCTAACGTCAGGGAGCACAATGGCAAGTAGTGCCTTGAGCAGAGTCATCTGTACAGAAGAGGCATCGCCGGCAAGGTCTTTAAGAAGGGCTGAAACCTTTACGAAATACTCCGTGCGCCACTCCTGATGATCGTTCATTTGACGTACAGTCGTTATTGCCAGCTGGTATAAAAGCTGGGATAAACCGAGAGCCGTCCGAGAGTCGCTTTCGTCACAGAGCGGCGCTAGCGAGTGCGCAATGTTCTGTAGATCGGAGAATGACATGTTCTGGTAAAAGGTAGGTCTTCGCATGAGCTTTACCAGCAGTCCCAGAACCAGATGCCAGTCTTGAAGATCAACCCTGCCTGCCGCTTGTAGCTTGGGAATCATGGTTTCCATGATTCGCTCTCTCTGCTGCCTAGTAAATGATTCATCAGGTACTCTTGAAAGCTCAACCATCGCAACCCGGCTCCTCTTCTCGGCCCAAGGAAAAGACTCGCTCGGGACTTGCGAAATCATTTCAATGGTGTAATCAACGACACTACCGACGAGCTTTCTGTTGCTGAGATTGTTCTCATTTGACAAAACAGCATGAAGGACGTTTTCCAGTTGCGTATCGCTATCCTTCGTTGTACTGAAGATGCGCTGTAGATAGTCAGGCAGAGTGCCGGAAGACTTGGCGAGCAAAAGCACGAGCTTTGACGCGGCCAGGGGGAACTCTGAGCAGAATTTGGGGATATCGAATGTGCTTGCACTCGAAAAGTCTTGAGAAGCAAACAGCCCCTGAAGGTCTTCCAGCTTGACTTTCTTCAACAGTCTTTCAATAAAAGACGTTAGTAGTGAAGCAAGCTCGGCTTGATCGCGGCCATCCGGATACATCGACAACCAGAAGTGGTATGCGCAACCCAGAGCCTCACAAGTGTCTTCATCATCGAACTTGGCTTTTTGCAGTGCTTTAGTCAGGTCAGTTTGAACCTTGTCCCATAGAGCGGTGGCTCGTTCGTATTCTAGCCACGATGCCGTCTTGGAAATGATTCTCCATCGTAAAGAGCGAATGTCAGACGGAGTCTTGCTAGAAGACCAGACTTTCAGTGTCAGATCCGACAGTTGGTTACCGGCAGCGTCGGCGAAATCGTCTCTAGTGATCGCAGATGCGATGGTATCGAGGAAGATGAAGACTGCCGCCGGCCGAAGGATCTCCTGGCCATCGACCCACTGCAGCAAGCCAACGATTTGTTTGGTTGTCAAAGACTTCTCGATACCGCCTATAAGCGTCGGATGGCGATGCACCCGGGTGAACCAGACAGGCCGGTCCCCAGAGCGCAGCGCCTTGTCCTCGAATTTTGACAGCTGGGAGAACCATTTCTGCAAGAAGGTCGACAGGTCACGAGCGTTTTCAAAGCCAGCGATTAACGACTCGATAAGCTCATGCATAGTTGCCTCGTCGGCCTTCGCCCCAGCGTCAGTAATTCTGTCGCACACTTGGTCGAATAGCTGTGCACTCTCTTCGGACTGCAGGAAGACATCTGCGTCGCACTTGGCAATCAAAGAAAGGAGGCGCCAATCAGTTTCACTGGGGCTCTCAACAATCGCGTAGTTGGAGACCAAACGAAGATCGTCCAGGGCAATGCAAGACTTGTTCGTAATCGCCTCCTCGAGCATGGCGGCCATCGCCTGCGACTTTTCGTCTCTGGGCAATCGTTTAATTGTACGCTCAGACAATTTGAAGACTTCTTGCATCCAGGCCTCCTCGGCTTTGGTTGTAGTAAGTCCGCCGACAACTTTTGGTGCAGATGACACCAGACTGTAAAGGATCGGCACAGAAACGGAGGCATTGCTCTTGACCATTTCTAAAGCACGGAAGACAACCTCAAGATCGTTTCTGTTAAGGTACGCCGACCTAGCCGGCAGAACTAGGTTGCGCTGCAGAAACCTATCCAGGTCTCGGGTCCAGAGCCTGGCCACTTGGTCGTCAAAGTCCGGCCGCTGCCTTATCTTTCCGAGTATGGAAATGCACGTCCGCGAAAAATGTGTCGCAACTTCCAATGCGTCGACGCTCCCCTGAAGATGCAGTTCCCAAGAAGAAGAGAACACCCTCACCCAGGACTCCTGCGAATCGAACAGTTCGGTGTCTGCTGCGGCCAGGGAATAGTCGCAAAGCAAAAGCAGAGGCGAAAGATATTCTACCGCTTCAGTGGCTGGTTGTGCAAAGAGAGCCTTGATATGTTCCGCTCCCATTCTGTCGTGGGCAGACCACTGAGACTCAGAGTCGAGACGTGCCAGGAGGATTTTCAACACGCCGAATATAGCCTCGCCAGTTCCCAAGCAGCCTTCGAACGATTTGAGTGTCTGCAACTCAAACGTCGCGGTACTTGTCCTCTTCCTCTTCTTCGACTTGGAAGCTGGCGTTTCGGCTTCGGTGCTGGGTTTTGCAACACCCTTAAGGGTTTGCTGCAGAACGGCCATAAACTTTCGGTCGGCAAGCGATTTAGCAAGAGAGAATAGGGGTATTCTCTGGAAAGCGCAGCCGAGTATGCGCCATGTCAGGGGGAATCGTCGGATCGTCTCGGCCTCGTCATTGTTCGCTTTCATAACCTTGAGGAGCCATCTGAGAACGCTCTCTTCGGCCGCAGAGAACGGGCTCTGACTAGCAGAAGTGAGCTGCTTCCATAATCGTTCAAGATTTTCGCCATTGGCTCCTGGACCCGTTTGATCAAGAGATCGTACGATCTTGACCAAGTCTCTGTCCGAAATCTTCGATGATGTTAGCAGGAGACGAGGTGGTGGTCATGGGTGCCAATCTCACAATGGTCTCAGATGGCCGGCTGGGGTTTGCGTCTGTCATCTCCACATCCATGGTGGGCAACCGGCCTCAAATTGCTTGAACAGATGTACAGAATCTCGCATGCGCTCATGTATAGGCTGCAGAGACTCCCCGCGATTTTTGGCTTGAGCTTTCCCAAAATTTCGGGATTCTGCCGCCCCACCCATTCCAATGGAGTCACCGAAAGCCACACCGACACTGACCGCCCTCGGGTGCTCATCATCAATTTACCGGGACTCTCCGAAAACATCACTCGGTTCAATTCCGACAGCTGAAGCTCCGACCTCGACAACACCATTGCGCATCGAGTCAATTGTGTAAGTAGCACCTGTATGTGTTTTGCACCGTCCATTGATACTGATGAGCAGCCCCCCAGGGTATCGACGATCATGTCAGACACCTCTGTTCCCCCTCCCCCGAGCGCAGTTGCGCGCCCCGTCAGTGAGGCACTTCTCAACGAGAAGGTAGCTCTCCCCAGTCGCCCAAGTTCACCTGGTTCGAAATCTCTAACAATATGCTAGTGGGATCACTGCCTCTCCAACCTCCTCGTCAAGTCTACCCTCGGCCTCGGCTTCGGTGTCGTCTTCTCGGTCCTTCTTTTCAAGCGCAGGGCGTGGCCCGCCTTCGTTGGTGTCGGTTTCGGAGCTGGACGCGCATACGAGGAGTGCAACTCCAACCTTAAGCAGGCCGCCAGAGATATCAGGAAGCAGGCATGAAATGCTCAAACGTCGAACCGATAGATAACACGGCCCGGATCGGAACACCGCTGTACAAATATACTACATCACACACGTGAAGCTTGCTAGGGAGTCAAAGCCGGCGGTTCCCTCATGCGACCACCTTGAGGAGCCGGTAATCCGAGATTAGGACGGGAGACGAGCGAGGGAATAGAGTCTTTTTTATTTGTCTACATTCTTAACCTGTTGCGTTTTCGCGTGATGAAGCTATATCCGACTGTACGGGTTTTGTGAGGTTGCATCCGCATCATTATTGCAGAATGGTCGCGAAGCTCTGCGGCTAACTCGGACGGGATCCTTGCTGAATGTATAGGCCGAATCCTTTTGATTGCCAGTTGACGGGGCCCTCTCACTCGTGGCATGTTCGGTCCGAAGTCCTGTCGACGAACCATCACCCAACTCCCTATTTCCACCCTTGCGGTCGATAGCGGCTTCTCTCCACGGTCTGAAGATATGTTTCGGGGCCAAAGAAGTTTTGTCTCGTTCCAAGCCCTTCAGCCGGTTCATTTCCGTTTCCGACACGGGGTTCCTCAGCCGCTTGACACTGTCAATGAACGCTTTGGGTATGTCTTGGGAGGCGCCGTTCATCGTGTCGTCTGAATCTGAGAGGCTGTACGACTCATGTTGTTCCCGGGAGCGCTTCGTTTTGATAGCGACCATGGCCATGCAGCCGAGAACGCAGACAATAGCGAAGACTGCGAGGGCAAGAGCAAAGATTTCTAGGGGTGTCGTTTCGAATGGTACCGGCAACGGCTCAGATGTGAATCTGTAGTCATGATTATGGCCCTCGCTGGCGGCAAATCCTCTCGCCTGTTTGATAAAGCTCGAGATATCTGCTGTACTGGCGGGCTGGAAAACCTTGTGCCCACCGCGGCCGAAGTACGGCCTTGCTGCCCGGTGGCGTGTGGGTTGGAAATCGTTCGCAAGACGAAGTGTGCGGGTAGTAGACGCCATTAGACAGCAGAAAGAAGATAGATATGCGATAGTGTCTTGTAGGCGATCGGTGAGGAAAGCTTCTAGGTGTTGTTGTATTGTAAGGGTTGGCCGGCGAAGAGAATGGAGCTCGATGAAGGGTTATCCTGGAGCCTTTATACGGGCTGCACTTTCTCTCTAGATCCCAGCCCGCTCCCAGACCTGCTGCTCTTGCTAGTGTGTTCTCGGAAATTCGGGTGATGGAGAGGACGAAGGTCACCAGAAGCACCTTCTTCAACTAGAGTCAGGGGCCGACAGCAACGTACAGCTGTCAACTTTCATCCAAATCATAGGAGCCATTGACATGGTTCACAATTGCCCAAAAAGCAAGAACTTGGGATATTGTTCGACCCATTTAATACATGAAGCATCACCAGAACCTTCCATGTTCAAGGCATGGATTGGAGACACGCTGCATTGCTCAAGGATGTAATAATGCACTGTTTGATTGACAATTATGTACCAAGCACATATCTTGTGAACATGGACATATAATGGAAGCTGGTTTCGGAAGGCAATGTTCGGATCCGACATCTACCAATCTGTTGTCTTTAGTTTTTTATTACTCTAGTGTCGATGAAATAAGTAGGAAGGGTTTTTTCTTCGCAACATTGCGTATGTCGGAATAATAAAACTATAATTGTTTGGCAATTACAAAACGTTTTTGTTATTTAAAGCACTAGGGCAAAACTTGTACTGTCCAAATAGAAGCACCAGATTTAGATGTCTACACTGCTTTCCTGAGAGACAGGTAAGATTCGATCAACGACTTCCCGCTCTGAAACAGGAGCTTGTTATGGTCTCGGCGATGGCAGTGACAGGCGCCGACAGTCTCCACTGCTCCGACCCGGTGCCGATGACCCGGGCGGGCTACGGAGCCGATCATCGACGCAACTCATCCCGATCGACGGGCTTATAATTTCAAGTTCCGCATTGAAAACTTTGGCCGGCATCAATGGTGAATGTATTTATATGTACCTCGATCGACTAGCAGACGCAAGGTGGTTAAGTTGCACTTTAAAATCGTAATGAATGTCAATCCGTACACGACCATTGGACGTTCACCTTCAATATAATGGCTGACTAATAATCCACTAGAGCTAACTGCCGTCACCTACCGCCCACCACCTTTTACATCATCAGCAATTACCGATCAGTAGCATCTACAATTTTCCCTACAGCCGCCCCCAAAGCTTGGAACCTACTCAACATCACGCCGCCAGCATCCACCCAAAATGGCCACGACCCTCCGCTGTGCACACGCGCCTTCGAGCGCAAACATATTTGTCCTGCTCGCGCGTCGCACGAACCCGACGTCGAACCATCCGGCTCCGATTCTGTCAGTACTCGTTCCGAGGTGGAGGTCCATGACCACCGCCACTCGAGGCTTCAGCACTGGCCGCAAATGCTGTTCCGAAACTTTTACCCGGAGAAGTTTGCCGCAGAAATATCACCGGAGGACATTGCAACACCAGACTCGCGCTTTCACGGCTTCCGCGGCACGGGGGCAAACGAGATGCGCATGGAACCCGAAGAAGGATGAGGATGGACAGGAGATGAAGCTCGAGATCACAGATAGGGCAGGAAAGGTATTTGTTATCCATACAGACGCACATGCAACGGCCATTCATGGGACTAACCGCGTCAACACAGCGTCTGTCAGAAATCATGAAGAAGGACAAGAACCCCAACCTGGCGCTGAGGATACAAGTCGAGAGTGGCGGCTGTCACGGCTTCCAGTACCTTATGAGCTTGGTGACGCTGCCCGGAGGCGGCGAGGCCGGAGAGGAATGGTCCAAGGTAGTGGGGGAAGACGACACCGTCTTCCAGTATTTGCCCGACAACGCTGACGCCTCGTGCATCTCATTTGAAGGCCCAAAGGTGGTGATTGACGAGCCGTCGTTGGAGCTGTTGAAGGGCAGCAAAGTGGATTTTACGATGGAACTCATTGGGTCCCAGTTCAAGATCACGGACAACCCGTATGCTTCAAGCAGCTGTGGATGCGGGACCAGCTTCGATATCAAGATTTGAGAATGAATCAGCACTCAAGTGCTGATGTGCATTGAAATATTAGCTGCGCCGAGGAACGTCCCTCCATAACCAGGGTGTTCACGACAAGAGCAGAGTTAACTTGGGACTTTAGGGTGCTGGGTCTTCACGGATACATTTCATAATGTACACATACACATACAACTCTCAGAAGAGGCTTGCATTGCTACTCATAGAACATTGAGGATGAGAAACCCGGATGGTCGTCATAATGATCAATTCACAAATTCCGTTTTGCGGTTATCAACGCCGTGCAACCGTGCCAATCATGTAATAGTCCCTTGGTATTCTCAAACCTGCCGAAGCCCGAGTAACTAAACCTGCCAAACCCCCCATTTTTTTACTGATCAAAGAGCTACTTAGACGCCCGACAGAACTTAGTTCATCTGGCGGATAAGAGCGTTGATCTTCTCCTCGCGGTTGCCGAGGTCACCGCCCTCAATGAAGTGCTTGAACTTGCGGGGACGGAAGCCACCAGTGGGGTTGGAGAGCTTGAAGGGCCAGAGGAAGTTGGAGGCCTGCTTGAAGTTGGGGCCGACGGTGTAGATCTCGTGGATCAGGTCTTCCATGCAGACAATGCCGTACTTGCCGAGGCTCTCCTCGATGATGGCGTTGTCGGTGAGAGCGACACGCTGCTTGTTGACCTTTCCGTAACCGCGCTTGTAGATAAGCTCCTTGACGGACTTGAGGTTGGGGTAACCGTAGGCGACCCACGGCTCGATGATCTTGATCATCTCGGTGGTGGCCTTGGTGACCTTGATGAAGACTCCGTTGTTGATCTGGAGGAGACGGAGGAGCTGGAGGATCTTGCGGGGCTTGGGAGCGATCTTGTTGATACCCTTGATGCGGATAAGGAAGATCAGCTTGGCCTCGGCGGGAACGTAGGCGGAGTCGTTCTCCCTGGCGACACGGGAGAGACGAATCTTCTCGCGCTCGGCATCACGGTACTCCGCGATGTACTTCTCGGCGCGCTTGAAGATGACATTGCGCTTCTCCTTGTTGGCCTTAAACAATGTTAGCAACATGCCACATGTATACTGTTCCGTGAAATAAATGAATGATCCGGCAAGTGTCAGACCCGAAAGAAGGTTAATTTCCAACAGCATCGACCGTAGTCTAGTCGTGAAGGTATGTTATGCATCATGAAGGCGAGGGAAGGGGATTGAAGAACAAAATCGGAGACAACCTACAGCCTTGCGCTTCTCGGTAGCGGCGTTGCGCTCGGCGCGAGCCTTCTCCTGAGACTTGCGCTTCTTGAGAAGGGTCTCGGGAACCAGAACCTGGTTGGAGGTGGGGACGGAACTGTAAACGCGAATCAGATTAGTACGCAGTCCGACATACTGCAAGCAGCATGGGTAGAGCGCCGGTGCGAGAATTGTAGCTGAAGCGCGACATTCTCGCCATGGCTAACTCGAAGTTATGACTTTGATCGGTGAGCGACTGTGCAAGGATGTCTCAACTCCACAGAGGAGGACATAGCTCCGAGTCTTCTGCTCATCCGACAACACCTTGCACACGTTTCAACGTGTAACAAGAGATAGTGCACGCAGGTAGTAATGCTAGGACGGGAGGCTTTTCAGCGCAGCCGGCGTCGCCACCATGCGGCAATGATTTTCAGGGAGAACGGGTGGCCGTTCATCCCCAACACCCCAGACACCGTCTCTCAGTCCGCAAGCCATGGTTCCAGGTCATGCAAAGAAGGAGGGAGATGCCCAGGAGGGATTCGAGCTGAGAGCCAAGCATTCACGATGATGTGATGCTAGGTCTCCAGCGAGAGGACCACGACAATCTGCAAGACATCGCGAACATGCGGACAGGAATATGCTGTTGCATCAGGAGCATTGGTGATGAACATACGTGGCGGCCATTGTGAAAGGCGAGTTTGGTGGTCGTCGGCGGTTGTCGTCGAAAATTGGTCGCTGGAGAAGAAGAGAGATGGAAAAAAAGACCTCGAGGGCGGGATCGCAACTTTTAGGCAAAATAATTTTCATCTCCCACTCCTCACCGGGGGGCCAGGCACGGACCATGAAAGAACAAAAAAGCTCGCTTAGGTAGGGTTTCCTCTGGCGCTAAACCTTCCCAGGCGGTTCTGCCACCATTAACCGCCTTGCCCCCGTCAGGGCACTCACGCCCACTTTTCGCACCACGCCAGGAAGGGCCCTACTTTTTTTTTTTGAGAAATTTCGTTTCCGGATTGCGAGAGTCGCGAGAGAGAGACCTTCATTCGCAACCACCTCCGTCTAACCACCACCCGGAATCAATTCGCCAAACCCAGCAGTCACGATGGCCCCCAAGTCCAAGACCGTCCGTCCCGCCCAGGAGAACACCTCCTTGGGTCCCCAGGTTCGCGAGGGTGAGTTTTGCTGAAGTCCAAGTCTTTAACCCGTGTCGTCGCCGATCTAGCGAGCGTTGCGGGTGACGGAATTTTGAGGGCAAAGGTGAATAATTTTGCTAACTTGATCCCCGCGTCCGTCAGGCGAGCTCGTCTTCGGCGTTGCTCGTATCTTCGCTTCCTTCAACGACACCTTCGTCCACGTTACCGATCTCTCGTAGGTCTCGCCTTCCGCTCGTCTTCGCAGTCGAGTTCCCCTCCTGCGGTCAACGTACGCTATATGATGCTTGATGGACAAAGATGGCTAACTGGGTGATTCCAGCGGCCGTGAGACCATCTGCCGTGTCACTGGTGGTATGAAGGTCAAGGCCGACCGTGACGAGTCCTCCCCCTACGCCGCCATGTTGGCTGCTCAGGACGTCGCTACCCGCTGCAAGGAGCTCGGCATCACTGCTCTCCACATCAAGATCCGTGCCACTGGTGGTAAGTCGAGACATAATTGCCTCCTGTCTGGACAATCTTTCTGATCAAGCAACTTGCAGGTAACGGCACCAAGACCCCCGGCCCCGGTGCCCAGTCTGCTCTCCGTGCCCTAGCCCGTTCCGGCATGAAGATCGGCCGCATCGAGGACGTTACCCCTACCCCCTCCGACTCTACCCGCAGAAAGGGTGGTCGCCGTGGTCGCCGTCTCTGAGCGCCCGGTTTTATTCAGCATATCATCAAATGGTTGTTGGCCTGGGTGGTCTTGGGGCAGGAGTGCTCGTTGTTTGGTTTCTGGGTGGCATTGCGAAAAACGCGGGGAACGGCTACTGAGCCTGGTCCCCAATCTACGCACTGTGACATGCCTTCTCCTGCTGTGGGCGACAGTATCTATCGTAGATAGAATAGAAACTCGCCATATATGGCCTGAACTGAAGAGTAGCTCCTGAACCCCCTCCGACAAGTTGTGCACACCTTCGCGCTGCGTTCATGTGAGATATAAATGCAATGCATGCTACCGCCTTGATTTGTGTCTAGTATCCAAATCGATTCTACGCTATTCTAGCCTCCCCCTTCATCTACGTCTCATGATGCGACCTCCCCCTGTCCATGCCTGCTCTCCTGAACGCCAGTCGCTTAAGTTCTGAGGCTTGCACTATGCCTCAGAATGTAATGTTGTGTCATGCATTGTGATGCGCCTGCTACTTATATGCAGGCCTCAAAGTCCACATGCCCCTGCCTGTGCCGCCGGGCTTACTCAGTACGGCCACAGTAGCCAGGGCACTCTTAAACTCCAAGATTTGCTTCGGTTTCTGGCAGTAGGGGTTGAAGTGATCCACTACCATCTTGGAAGGCGCCTTGCCCCCATGTCGTCTGATAAAGGTCTGGATGAGAGGAACAAAATCCTTCTCCATGAGATTCTTCTCGGCACCTGGGGTGCCCGATCGTGAACTTGTGCTACTGGTCGGCGCACTAAGTCCCTGACGATTGGCCAATGCAGACATGACGCTCGAAGAATTCAGTCCACCACGTCGATGCTGTGCAACGGGACGACCGGCTTCGCCAACCTCGCCCGTCCAGGTGACAGTGCCGATGGGCGTGTGGCGTGCCACCTCGCCTGCCCGCCGTAGAGCAGCTTCTGCCTGTGCAGCAAACCTGCGCGCTTCTCTCTGGTTCATCGCCGGATCCGCTTGTACCCTTTGTTTACCATTCATGATTTGGTCATGCTCATACGCGCTCTCGACCGTCCGGGAAAAGAGACTCTCGGTGATGCGTTTCTCGTCTTCAAGCGTCTTATCCTCCGTGAACTCTTCCACCGCAGCGACACCAGCGAGCTTGCGAACTGTGTCAATTTCGTCTTCGGCCTTGATGGAGGATATGGGTACCACGTTCTTGGAGGGCTTCTCCGGCTGGCCATTAGCATCCGGCTTGTTGTATTTCACCTCAGCCCCCTCAAACACCTTGCTTCTGTTAGCGCTCGCCATGCTATGACTGTTATCGCCAAAGCTGAAGAGGTCGTATAAATCGGACAGGTCGAAGTTGGCCCGCTGCTTCGGGTCCTTTAGGACCTTGTTCGTCATGAATTGCTTAAAGATCTGACGGTGGTAGATTTTCTCCTCGATGGTGCCCGATGTCATCAGTCGATAAATTGCGACCGGTTTCGTCTGGCCCAGTCGCCAAGCTCTCTCTCGGGCTTGCAAGTCTGTAGATGGGTTCCAGTCGGGGTCGTATATGACAATTCTAGTTGCGCCAGTCAGGTTGACACCTAAACCACCCGTCTTCGTGGTGAGAAGAAAGACGTGGATCGATGGGTCGTGATTGAACCGATCAATCAAGGCCTGTCTCTTCTCCACAGCCACTTCGCCATCCATTCGAAGGTAGTTCATCCCCTCCATTTTACCAATAAACTCTTGCAGTATATCAAGCATGATCTTGGTCTGGGAGAACAGGAGCGTCTTGTGGCCAAATCGTTTCCACAACGGAAGGAGCTCGCCCACTGTCTGCAACTTGCTAGATCTTCTGGGGTTTCCCCAATCGTAACCCGGCTGGCCCTTCTTTCTAACATTGACAAGGTCCGGATGATTGCAAATCTTCCGTAGGATATCGATGCCGTACAATGCTTGTCGTTTCTTGGCCATAATCTGGGAGACAGCATCCGAATGAATGAACCTGACGTACTCTTCGTTTTGCTCTGGAGTCAGCTTGCAGAACAGCACCTGCTCCGTCTTCTCTGGAAGGTCTGATGCAACGTCGGTCTTGAGTCGTTGAAGAAGATACTTGCTGATGGCCTCCTTGAGGGTCGTTGCGCACTTCTCAGCCGTCAAAACAGCCAGATTGGTAGCGTTTGCATGGCCACCCATTCGGATGGGCATCTCGAACTGCTGTCTAAAACTGACGAGCGTGCCCAATCTCATGGGATAGATGAAATCGAACAGTGACCAAAGCTCGACCAAGTTGTTCTGGATTGGCGTGCCTGAGAGAATCAAGCGATGTGGTGTGTTGAGCTTCTTGCAAGCAATCGTAATATCTGCGTTCGGGTTCCGAATTTTGTGACCTTCATCAAGAACCGCATATCCCCATTCGTAGGACAAAAGCTCATCCTGGTAAGAGTGCAAGCCGGCATAGGTTGTGACCAGAACATGGCCATGCTTGACAACACGCTTGATGATCTGGCGCGCGGCGGGGCCGTTCTTGCCACTGCCGCTATAAGGTTCGTCATCATCATCCTCGTTCACGTTTATCATACCGCTACCTGACGAATGCAAAATCGACACCCTCAAGGCGGGCCACCACCGGTGGAATTCATTGACCCACTGTTGCATCACAGTGGCTGGGACGACAACAATGACGGGCTTGTCGAGTATTTTGCTGTAATGTAACGCCGCAACAAAGGCAATCGCTTGCACTATTGATCATGTTAGCATTTAGGCGTGTTACCAATGGCACGCACAAGAAGTACCTGTCTTTCCCAGACCCATTTCGTCCCCGATGATGCCGCCCACGCCCTGTTCATAGAGCTCTGCAAGCCAATTAACACCAGTTTTCTGATAAGCAAACAGAGATGGATGGATGTCTCCTGGAAGCTTCAGTTTGAGATTGTCGCCAAACTCATAATCTGGATGGTCGGGCGATGGCTTGAACCATTCTTCTTCGCCGTTATCCTCCACCGCAGGAGGCTCATCATGTCCTTTCTTCTGTTGGCGTGCTCTCCTGCGTCTTCGGACCCAGTCGGCAAGGCGTGCTTGGTAGACGGCCTCATTCCCATCGTCAACACTGCTTAGATCGATTTTTGCTCCATTGACAGTGACTGTGGCGTCTGCAGCCTTCTTCTTTGTCTTGCCCTTCTTTCGCTTGCGGCCAGTTGCTTCTTCCTCACTGGTGTCAGAGGCATACTGGCTTTCTGGCGAGCTGGCAGCCGTCGGATCGAAATCGTCCGAGGACGCGTCGTTCTCCGTCCTGCGCTTCTTTCTTGGTCGAAGAGAGAACTCACCCGCGACAGAGTTCGGCGCTGTTTGGGGTTGCTCTTCGAACCCAGGCATTCGCAGCACTTGGTGGGACTTGGGTTCCTCGTCGTCGCTGCGGAGCTCCTCGGCTGCTGCATCTTCCTCGGCTTCAATGAGAACTTCTGCGAGTTTGCCTTCAAAACCAGCGGGTCGCTCGCCTCCAATGTTGGAGAAAGGGGTGATCTTTCCGGTTCGGACGAGGAACTCTCGATTCGACTCGCCAGGTAGTCTCTGGGACTTGCTCTTGGCCGGGTTTTCATTGACTGAAACCTCCTCTTGCCTCTTATCGATGCGGGCCTGGCAGTCGGATATGTCGTTGATGATGCGATTGATCTCGAGATCGAGCTTATCAATTTCCTTTTGAAAATTTCGTGACTGATACGGGTTACGACGGGCTCCTTCCAGCTTCTTATGCTGCTCGATCCGCTTGGCTTCGAGTTTCTCTTTGCTGGCCTCTAGTTTTTCGATGCGCTGCTTGTCTTTCTTGTCTTCTGCTTCAATCAAAGCAGCGTTGGCTTGTGTGGTGATGTCACGCTCCAAGTCATCTTGATCCCTGATGTCGGCCGTGATATTCCGCAGCAATGCAGCTTCGTCAGAATGGTCCCTTGAGTGGGATTCGGGTACATCTGGGGGATTATAGGTGGTGGAGGCTGGGCTGCTTCTCTCCTTGACGGACTCATCACTGTCCTGGTTACCTTCATCGTTGGTTGCCATCGTGAATGCTATTTTCAATATCCTTTCACCTTCGACCCTGGCGTTCGAGATGATACCTTCAGGTATGCAATAGTACCGATAAGACTTTCCAAAAGAAAGGAACCGCCTGTCAACGTGCGTCTGGATAAACGAAGAAACCGGAGTTGTCCTGTGGTGTGGGTGAGTTTGAAGTACGAAAAAAAAGTGATCGCAGGTAAGCCAGATAAGACCTCCCGTAGCTGCCTTTAACATAGACGACGAGTCTGCAGAGGCCAGCTTTGAAGTCTCTTGCCTCTGGATCCTAATGTGACTCACCGAAAATGCTAAGTTAGAAGGCAGCAGGCGCGTCAAGCTCCCGAGATGATTAATGACCTGCTTCTCAAATGATGACGCCACCGGGGGAAGGCAGTTGCGAACGGGTCGCGCTATCAGGTGCTATACAGGGGTCTTAAGTGTTAAAAAGAACAAGTGGATCCGGGAGAAAGTGACAGACCCGATTGATTGGATATTGGGGAAGGAGGCGGGGCATTTCTGGTGGCTTTTTCTCCTCGCGCCACAGTTACGGACTTGATGGCGAGCAAGGTAGCCTGAGCAAGCCACATCTGACTAATCTCCCGGAAACGAGATACAGCAACAAGCTATGGCAATAAACGTTTATGTTGCAGCAGTCAACAAATCTTCAACGTCTCTCTGCCTCCTGACCCTATGCTATTTCTATAGGTCGCTTTAACCTTTACGCACCCAATTGCCCCGGGCCGGTTGATTGAGGTCGAACAGGTGGTGCTCCGACCAGGCAGGAACAACCTCGTTGATGACCAACATGATCAGCCGAAAACACACAGCCGAGATTCTTTCGAAAGTCTGTTGGATTGGGTCGAGAACACACTCTTCTGCTGCCCTCCAACAAACTTCCAGTATGCCTCCCGCATGGCTGCAATCTGTTCTCAATGCCACCGTCAAAAAAGAAGCACCCAGACTGTATGTTTGGAACCTATCCAACCTGGAAGGTCAAGCCCAGCCCTTCAGTTCGCCGGCCAGCAGTCGCCCCGATGAGCTTACTCCATACCGTCATGAAGACAACCTATATCGACGGGTTTACATTCTCGGTGTCGGTAACCTTGGTACTCTCTTCGCTAGCTCGCTTGCCTCACTGCCAGAGCCTCCGCCAATAACTCTTGTGGTACACCGGAAGGACCTCCTGCTATCATGGAGGGAACAGCCAGGCATCGAAATGACCCGGCAAGGCTCCATTTACAAACATTTAGATTTCGATGTTGAGCTGTGGTCTGAAGAGCCCCCATCCACTGGCTTGAAGAGGGAGGTTACAGAGGGTCAGCAAATACACAACCTGATCGTAGCGACGAAAGCATCCCAAGCCCTACCGGCAGTCGACCGAATCCGCCGTTACCTCAATGAAAACTCCACGATAGTCTTCGCCCAGAATGGTATGTGTAAGCTTTGGCCGCCGCATGGGAAGACATATTCGAAGTCCCGTTACCTCGGAGAATCACATCCAAATTTTCTAGCGTGTGTCACGACACACGGCGTGACCTCTCTCGGTCGATTCAAGAGTTTCCATGCGTCCGAGGCAAACCTCAAAATCGGCCCTATACTACTCAACGAGTTTCCTGAGAACGATTCTTATCTGTCAGATGTGCTTTGCCGGGCCCCAACTCTTCACGGAGAGAAGGTTACACAAGATGAACTTTGGATTCTTCAACTGGAGAAGCTCGTCGTCAACTCGATCATCAATCCACTGACCGCTATTCTTCGTTGCAAGAACGGCGATCTTTTCAACGAAAAGGAGGGCGTGCTTGCAGAACTCATCAATGCCCTGTTGCTAGAGGCTAGTAAGGTTCTTCAAGCTCTGATCAAGGACCGGAGCACCGACGCAATCATACGTCCGGCATCTCGTGAAGCCACGTCTACTACGAAAGTAGAATTGGACCACGAGGACATACGTCGACGGCGTGACCTCTTGAATCGCTTCTCTCAACCCCAACTAAGGGAGATGTTGTATAGTGTTGGGAACAAGGTTAAAGACAACACAAGTTCAATGCTTCAGGATGTCCGGGCCGGCAAGCAGACCGAGATCGAAGAATTTAACGGCTGGCTAGTTGAAACGGCGACTTGCCTTAACGACAACTTGGATGTTACCCATCACCGCATACTAATTGATCTTGTGCACGACGGCAACGTTCTACCAAAAGAATCACTCGTCAACTATTTTCCTTCTTGCAAAGGGTCTAAGTCTGCAGCTGTCTGAGGTTAGGAAGATATCACCCATCCGAAACCACAATCTAGAAACCACGAGATCACGCAATCTAACTCCTACACGCCCCCAAAATGCTGTCAATCCCAGCCCCAGCGCTCCACGAGATCTACCTCGATCATACTCGAGACGTTAATGGTACAGGGGATACCCCTATCAATGTCCGGTCCAAGCTACACGTTGTTTGCGAGCACACCGAAACCCTACGAAATGGGAAGCGACGTGGTACCGGTATACACTCATCCACACCATCAGCTGGCATTTTGCCAACCACCATCTTTCCGTCATTCCTTCTTCACTGGCAATTGCCTGCAATGGAGGCCGCCCAGCTGCACTGCACCGGCGCACGCCCTCCACCAACCTGCCAGTCACACTGTTAATCTAACCGCTTGTCGGGCTGTTGAAAAATCAACGTGGCAGGTATCGTCCAGAAACCTCCTGTTCCGCGGCCCATCGTTACCGTTACATCCAGGTCTGTTGCCCTCATTTGCCACATCCGCCTCCCTGTCAATCCTTAACAGACTGCAGTATAGGCGTAAGATTCCGCGTCCACGTACCGCTATGTATAGTACTATATCAGCATCAGATATATGTATCGCGCCAGGGGAAGCAAGCCCTTGTGGCTGTCATGGGAGGACCCAGTTCGGAATGCTTTTTCCAAGGAAGCATTCATACTCTTTGCCCCTCAGGATTTTCACCCGCCGCTTACTCGATGCCACCATTCCGAGCGCTTTCGCAAACAGGTCTTAACGATACCTATACGGATCATACTGATGATATCCATAGATACCTGGACAGTTGTGCTTCGCATAGCACTTATAGACTGTTTAAAAACCTGGTCATGACGACCAACCACAAAAGAAAAAAATTAGCAGGAATCTCGGCGGCTTAATTCCACTTTTTCAAACAGGCCTGTATGGCATTGCGCTTCGTGCACAAAGTTCTTGATCCCAGGCTGACCTGTGGCAGGAAATGAGTTGCCGGCTGCACGCCAATTATTCAATGGCACTGAAGGCCCTGACCCGAAGGCAGCATGTGCCTAGAGATTTCTGGGCATGAAGCTACGCGGCCTTATAGCAGCACGACGTTGTTCCCTGCATGCATTTTAGGGCTTGCTTTGCCGTTGGTCGCTTGCTACACCCCAGTTGCTCCATGGCAGCCACCGTTCCCGCCAAGCAGCCAAATTGGAAGCGGAGCCAATGACTGGCGGAAACACACCGAAGCCAAGCTAATGAGGATTTGATTGCATCGCCGTTTTTGCCGCGGCAGGCTATGTGTCTTTCGATTCACGAAACGAGATCAGCTAGCTTCGAAGACAAAAGCCACGCGGTGGAGAGTCTTGCGGAGCCGATATTTGTTTGCCGATTGCGCTCCATCTTCAAACTAGATGGATCCAACTCAACGTGATGCCCCAATTCTCCGATTGGCTAGCAGGGATTGGTTAAAAGCTCCGGTGCATATTTGACGGAGATTTTCTTTACGAGGAGGCCTGTCTGATGGACTTTCATTAGCACATTGTGGAGACCCTGGGTGACTTCAATCTCGACAAGGCTCTCAGGGACGAGTAGCACTCGCGGGGAAGCAGCAAAAACAACAACCTGCTTCGGTGAGAAATCTGGACTTTGCCAGCCCACACCATTCAAGTACCAGGGGCTTGTCACTTGTCTACAGGCTCAACCCTCATTCAGCGCTGGGGCAGGCAGAAAACTCTTTTGGTGTGGTTGCACTGCAGCAGCGACCCGCATAACCCCCCCCGCCGTGCTGGTGGTCGACCTGGCCGCATATGCATGTTACTCGTCGTTGCCCAGATAACCAAAAAAACAGCCCTTCGGATAGCGATGGAGAGGCAGAGGCAGAGACAGAGAGGGAAACCTGGCGAAATCGATCCCTTGCACAGCGACGCGAAACACATATACTCGGATGTTGTCGGCCCTCGGCTGCGGAACGGTCAGTTAGCCAGACGCCTGATCCAAGCTTTCCGGGCTTGTGCGCAAAGGAACTGGCCCCGAGAACGCAACAGCCATGTGTTCTTTGTCCAATGCTATGGTTGAGAGGCATTGTAGGGTTTGTCGGGTTCAGGCATATTGTCCTTGGTGTGGTCGTTCTTTGAAGCCGTCGCTGACCTGGCATCTCGGCCTGGACGGCTTTCCCGCCGTTGCCCGCCCCGCCGCCGCCTGACCGCCTGACCCGCTTGATAACCGCATCAGCACCGAACCCTGAGGCGCAATATGACGATAGAGACGTATCGAGGATCGCGCAGATATCACAACCCTGGTATACGCCTTTGGGATTCGGCCTAGCATCCCCTGGCTATAGTATTGAGAGTCTTCAGGGCTCAACCCAGCAGTTGGCATCCGATAGCCTATCATTAACCGTACATCAGGAGTTTCACGTTAGGCGAGTTATTTGCTGGGTATGTAAGCCCAGTACGAAGCGCGCGAGCCATTGACACCCGCTTGAAGCGATCTCGGATAGTTGACAGGACAAGAGCGGACCGCTCGGAGCCGGACAAAGGTCGAGGCGTGGTGAGGCAATGACTCGAAGATTTCGTGCCTCGTCCCGTCTGCATGACACCTCGGAGGTTGCATTTACGTCCTTTATTTCATCATACGACAGCCCCTCCCAGTTTCGGCTTGCTTCTTCATTCAGCTGTCTCTGAGGAAATCCAACTCTACAATTACCGCCGCTGTCAGACATCCACGGCTCGGTTCTATGCGCTAGAGGCAAAACGGCTTGTCTCTCGCCCCATCCCACGTCCAGATTTGGAAAGTGATTTCCCCCGCTCACAACCGTTTAAGCACAATCTCTTGCTTAGGCTGTTGACAAAGGACCAACACAATCTGCAAAAGAGGAACAGGGCGGTCATTGCTTCTTGCAAACGTCCAACCAGAGACTGACAGCCGTTGACCGAATCCATGTCTCAGATGGTTAGCCCCGCCTCGTTCCCGAATTCTCGATGGTCTGGACCATGATAGCTTCCTCCAGGTGCCGTACCGATGCAGTCGATCCAGTATCACTTTGTATCAAAGGTAATATGCGGAGACAACTCGACCAAGGCTAGCCCGTCACGTCACTGTCACTGCATGTGCGGGACGTACGACAGCTCGCCTCGCGTGGATGCGCCGCATTTCACACCGATCGGCCCACAGAGAGAGGAACCCGAAAACAGCAACCACCCTGTACGAACTGTGCGTGTGACTTTCCGGGCAATTGACCGCTTTTTTCCCTCTCCTCCTCTGGAGTCGGCATCTCTGGCTGGGGGGGTGGATGGGGTTGAAAGACGACGTGAGTGGGGGTACATATATCAGAATTCCTGGCGTCTTATAACGAATCCTGGGACCGAGTGTTTCAATGGCCACAAGCCGCTGCCGGACCGGCTGCCCTGGGTGGACGCAGAGTCAAACGAAAGCCTGCATGGTGATCAAAGGGCTACCTGTCAGTGCCAACGACTGGAGCCAGCGATATAGCCGGATCATACTAAGGCCATTGTCAAGGGGAATAGGGGAAAAGCTACCCTAATGAGACCCTTTGGGCATCCCGACGCGATCACGCCCAACGCGGCACACTTGGAGCAGGAGCCCACCCGACGGACCTTTCTCACATGCCTGACCTGGTCAAGTTGCCGATTTCCAGGGCTAGCCTATGTTTCATGCCGATATGGCAGTGGCCCCCTCCGCCCCGTTTGGGTGGTGGAAAGCCTGCGCCGGAGCGAAATAGGTATGACAATCTTGCTTAACCCTACCTTTCGTCCCCGCACTTCGGAGCGTTCGATCTGTACCCCCTAATGCCCTCATCACTCGCCAAGGTTAACTCGCGTAGACCTGGGCACAGGCGTTGGAGGGAGAAACGAAAATAACGCCAACCCATCCAAGATAGACGAGGATGGCCTTCTCTCGCCTAAACTTGGCATGAAACATTACGGCGCCAAAAAACACGCCTTCGCCCCGCCCGAGCTCCGTCACCGGGAATCCGAGCTCAACTCGACAACGACGATGGCCTATTACCTTTGGCTTTTTAGCCCTCTCTGTCCTTCGGGGAAGAGGGTGGGAGGGAACCTGGAAACATGCCGGCGCGGTGCCAAAACATCTGCCACGAGAGGAAAACAGGAATGGGCGATGACACGTCAACGCAGGTACGTCCACGTTTCGGCCGGGCCTTTGTAGGGAGGGGAGCGGGAGGACTTTTGACGGGTTCAGAACTATACGTTGCATGAACAAGACAACGAGCGCACCTGTGCCGGCCCGAAGTGACAAGTGCTGGGCCGCGCTCAGCGCATGTTCTGCCGCAGGATCTATGTCTGGCCGTAGACGCCTCTAGGTCCACCTCCATCGCGTTGCTGGCCCTGCTCGTAGCATTTCGGTGGATTCAGGGCGAGGTTGCAATATCAGCTATGTCGTACGACATTGACCCGAGCGACTCGGGGGAGAAATATCGCTTATACATAGGTAGTATGGCATGGTATATACGAGAAAAGAAAAGAAGGGGGAAAAAAACAAGCCAGCCAGACTGACTCATCACCAGCGCGGCCCATTCGTCTACTCCCCAAGCTCGACTTCTGCCACACACGCGTACACACACCCCTGCCCACGCCCCCCCCCTCACCCTCCTACCAAAAGCCCAGTAGAACGCGTCTGTCAGGATAGGTACCAAGCCTCACGGATGCCTCCACGTTTTGCCCAAGAGCATACGAGATTGAGAAGCGAATCAGATCTAAGTTGGAGGCTATAAAAAGTAAAATACAAAGTGGTGAAGCTGCAGAATCGAACAAGACTCGGATAACGGTGGGGGGAATAACGAGCGTCTGGGGGACGACATAGACCAAAAAAAATCAAGATACAAAACAACAAAAGGACATCATCGTCGATGCTAATCCATGCACGCATCACCATGTATGCAGAATGCTTCCCTTCGCCATCTCCCCAAATCCTCTCTTTTTCTTTATACCCGCAAGACGCCGTATTCAGCCTTCACAACCAGCGACTCCTGCCCACGGTGCAGTGAGAGCAACGCTCGAAACCCCGAGGACGAGCGCGGAAGACTCTGCATGGCTGCAGAACGATGACTGTTGTCCAGAAAGAACGTTGAGAACGTTGAGAAAGCAAAACAAATATGAAGGCCGTATATTGCATAATTCGGCATGTCTGTGTGTGTGGGTGTGTGTATGTGCTTGTGCCCCCCAAGTCTAATGTTGTGTCATAAGTCGAGATATAAGCGAGCAGGTCGAGAAGAAAAAAACTGAAGTAAAAAAAGGTAACCCGAGGTATTCGGGGGTATCTCTAGAATTAGGCGGATGGGTAATCCGGCAAAACAAAAGGACAATGCCACTAAAAAGTCGCGGGTATGGCGTAGAAGTTGAAGTACATATGATTCAATAGTAGATGGCTTTAGTTGTCCAACGCAAAGCTGGCGCAAGCCTTCGGGCCTTGCGTGCTCTATTGACGATTGACACAAGCTGTTACCGGGAACGGCGCAGAGACAGATTGTATCTTAGATTTCCCTCGTCTACCAACTCGCTGAGCCGAGGCTGGAGAATGACGTTCGTAGAGGTTAATCTGAAGGCTCCGGATGGGTCGTGTCGTTCCACGTCGCATGATGAAGATCATCGCGTATGGCAAGCTCCTCTTCATCACTGGAGCTGCTGCGTGTAGATGTTGTCTCCAGCCGGGGGCTCAGAAGTTCCCGGTGGAGACATTGATTGCTATAAGGGGCCACCCGTCAACTCCGCCACGCGTTCGCGGCAGGCCGCGGGAGTGAAACCGGTGCCGACTTTGTTGGCAACGATGCGCCACTTCTCATTCTCGTAGTCTTGCAGTGCAGTGCGGAGCTTTTGGTCCTAGAAAGAGGAAAATGTCAGCTCGTGCTCGCCATATCACCCCAAGGTGTTTAGCAGTAGTGCTCTCTGCTCATGGAGAGGGGTACCGACCGTTTCGTCCGTCCATTGTGTTGTCTTAGCCTTGAGCTTGGTGCAATAGCGCACTTGCAATGTACCTGATGATCTACCAGGGAAGAAGTCCGCAATTTGCTTCCAAGTCAGGGACTTGTTCTCCTTCAGATCAATCAAGAGTTGGTCGTCTTCAGGAGTGAACTTGAGCTTCGGTCCTCTTGGTCTCGGAGCCGGAGACGGCATGCCTGCCTGTCCGACCACGCTTGGGGCTCCGCCTCTATCTCCGCCATCGCCATCACGCCGCATCATTTTGGAAGGGGGGCCTGTATCGGGCAGACGATGATGGTGGTGCGTGGGGGGCTGCACCGTCTGCGCATAAGCGGTTCCCAGAGGGGTTTGCTGCATGCTCTCAAGGTCAGTGTGATCCAAGTCGATCCCGGGGACGGCTAGGTCAAGCTCGTCTGGCCTCGATCGTTTGGTCCCATGCGGCGTATGTGTCTGTGTAGGCGTTGACATGGAAGGATACAAGGGTGCGACAACTGGGCCCGGAGCGCCGTAATGAGGCGGGCCCAGGTGCCGGGCGTGACCCATATGATGCCCCGAATCCATTAGGACCTGGTGAGGATGATGGGGATGATGGGGGTGTTGCTGCTGCTGCTGTTGTTGTTGCTGCTGCTGCTGCTGCTGCTGCTGTTGCTGCATGGCTTGGTGATGAGAATGGTGGCTGGTGGGCGGTTCATGGAGAGTGGGAGCGTGAGCTGCTCCATGATGGAGCGAACTCCTGTGATGATGATGTGAGGACGTCGTGTCATAACTATGCTGCTGTTGACTCTGGTCGCTCGAATGCGATTCTGGTGCAGAATAATCGACATTGTAGTCCCCTACTCGGTAGTTGCCCGCCAGCGTGCCTCCGACGCATGGGTTCCGCCAGAGCGAACCGCTCTGGACGGTCGCCGGGCTCTGAAGAGAAAGAATTGGTTGAGCGAATGCCCTCTCGGGCGGTGTCGGAAGAGGTGAGGGCGGTTGGTGCGACGTTGCGGTGTCGCGGTGATGGTAATAGTCCCTCGAACTACGATCCTGTAACAGCGCTATCGTGTCGCCGTGATGAGAAACCCCTTCCAGAGTCAACGGACATTCGTTCCCGGGAGGTGTGGAGAGAATCGTCGCGGTGTTTGGGGGAGCCTGGGGTGTTGGTGTTTTGGGACGATGGTCGAAGCCTCGTCCGAGATGATTGTAGTGATTGCTGATGGAGGTAATGGCGGAAATGGTGGCGGTGGTGGTGGTGGACAAAAGAGAGAGTCGGAGTTGGTGTTGTGGTCTCGTAGGATTCGTCTCCTTGTCGGTGGAGAGCTGCTTGTCTGCACAGCACGACGGATGGTTCTCTTTGGCTGACGGAGGGTGGGAGCAAAGATTAATAAGACAGAATAAAAGTCGAGGTAACCATGCTAGTCTTTTTTTCTCGCCTTCTAACTCGTTGTTGCCACACGCTTTTTAAGCTCACGGGATGTTCCTTTGACTTATTATAAAACCCGTTTGGCTCTGGACAAGTGATATAGTAAGGAATGGTTAGAAGAGAGAGAGCGCGAACGTGGGCAAGGGCTGCATTATATCGTCCCATGTGCCTTCTCGAAAAGAGGAATAGAGGGCTATGTGTGGACTCTCTGTATGGGGGTATGGGAAGGGGACGGAGAGGGAAAGGGACGTGTATGGGGTGTGAGGCCAGAGAAAGAGGGTACATCGACCATCGCCGCTTTTGTCACCGGATTAAAGCACACCAGCGATTTGCCGTACGCGAGACGTTTTCCGTACCCGAGCAGGTTGCGGAGACTCGCGTTAACCTTGCCCAGTGATGACGGTAGCATAATTTGGTGATCTTATTATGCCATGGGTTTTGATGCCGGATATAGAAGCAGGAGTATCCGCCGCCGGGCGTGATGATGCAACGGGCGAGGGGTGAGCGTGACACTGGCCAGCTCAGAATGATTGACTGACGAGGCCCCTGGGGGGCCAGCCCAGGACAATTTCATAACTCTAAGAAGCTTCCCGGCTCAACCCTGGAAAGGCAGGCAGGGCGGCCCAGAGGGGGGAGAGAGGTCTGGAAAACTCATGGAAGGAATCCAAACACCTTGAATCGAATGAGGGACGGATGCTGAAACGAGCCCTACCATGCGCTGGCTGGTTGGGAAGGGCATGATAATGGGGTTGTTCACAGAACTGCTGCCCATGCTACTCGGCCCCCTGCTTTGCCGGGGAGAGAGAAGAGGGACAAGGGGGCCAGCTCTTGGCCAAAGGCAGTTGATTCTTGAGTGTGTATGTGAGTGTGTGAGAATGTGTGCGTGGGTATGTGCGCACGGCAGCTCCAGTCCTTGGCCTGACAGCCTCTCCACCAACCCCCCGGGCCGTCCTTGACGGGGGGGTGTATGCTCTGGGTAGGAAAACACCAGGGAGCCGCAGGTTGAACAGTTCTGCCCTTTTTGGAGGATACAGTGGGGTCGGTTGGGGGCAAACAGCAGGTTTTGGAAGACGAGAATGGCTAGTTGAGCGCTGGGAAGTCATGCCTCGGTTCTGGAGGGGGTATATCTGACACAGGGAGGGTATAGGAGAGCGACGAAAGAGAAATCGCCGCTCCGGTACATGATAGGACCAGTGAGGCGGTAAGGTTGTAACAGCCACTCGTCTTAGTGGGCAGATTGCCGAAGGGGTGTGCGAGCAAGGCACACGTACTGCTGGTGGAAAAGAAGCGCACCCAACAACCAAGACCGGCTGGCGTAACGTGAGTAGGACCCTTTCTCCCCTCCTTCGCCCTGATCTCCTTTGCCGCCGGTGGCAGTGATGACCTGCCCCCGTTCGAAATCCTGGTCGAAAAGCCTCGGGAGCGGCGCGGAAGGGTCAAGCAGTGGCCCCAGGAGGCAAAATACCCTGGCCAGCCCATCGATACGCCGTCCTCAGCACGGGGATTTGCGTCCCGAATGGCAGAATGGTCGCGTCAGTCGGCCTTCGCCTCCTCGACGGGACGTTCACATGTAGCAGGACGGTGGGCAGACGAGACTGCGAGACTGTACAGGACCCAGCGCCCACGCATCCGTCAATGGAACTGACCGAAATGAAGACGAGGTCGGTGCCACGGTTGAGGTTCGAACCCGGCAAATGCGGCGGCTGGTGATCCAGGCGGTCGGCACGCGCGTTGACAAGATGGGATGGATGAAGCATTGATGAGCTGACGGACGGGGACTAGTGAGCTTGTGGGGTAGCCGTCATGTTGCGTTGCGTGTGAGAATTACTAGGGCTTGGGGCGTGTGCGACTCAACGGCCAGGCCGCACGATGGTGCTGTCATCGAAACCATGGGATGATAGACGTCCACTCGAATCGACTAGCCATCTGTTCTGTTTGCAGAGAAGAATCGGGCGGGAGCCCACCCATGTGCACGTAACCATCTGGAGCCCAAGTTCCTTTCGTCTCGTCTCGAAGACTTGAAGGCATACCCAGATGGATGGATGCCCACACGAGCGCGCTGGCGTGCCGGCTCCCTCCCATACACCGCCCTACACCGGCAGCATGGGTCAATTGCTGACGGTGAGAGCCAGGTAGGTGTCGGGCGTACCTGTAGGTAAGCAGAAGCAAAAGACCCCAGCAGCCGGCCGAGTAGTTTACCTACCTCGTAGAGACAGGAGTGATCAAGGAAGAGAGGGGGAGGGGGCAACTGACGCTGAAGCAGGGGTCGGTCGGGTATCGCATGAAAGAAACGCGTTTCACGCGTACCTGGCAATTAAAAGATCAGTTATGCGATCCAGGAATCCCAGACAATCTTTCTAGAAGGAGTGGGACGGCTTTCTAGCGTCTGATCACCTTATTTCTTCGACGTTGTTGGGGGCCCCTCACGGAATTTGGAATCGAGGGAGGGGGATCCTTTGGAGTGGTATCCGAATGATTCGTAAAACACGAACCGAATGGTTGGGCGTTGTACAAGCAAATCCATCGACCTTTGTGGGCACGGGGACGTCGATCATACGCGAAAGAGGGTTCGGGGGGACGAAATGGGCGAGGGTGGTAACGATGCGGTGATTTGAAGACTGCAGGGCAGAAGCGCGACAGCCTGGGCGGAGAGGGCGGTGCAAAGGCAGAGAGAGGATGGCCAAGAATGCCGGGATCGACCCACGAAGGGGATATCATGTCACCGTCAGGGCGATATGGAGAGGATGATTGAGCGAGGGCAGAAATTGCGAATTTAGAGATGATTTGATGCCGAAGATGCAGGTACAAATTGGACCTGCAACCGGGACCGGACCATCTTTTGGCTAGGTACGCTAAGGTAAGGTACCGTAGTTCTTAGTCTTACTATACCTAGGTAGTGGATGATGTTGGTGGCAGCTTGTTGCAAGTCACTTTGCGCACGAACGTGGTTGAAAAGATACTTTTTGGAGTCTGGACCGATCATCTTTCACTCCGCCCCCATGCCCTGGGTACCTAAGATAGGTACATAGATGGTTAGGTTGATGGGCAGGCAAGTGAACCATGCATGTATGTCTTGGCCGCGCCTATCTTTCTTGTAGCCTCGGGAAAGGGAAGGTGTAACTCTAGTCCTGCGTAATACGGATACATTGTCGCGTACCTGCCTATGCGACCTTACGAGCGACCGCCTCGGCGGCCCACCTAGGTAGGTACTCGTATCTACCTATCCGTACGTATCTCAGGAGCTGGGTGTAGCGTCAAGCTGGGCTCAGGCAAGGCAGACTAGGTAGAGAAGCACACAGTTCGCATTGAGGGCCAAGCCTCAAGACTTGAAGCAAGGGCCGTCAAACATCATGAGAGGCAGAGGAGAGGGGGAGGGGCAGGCGCATACGATAGATACTTCGTACCTCATACCTTCCTAACCTATTCCAAAGAGAAGGAAGGGGCAGGCGCACAATGGTTTGACAGATGGAGCCTTGTCGCCGTTAAGGGAAAGCGTGGAAACACCGCTCAGGTCATGGCCCACTCCAGTTCCCACTCACGTGCTGGGCTACTTCCTTCCTTCCTCCTTCCCCCCCATCTCTCTCCTCTTCTTTGCCCGGCTGTGTATGTTCTTCGCGACAGCGTTGCATGTTGTCAGCCTGGTCCCCCCTTTTTTATTTGATATTATACCTGGCTTGACGTCCCAGTCTGACAGTCTGACGTGCGGTGCGTGCGGTGCACTGCAGTTTGGCTCTCCCCGAGGATCCGATGGCAGGGGTAGGGCGGGGCTGGAAAGAAGAGACGGAGAGTAGGTAGCCGACTATCCGTATGTCCGTCCGTTCTTGCCTTGGATCTATTCAATCATTTTCTCATGTAATGGAAATTTTCAAAGAAGTCACAAGCAAGCTCCTTCCCATCCATCCTTCACTGCGCCAAGAAAGGGCAGTCGGCCAAGGGAAGCATGGCACGTTGGATCCAGCTGAGTCGCCGTCTTGGGTTCGTCATCGTCCTAACCTTGGACACGGGCGGTTGCAGAGACATGATATGGGATGGAAACCTTTATCTTCCATTCCATCATCACCAAGGCCCGTCTCTTTAACTTTCACGTGCGCTCGTCGCTAGGACATGGATGTCATTGAATCTTGAATTAACAGCCGGGGCTTGCGTACTGCATTATTCGTTGCCTTCGTCGTGGTCGTCGTCGTCATTGGCAGCATCAGCATCAGCACTGGCACCTCTGCACCCGTTGTGGTGCTCCCGCATCAACTTTGATTGGTACTGGTAATAGCCTCGACTCTTTCATAACATGATTTCCAGAGCCAACAGGATCTCTCTATGCCCCCATGTGTGCGGCCACGCCGGCAGCAGCCTGCATCCGACCCCCTTACAGCATGCCTGGCTGACGTCTTGCATGCATCGCATGGCTTGCATCTCGGTAGCTCGGCCCAGCAGGGGAATTGGCGGGCAGGGTTGTGGCAGCAACTGACAGCAACACATCGCGCCTCTTGCATGGGTTGCTACGAACATGCCGCCGCTTTGTGTCGTATCCTCGGCATTGCCTTTCCACCACAAGGTTTACGTCCTAAGACACACGTCTCCGGGATCATCATGTTTGAGCAGTCTCGGGCGCTCGAACCAACCGTGAAGGGGTTTTTTTTCTTATATGAAAAAAAAAAAAAAATCCCATTCCGGATCGTCGGTCCATGCCGGATGACAGCTGACGATGTGCCTGTACATATATTCGAATTTCAAACCAGGAAGCCTAGTGATGCTGTCCTGGTCTCGGCCGAGACGCGCCCCCCCGGAACCCAGCTGGATAATTCGTGCTGCAGAGAAGGAGGAGGGGGGTGGCTCTCAAGATTGTCCTACTGTTTAGAACAGAAACCTGGCGAGTTTGGTGTGGCTTCTGACAAGCTTGGGGTTCCTTACATAGAAGCTTCCAAAGTTCCAGCAGGCTTCTACTAACCCCTACATAGTATATGTACGAGCCAAGCGGCAGCAGGGCCCGAAGCGAGTTTAGGAAGAAAAAGGGTGGACGGAAGCGACGGTTGTCCGAGACAAGGTGAAATGTTAAGCAGCCCGCCCAGGCATGAATGGAGAGGAGAGCTGTGCGAGACTCGGACACGGTAAACTAATTGACTTCGGAAGTGTGCCGTGTACCTAGGGGAGAGAGACGACCTAGGGTGCAAGGGTGGTGAGGGTTGCACTATGCGGGGTGTTGGAGACAAGGTAAAGAATTACAAAAAAACCCCTGGTCAGATTGCTGCCGAAGACATAGGATGGCGGCTTCTGCCGAGCGGGAGACCAAACTGCCAAGCGCGAGAAAGGTTATCAAGCTTTGAGCGGAGGCGATACATGCCCATGGAAGCTCACTATGGCTGGACTGGGGCGCAGGGTCACCGCCATCCCTCGTAAGGAATTCAGTCGTATGATGCTCGCTGTCTATGTGTAGGTACTCTATCCGTACCCAGCCACCCAGTCTCGAGTTTGTGGGGAGATGCAGCCAATGTTTACGCCTTTGGCAAGCCACAGAAAACCAGAGCCAGATCATAACACCCACCCCTGGCGGCTGAAGGTTAACCTGGCAAGTGGTGTCGCGAGTTGGAGCGTCTCCTGAGATCCGCGACAGTAACCCCCTGGAAAACGTTTGATTTACCCACAATCATTTGCTGCGCTTCGGGTCAAGCGATTGAAATGTGAGACGGCACCCGATCCTCGGATTAGCCCTCGTAAACCTGGAATCTAGAAGCGCAATCCCATAGTGCCGAGAGAAGGATATACTCGCTTCTATTTCACACGAGTTGGAACCCAGAGCCAAAAGGCAAAGCCCATATCCATTTCCAGGCTGCTGCTTCATCTCCACTGGCCAAGCACAATAGTTCGTCCCGACCTTGCTGTCGAGGCTGCTGCCCGATTGAGTATAGACATAGGTAAACTCCCGATAGACCGACGGGGATCGACCTAGATGTCATTTCGAGGTTTTCATGCGCCCGCCTGGCTGTGGCTCATTCCACGCGGTCCTGCTGGCTTGCAGCGTCGATAGTCTCTCGGGCGCCAATCAAGCCCCCCCGACCAAAAACATCCCCGCCTCGCCACACTTTGCTTTTTTTATTTCATCTTATGAACCAAAACCCTTGTCCGTCCAACGAGGACGTCAGGACCGGCCCCCATTCCCAGCGGCCTGGGCCAAAGAGACACCCAACACGGAGTCAATCGCCATTCTCAGCCGCATCCTTAAGCACATCCCGGCATTATATGTTAGGATGCCGCATCGCGATGACGTTTTGTTCCGTGACCACAATCTCAGCAACACATGTTACACTACGAAAAGCCCCCCCCCCCCCCCCCCCCCCCGAGGGAAACGGAGAAACAAGTTCCTTATCCCATGCCAATATTGCAATCACGCTGCCTTGATATTGAAAACGACGCGTTTGTTACGTATGATGCTCACGCCAACGTACCCCAGGCCCCAATATTTCGCAAGACTTCGTCCGACCTAGCCGGTTCAGATCGATCCCAGGGGCCATTTCTATCACATCTGTGCCGAGCATCTTCCGCTCTCGGAGCAGAGGACAGGTCATGCAAAAAGATAAAAAAAAAAAAAAAAAACACACAAGGGGAAGGAGGGAGGAGGATCTTTTGTTAAACTCGCCCCCGGCGCATTGATGCATGAAATCTCCAAATTTGCCCGGGCCATCTACCCGCTGAATCAGCGATTAGACTGCCCACCATCTTCAACGGCCTTCCCGCCGCCTTGCCCTTTGCAGTTGACGCCATCCATACATAGAAAAAGCATCGACGCGACAAAATCCCCAACGGTCGGTTGGGCCCGTCGCCCACGGCACACAGCCTGGTATCACCACCCACCACCACCACCACCACCACCACCACCGCAAGACGCACTAAATCGACCGAGATAACGTAGCCAATGCGGCACCTGCCTACCTAGTTACCTAGAATGAACGACATCAGCCCCCCCTCCCCACCGCCGGATGTTGAGTTATGATAACCACTCTTTACGCATGATGCAGTTCCCTTCCTTGTTGATTACCGTAGCTCCGCGCCGACATGATGAGCCCACAGGATACTCCTTTCTGGTCATCACATTTCGACTTCTCGGCAGCCGCCGTACCTGCATTGAAGCCGCCGCATGCACCCAAAAAAAAAAAAAAAAGCAGGGTCCCTTCCTTGCATAGCCTGGGCTCTATCTACCAGATGAGCAGCTGCATGGAGGGGGGAGCCTTAGGGAGAACCTTGGGAGGGGAAGGTTGACGGGGGTTTCTAATTCATGGTACACCGCGCCGTAGCCGTGACGGGATACCGTTCCCAACTCAGTGAGCCGTATATGACGGGGTGCCATATGGGGACGCAGTTGTTGTGAGAACCATACCTGTGGGATATTCTTTTTTTTCTTTTTCTTTTTTTCCTTCCCTTTCCCGATCTTCTCTAGCCCTGGCCTTGCCCCTTTTGGGCTTGTCCCTGTCTTTCCTTGCCCCGCCCCACCGGGTACCCCGAGAGACCCTGGCCCAAGAGAGAAGGAGAGACGACGGCGGAGTCGGAACAATGGCCGGCAGGAACAGACGGCGCGGACGGTATGGCTCTGAGAGCAATTCGCAGAGAGAGAAAAGACGTAAACTCTAACCCCCCTCCCCCCCCATCATCTTCATACTTTGCCGTTTTTTTGTCCGTGACGCGTCTCTGTTCTCATGCGGCGGCTCACATACGGCGCGTTTTCTGTCCAAACCGATCATGGTTCATCCCTACGACGTGACGGGGTCAAATGTCACTCTGATGACGGGCCATGGACCATGGGTTGGTCGCAGAAGGTGGGAGTTCCTCTTTTCTTGATTTAAAATACTTGGGTACAGAGGACAAAAAAAAAGTACAGTCGGCTTCGCGGCCCGGGCTTTGCCAAGAAAAAAATCAAAAAAACCGTCAACGCCTATTGCCTAATCACACAAGAGGTCATGGCCCCTCTCCCCTCCATTCCCCTCTCTCCCCCCTCGTGAGCACGTTCTATGGGAAACGTTTCTATTCACCGTCCCCTCCACCCTCCATCGGCCCCCCCGCCCGCCTCCCTTAAAAAGTAACAGTTACAATGCATTAAGTTTTCTCAATGATTCGAATCCTCCCCGTCTTTGCCCATTTTGTGTTTCAGTATGTGTCGTGTCGGCCATCCCGACGTCGCAAAGTCCAATGCCCTACGAACAGGAAGTACCCAATTTCTGGCGAGCACGCAAGTGGCCGTTTTAGGCAAAGTTGTCGGTACGGTCGACCCAAATGTCCTCGAGCTCGGCGAAGCTGTGGAAGTGCACAGGACGGTGCTGGTCGCTGTAAAAGGGCAGCGGAGTGTCGAGCTTGACGTGAATCGACTTCTTTTCCATGCCGGCAAAGGCCGATCCCATGAAGCTGTAGTTCCACATGTTGTTCTCGGGCACGAGGAAGAAGCCGCGGAAGCGCGGGCTGAGGAGCAGCTTGCGCTTCTCACCCATGACCGTTGTGAAACCCTGTGGCTGGTCGCTCTGTGTATCCTTGTTCTCAGCACCCCACTTGTAGCCCTGCGGCGTCAGGCCCCAGGCAGACAGGGAGACGCTACCGGGCGTGAAGGCGACGTTGACCGTCACCGTGTTGTGCTTGTCCCATTCCTGGTGCGCATCGAGGAGACGTGCGTGCTCCGTCACGTCCGCGGCGGACATGTACGGCAACTCTGAGCCCGAGGCCGTGTGGATGACGCCGAGCGGCTCCATGTCCTCGAGGAACTCGTGTTGCGGCAGCTGCTGCGGGAGTTGCACGTTGCGAAGACCGCCAATCTGAGGGATCATGACGATGCACTTGATCTCCTTGACCTGGTCGTTGTCGGGCGCCGAAGAGCCGTACAGGTAGCCGGCGACCTGGACACGGAGGTCCGAGATGGTGATGAAGCGCTTGAGGATGTTGTTGGGCATTACGTACGTCACGTCGTCGAGGTCGTTGTCAACGGACGAGACGTAGATGTTGTTGGCCTTGGTGCGGAGGTTCGACGTGGCGATGGCACGCGTGCGCCATTCCGTCTTGGACGCGAACGTCTGCTGCTCAAACTGTGACGTCGTCGTGACAATGATCTCCTCCCCGTGTATGTTTTGCGTCTTTGTCGTCACTGCCGTCAACTGCTGTTGCTCTTGCTGTTGCTTTTCGATCTCTGCTGCCTGCTGGCGTTGCATCGAAGGCGCAGAAATCTCCATACCCAGGATGATATCTCGGACTTCACTGCTCGTCAGACTGGACACGTTGACGTTGTTCTTCTTGCCGTAGTCATTCAGGATGAGGTCACGCAGTTGCGTTTCGACCTTGATCCAGTCCTCGTCGGACAGCGTAGGCCAGATGTGGTGGTCCTGGGTGATGACCGTCTTGTCCGGGCGGAGAATGAGCTTCGTCTTGTCCGGGTTGACGTGCAGAGCACGCAGAATCAAGATCAGACGCGAGAAGGCCGTGTACGACGAGATGCTCTTGAGCCATTCGTCGTAGAGATTGAAGAGCACCATCTGCGGCTCGGTGGCACGCAGGATCATGTCACCGAGCTTCTCGACTTTCATGGCAGCCTGGAAGGGTAGCTGCAGCTCAGAGGCTCTGATGGAAATGTTGGGGAAGTCAAGCAGATGGACCTCCAAAGGATCCAGCAGACCCTTGCGGGTAACGATGAGCTGCTTCGGCTGCTCTTCCACGGGCAGAGACCGGATAAGTGCCGCCACTTCTTCGGCCGTCTTCCACTTCGCCAACTGCCCAAGACGCTTCTGACCAGCCCAGACGCTGGTGTGAATAATCTTCAAGAACAACTGACCGGTCTTGGGGTTGAAGATGAAGATGGCTCCGTTGATAGGCTTGGTGGTCAGGTTGCCCTCAAAGGTCTTGTGGATAGTCACACGGTAGACGTTGGTGTCATCAATGAACAGCTGCGTCTGGTTGCTGAAGAGCTCAGAGTAGTTCTGAGAGTTCAGGAACTCCTGGTTGCTCTCAGAGGCGTAAAGCTGCAGACCCTTGCGGATACGCTCTCTCAAGACATACAACGCAGGATTGGCCTTCATAATCTTGGCCATGGCCTGCTGGATGAGGACTTTGAGACCGGGGAAGTACATGCCGTATGCGGAGTACAGGTTGTACGCCAGATCGATACCGATCATGAGACCAGTTGCCGAGGGATAGATACTGGCACTGTCGGTGGTGTAGTCGAGGTACTTCGCACGGGTGTATCTCTCGATGTCGTGAGAATCGTAATCACCATATCTCAACTGGACATCAACCCAGAACTTGTTTGTCGTGGTGGGCTCGATGACATCCTTGGTGTCGAACAACAGGGAGGGTCGAGTGACGTTCCACTTGTGGCTGGCGAAGAGCAGAATGTCGGCACAAGAACTGTTCATCTTGTACGACTTTCTGGGATGGATCGTCTCCTTCTGAACCGTCTCGATACCCAGAGACTCAAGCTCCTGGTCAAAGACCTGACACAAGTCCATCACCACGGACTCGTGGATCTTTTGCCACAAATGCGCACGGAAGATCTGGATAAGCGAGATCTTCAGCGTAGGAATCTTGCCGTGCAAGAAGATACCGGTAAGATCCAGCTGGACTTGGAAACCAACGTAAACGTTGGCTCTGTTGATCGTAGGAGACCACCAGAGGGTGAAGCGACGGTTCGGAATCTGGTTGAGACCGGATCGCTGGGCGTTGGTCAACTTCTTGAATTTCATCGATTCCCTAGCCAAAAGCTGTTAGCACACGTTCATGAGAGTAAGAAATGCCACTACTTACTCGAATCCTGACGCTCGCTCCCAGAACAAGCCCTCCCAGGACGGAAATCCAGTTGCCTTGAAAAGTGTATGCTCAAGGATGGTTTCAACACCACCCAACGCCTGGATGACATCAGTGCGGTACGCGTTCAGATTCCAAAGTTTTCCGTCGTGTCTCTGACTAGTCCACCAGAACGGGTTATTCTTCATGAGCTGGTAGATCTTAAACTCGGCTCGGGCGCGGAAGCCCTTGTCGAAACTCAGGGTGCTTCTGTCCTTCTGGAAGAGGGTGTTGATACGCGGTAGACCACGATCCCAGCTGTCCTCCAAGTCCTCCAGAGTCAGACGGCGGTTTTGCTGGTTCGCTTCCATACGCTTCTGAGAGTACTCTGTCCAGACTCGCTGAGAGTCAATGAACTCGGCCTCCCAGGGGATGATGTATCGGAAAATGTTGGGGATGAGCGTCTCCTCGTCATGCGTCATACCGGCGCGGTAGTGAGTAACACCGGTATCTGTCTGCTTCGACCACCGCTTGTCACTAGCGGGGATCAAGATGTGAGAACCGGAAATCATGCCTAGACCTCCCAATTCCTTGGGGGTGTAGAACACAGCCGGGGGGAAACGAGACGGCATCTTCGAGTTTAGTCCGATCTTGACTCTTGTCTGAATCTTCGTCTCACATTTGACAATCGTGTCAAGCAGACTGACAGTTGACACTGCCGCCTCGCGGTAGTATGTAAAGAGCGCAATCAGAGCAGTGTTCCACTTGTTGGCGATCTTGGTAAATGTCGTGGATCCAGACGACATGAGAATCTGGCGGATGCGGTTGTTGAACTTTTGGATGTCCTCCTCCGTAACCTGAAGGAACGCGTGAGCTGTCCTTTCTTTGCTGGTATTATCTACCAAAGACCAGACACTGTCCTTGACAGAGAAGTCATCATTCTGATTTCTGCACTTGGGCAAGATGCGGACCTCGAAACCGCACATGGAGAACAAGAGGTTGGGGTTGTCGCGGCTGTAGACACTGGCAAAGCTGTCGTCCCATTCGATGGTGGTGACGGAACGGGGCAATCTGTTCTTGAGATCCCAGAAGACTGCCCTGCCCAGGTTGACATCGTGTCTCATGAGACGCATGCGAGAGTCACGAGGCCAGCACTTTTTGCTCTTGTATCCGATAACATTTTCAAAGTTGGGATCAGGCTGCTCCGTAAGGAATCGCTGGATGAGATCTCGCGACTCGTCCGCGGTGAAGCGCAAAAAGACCCAGATCTTGTCAATGTAGCGAGTGTACAGACGGATGGGATGCCTCGTCTCGGTCTCCTTGTCTCGAAACTGAAGGAAGTCATTGGGGCTCTGAGGGGGACCCGCAATCTCGCTGGCTCGCTGAGGGCCAAGGAGAAGGAGATCGAGGACGAGGCCGTAGTATTGGAAGACGAAGGCGGAGAACTGCAGGCCACGAATCATACCATAGCTGTTGACATGATTCATGTCCTTGTATGTCAACTGGACGTTGTTCTTCGCAGTGATGTAATCCGCAAGGTTGTGATCCATGATCAATCGGAGGAGGGAGTTGAGAAGCGTCAACTCAATTTTCTCGTAAACCTTGGATAGTTCCGTTTCGATCATAACATTGCATTCTCCGTTCTCGGTTTCCCAAACCTTGTCGAGATTGTTAATTCCCTGTGCCCACTTGTATGTCAAAAGCGGCGGGACTTCAGAGTCTGAGGGCTTGATCCACGCAGGGAAGAGGTGACGCTGGTCGGCTTGATACCAGAGGTATTGATCGAGATAGGCATCGCTAATCTTCTCAATAGGCTCGATATCGTAAACAGGGTTGATGGTGCTGTAGTTGTCGTTCATGTCGATACCCACTTCCTTGAAGGCACGCTGCGTGAGCAAGAAGCGCTTGATACGCTCCAGCGTAGTACCAGGGCTGTCGTATGCTTGTTCAATCAAAGCTAGCTCTTCGCGCTGGCTCTGGTTGAGGCGGCCCTTGACAGAGTATGCCTCTCGCAAGCGCTCCAATGCAAGAATGAGAATCTTGGTGTCGTGCTTGTAAGATACCGAGGGGAAAGGAATGGGAGAAAACTTGCGCGACTCCAGCCAGTGGACGGTGGTCGTGTAAATCGCCACGGCCTCCTCGGACGAGACGTAAGGGCCGTCCTTCATGTGGTTGTGCTGCCTCTCCTGCTCGGCCTTCAACCAGAGGCGAGTCAGACGACCGACGTTCTTCTTCGCAACCGTCTTATCGACAGTGGCACCACGGCGGATACGCTCACGATTGTAGTGAGCCACCGAAATCCACCAGTCAGCCTTAGCCTTGACGTAACGCAGAATGATGTTCTCGATGGGTGCGGGAAGGCCAGGAACCTTCCAGGGGATGTTACTCTTCCAACATCTCCACGCCTCGGACAGGTGCTGGAGAACAGTGTTGACTTTGTTTTGCTTGATGCCCTCAGGCATCATGTCCATCAGGTCAGCCATGACAGACGCACGCAGTTCAAGGTCGAAATGTGACTCCACGCGCTGCTTTGTGACGGTCTTGGCCACGCCCTTGCTGTGGCGACCCTCGAATTGACGGGACAGAAGGTTACCGAGCCATCTCTCGAGCAGAGGGATAATACCTCGCATGAAGAAAAGCCAGACTCGCCACGCGGGGGCCCAGAAACCGCAACCGGGACCCTTGCCGACAGGCGCCGAGTTGAAGCGGTAGTAGATCAAGTGCTTCAAATCCTTGCAGGAACGGATTTGGTGCATGAGCTTGTATTTGTAACGGTACATACCGGTAAGCTGTCCGACATGGTTGAAGGCGTACAGAATACCGTCGGCAAGCTGGAATGCGTCAATGTTGCCAAGTCGGTACTGAACCTGGGCATCCACGATCAACTTTGTCAAGCGCAGAATTTCACGCATGAGATGGAAAGCGTTTCCGAAACGCGATTTCTTTCGCTCCTTGGTAGTCAAGGTCTTGACAGGCTTGAGGTTGAAGTTGTAATCGAGGTGAAGGTAGGTAAGGTTCTTGCGGTGGATAAGAAGGTTAAGCATATTGAATCCTTGCCTGCAAACCTGAAGACCTGCTTCTACCCAGTCGATTTCAGTCTGCTGAAAGAACTTTGTTTGCTTGAGGTTGCGCATCAGATTCTGGCTTTGCTGCGACTTGGGCTTCTTCTTGTGAAGTTCGTTCAAGACGTAGTTCTTGAGAAGTTTCTGGTAAGAAACGCGAACCTTGACTGGCGGCTTGTCTGAAGGAGGGTGCTCGAGGTACCACTGTTTGATGAGAGGGACATCCTGTGCTCGCACCATGCGGCCTGATCGACGGTTGAACGGGAACGGAGCCCACCACAGCTCGATGGCTGATGCGGTGTCCTCGTTTGTCAGGTCCTCGTCCGCCAAGAAGGGCTCGAACCCGGCAGGAAGCTCCAAAGCCTCGTCTTCCGGCTCTTCATTGCTGCCAGGGCCGAACAGCTCGTCCTCGTGACTCACTGTAAGGTTCCTTGGCGCAACCGCACGCGAAGAGATGGGGTGGATTCTCCTGTCGAAATGGAACGCAGGGAGATCTGGGTTGTCTGACCTCTCGAACACGACCTGGGGATGCGAGTGCCACGCGAGGTGGACGCTTCGAGGGAGTGAGTTGTAGAGATATGGGTATGCGACGCGGAACTCGGTCCGAATGGGGTTTCGGAAGATGATTCGATCGATGGCGTTGAACTCTCCAAAGTCCTCGTCGTTCGGGTCAATGTCCTTGTAGAGAGGCTCGAACCTAGGTCCACCGGGCAGGGCGACATTCAGGGCCTTTCCGGTCAGGAAACTCTTGAGGTCGAAAAGGTAGAAATAGTTCTTGTCCACGACATCGGAAATAAGAGGTCGACTCAATCTGAAGAGAGTGGCCATTTGCTGAAGGTTGAGGTTCCATGAGCGGTAGCTCTCGCCATTCACATGGGGGGTATCGATGAGTGGCCTGTGGTCGTAGAACCAGTCGTACACAGCAGCATCCTCTTCCTCGTTGAGCTCCATCTGAATGGGTTCCAGGGGTTCAACGTCTTCGATGTTCTCGGACCATGACAGAGGGGGCTCCTCGTCATCGAAAGGAGGAAATCGCATGCGCTTGAACAGGCGCCTGTCGGCCTTTTCTTTCCTCATGAAAGTCCACATCATCGCCCACTGCGCAAAAAAGACGGGCTCAATGACTCTGGGAATCTCGTTGACCAGCGTCAAACAACCGTTAACATGGTACAGGACCTTGACCTTTCGGTCCGACTCCCATGGCATGGGCATGTTCTCGAGAAGCTTCATGACGGCGTGAGGCATGAACTTCAACGCGCCCAAGTAGCTGCGCTTGTCGCTCGTGTATTTCTTTTGCGACACATCGCCGATATCCTTGACGATCTTACGCAAATGCTCTGGTGGCATATCAGCCTTCTGTGTTTCGACAAAACCACCCTTGCGCTTCTCGCCGAACCGGTTACGCTGGTTGCGAAGCCATTCCCTTTTCTTTTGAGCGAACTTGGCGATCTGGGGATCGGTCGGGGGGCGATACCCCGGCGGCGGGGGAGCTGGTGCAGCTGGCGGCGGAGGGAGGGACGATGATGGGGGAGGAGGCGGCGGCGGCGGGGGACCCCATCCAGGGGGAGGAGGTGGTGGAAAGGACATATCGACTCGGTGGTGGTGGTGGCCTCGTCTCGCGTGCGTGCGTGGGAAGTCGTCAAAATCGACGAGTCGCAGGCGCGACCTTCAAGACGCGACAGTCGTGATTGAAGGCGCAGTGCAATTCCGGTAGATGTTCGATCTCGGCCTGAAACTGGGTGCGTATAGAAATATGATAAACTGGCCTTGCAGAATTCCACAGCAACGACCGAAGTCGGGATGTTGGTGTTGTTGGTATTAGGCGATGTTTGATGAGTTCATCGACAACAAACGTCGCCGCGCCATCGAAATTTTTGGGTATGCAGCTCTCTGTCCTGGAAGGAAGGAGGTCGACTCACGCTAAGCCGCTTCGGGATGGACTCGGTCACGTGGGGGCGCGAGCTTCGAAGACGGTGCTTGAGAAAGTCCGGCAGGTGGAGGGGTGTGGCTGATGACTGGATGGCTGAGTCAGTCAATCACCGTCACTCGCCACAAATGGAGGGCCTTTCAGCTTTTCTGGTGGAGTGGACTCACTGCATCTTGCCACACAAGCACCCATCAGTGCCGTCTAACCCCGCTGCCACCTGTGACCGGATTTGCCAGCTGTCGTTCGCTAAGGGCCAAATTCATCCCCCACCAAATTGAAATTTCTTGATCACCACAATTATACCCCCGCCGCCGTGACCAGTTCGACGACAAAATACAACTGCCGTCGACCCCGCGCTTCCCAGTCGCATCAGCCAAATCGTCCGCCTGAACGAACCGAAAGCGATCGTCAACATGTCTCGATTTTTCCGCGGCGGAGACGACAGCTCCACCGACTCGTCGTCCGACGAGGAGGAGCTCTACTCCGAGGAGGAGGAGGAGGAGGAGGAGAAGGACCAGGAGGAAGACTCTGATGAGGAGGAGGAGGAGGAGGATGACTCCGACTCCGATTCCGACGACAGTGATGATGGGAAAAAGGCCGGTGCCTCGCGTTTCCTTCGCGATGCCTCTTCAGAGAGCGAAGATTCCGAGGACGAGGAGCGGGTAAAGGTCAAGAGTGCCAAGGACAAGCGCACCGAGGAACTGGAGGCCACCATCAAGCTCATCGATAATGGCCGCAAGATCGGTGACTGGGCTTCTATCTCCACAGGTAAGATGCGCTGAAATGTCGTGGCATACCCGACTGTGCGCTGACATTTCATAGAATTCGACAAGCTCAACCGCCAGGTCACAAAACTACAGGAGGGCGGCAAGACCCCCAAGGCCTACATCAAGACGATTGCTGAGCTTGAGGACTACATGAACGAGGCCGTTTCCAAGCAGAAGGTCACACCCAAGAAGATGAACGCGACCACTGCCCGTGGATTGAACGCCGTCAAGCAGAAGATCAAGAAGATCATCAAGGACTACCAGTCTCAGGTCGATGCCTACCGCGCAGACAACGATGGCTTCATGGAGTCCGAGGAAGAGGAGGAAAAGCCCGCTCCTAAGCCCAAGAAGTCTGACCGGCACCGTGAGCCGGTCGAGGAGACCGCTGAGGACGACGAGGGCTTCGCCACCGTCGGAAAGGGCGGCCGCACCCTGCAATTCACCCCTGAGAGCATCTTCAAGCACCTGCGCAGCATCATGGAGACCCGCGGAAAGAAGAACACCGACAAGCCGGAGCAGATCAAGATCATGGAGAAGCTCAACGAGATCGCCAACACCCCCTACCAGAAGATCCGCGTTCTCCTTACGCTCGTGTCTACTCGCTTCGACCTCGGCACCGGTGGTGCTTCTTACATGCCTATCGAGCACTGGAAGGCCGCCGAGAAGGAGCTTAACCAGCTCCTCGAGGTCCTCGAGAAGAACAAGGACTACATCGTCGTCGAGAACGCCGAGGAGTGGGACGACGACGAGAAGCCTCCTACGTTGGAGAAGGACCAGAAGTACATCAAGGTCCCTGGAAGCATTGTCTCCTACGTCGAGCGTTTGGATGATGAGCTCACCCGCTCGCTTCAAAACATCGACCCCCACACCTCCGAGTACATCGAACGCCTCACCGATGAGGCCGCCCTTTACAACACAGTTGTCCGCGGCATGCTGTACTACGAGTACCTCCTCAAGGATGCCGACCTTGAGATTCCTCAGGAGAGCATCAACCGTATTGTGACTCGCCGCCTCGAGCACGTTTACTTCAAGGTTAGTGATGGCATGTCACAGTGGCGTAAACTCTTTTCTAACTGTGTTTGCAGCCCGCCCAGGTCGTCAAGATCCTCGAGGACAACTGCTGGAAGAACGTCCCCTCCGACGTCGAGTCCGTCATCACCCCGCGCGACCAGGCTCAGGATGCCAGCAATCTCGTCAACGTCCTCTGCAACTACCTCTTCACTCACGCCGAGGGCATTCTTCGCGCTCGCGCCATGCTCTGCCAGGTCTACTTCCTTGCCCTCCACGACGAGTACTACAAGGCTCGTGACATGATGCTCATGTCCCACTTGCAAGAGAACATCCCCAACTTCGACGTCCTCTCCCAGATTCTCTACAACCGTACCCTCGTCCAGGTCGGTCTCTGCGCCTTCCGCCAAGGTCTCGTCTACGACGCCCAGAACACTCTGCAGGAGATCTGCGGCAGCGGTCGCCAGAAGGAGCTCCTCGCCCAGGGTGTCATGATCCAGAGATACAGTCAGGTGTCGCCTGAGCAGGAGAAGCTGGAGAAGCAGCGCCAGCTCCCCTTCCACATGCACATCAACCTCGAACTCCTCGAGTGCGTTTACCTGACGTGCAGCATGCTCTTGGAGATCCCCCTGCTCGCCCAGACCGGCTCTTCGCCCGACGTCAAGAAGCGCGTCATCAGCAAGACGTACCGCCGCATGCTCGAGTACCACGAGCGCCAGATCTTCACGGGCCCCCCCGAGAACACAAGAGACCACGTCATGCAGGCCTCCAAGTCTCTGGCGGCCGGTGAGTGGAAGAAGTCGACCGCCTTCATCCACAGCATCAAGATCTGGGATCTCATGCCCAACACGGAGGACATCAAGACGATGCTCTCCAAGCAGATCCAGGAGGAGGGTCTGCGCACGTACCTCTTCACCTACGCCCCCTTCTACGACACCCTCGCCGTGGACACGCTCAGCGACATGTTCGAGTTGGAGGCCAGCAAGGTGCTTGCCATTGTCAGCAAGATGATCAGCCACGAGGAGCTCGCTGCATCCCTCGACCAGGTCACATCGACCGTCATCTTTCGCAAGGGCGTCGAGCTCAGCCGCCTGCAGAGCCTTGCCCTCACTCTTTCAGACAAGGCGAGCGCGCTCATCGAGACCAACGAGCGGACGCTGGAGCAGCGCACCCAGGGCTCGGCCAACGCGTTCGAGAGACAGGGCGGGCGCGGCGGGCGCGGAGGTCGCGGCGGTGCGAGAGGCGGCAACCGGGGCGGCGCGAGGACGGGCGGTAACCCCCAACGGCAGGCCGGTGGTACCCAGTTCACGGGCGGCGCGTTGGGTGCCGCGGTCCGTGGTTAGAGTGGGGGAAGAGGAAGAACGGAACGGAACGGGCGATCAACGGTCTGGAGGTTTCACGCTTTGTATCTGCATTAGGGTTGGTTGCTTAATCTCAAAATACCGGCCGCGAGGTTCAGATGAGACAGAGCCTTGGCTGGTTAGGTGTTTGTAGCTTCAGGGAATAGAAGCTGATAGAGTCACGACTTGTCCACGATGCCGAGAGTGTAACGAATGTCACGATTTAGCGACTGCATCCGGATTTCTGGTCTACTGCCCGTGACGGCGATGATGGCTTAGGTGGATGCGGAGGCTTGCGGACGAAGAGTTCTAATCAGTGATTGAGCTGCAATCAAATGCTTCCAATAAGTCTGCAAGTGAGTTATCTTTAAGAGCTCCGAAGCCCCATCACGGGTAACCACTGGGCGTTTGAAGAAGGGGTGTGCGCGGAGTGCGGTCGTGTGGTCCTCGCACTGCGCTGAAGAGGTGAAGTGAACTTGCCACAATGTCTCACCATAAGGATAGCTAAGGTTTCTCGTACCAAGTGGACTACCTACGCAGCCACCCACACAGATGTGCACCAAACAGGCAGATAACCTCAGGAAACCATTGTAAAGAGCGTATATAGGCATTCGCTCTCCATACAAATCATTCTCCAGAGGATGGACCACTCCTCAGGCTTTTTGGACTGCTTGCTCACAGCTTCTCTCAACATCGGATCCTCTAGATCCACTCCTTAACCCGCCTTGCTAGCTCAATCGGTAGAGCGTGAGACTCTTAATCTCAAGGTTGCGGGTTCGACCCCCGCGTGAGGCTCAAATCCTCACCGCGATTGGCATAGCCACTCTACGGGTTAATCTTTTGCATATTTATTTGGTTCTTATTTCTTTTTGAGTCTCTTACAATACTCGGCGCATCTTGCGGTACTTCAACTCTTCTCTTTCTGTTAAGGCATCCAATAGTAGGAAGCAGCTCTTCTTTATTTACTCCACTCTTTTAAATATATTTCTTAGGTTGGTTGCTATCACATTAAACAATCAATCCCTGAGCAACATCGCACACAAGTGAGCACCCCGACTGGCTATATGGCTTGCGTAGTATTTCAAAGATCTGAGTCAGGAGGGGGAGACGTGAACGGCAACCAATCTGATGACGGCCAAAATCTAAATATTTAACCGATATGCTAATAGACGGGCAAGACTACCTTAGCATCAAGTTTGGGTATAATTTATCCTAGAATTCCACTGCGTACTGATGTCTCGGTAGTAGGCAGGTGGTCTAGGTAAAGTAGCAAGGTTATAATCTTCTTTAACTCTAAGTTGCACGAGCACATCCCACAACCGAATCTTGTCGGCAAGGAACGCAAAGAAGAAGAAAAAAATTGACAGCCGCGCGGTACACTTTTACTTCCAGGAGCCCTTGTTGCCTCTTTGAGCGGCGACCTACCTGGAAACAGTTCAGCCCACCCGCCGCGGGCGACAGGGAAGCACATTTTTTGATCGGTGCTGAAGGAGGAGGGGCGGCGCCGGTGGCGGCGCGCGCGGGCATGTACAAGGTGTCAGCCGGAAGAAAAACCTCTTTGAACCAAATGTATCCCACATAGATTTGCGAGGGATTTAAAAAAAAAGAACGAGAAATAAAAAGAGACCGGCTGAGTCCTCTTCTCCCTGCATTTCTTTCCCTTCCTCCTTCCCCAAAAGTCATGAGGACGGTAGCCTCCGGCTTGAGAATTCTATCCCAGAGCACTCGCGCACTTCCTCTCAACCCCGGACCTTCTGCGCGCATCGCATCCCGACGCATACCAAGAGCTGTCGCCCACAGCCACTTCGTAGCCGCCATCCCTTCGAGCATTCGCAAGTTCGGCGCTATGTCTGATAGCGCCGCCGAAGAGCCCCAGGCGGCGGCCACCGCTGCTCAACCGACGGGGCAGGCTGCTCCGGCCCAGCCTGAGTTGCCGCCTCTCACGCCGGCCGAGTTCAAGATATACAACCACATGGCGGAAAAGATGGAATACTTTGTAAGAAACGCTCCCTTATCCCGACGTCGGTGTTCATTCTGCCCACAAAGCGCCCCTCGTTCGCCCCTCCCTTCCATTACCTACTCCTTCCCATTCCCCGCCTCGTCGCCAGTCTTCATGGAAAAGCATCCTCGAGACCTCTTAGCCGGGGACGGACCCGACTGACATACCGCCTCGGCAGCACAACTACTTCCGCCACGAGTGGACGCTGCTCCACGACGCCGCCACCAGCGGCCGGCGCCCGCGGAACATGACGCTCAAGCAGTTCCTCGAGGCGGGCCTGGAATTCGCGCGGCACCTGACGGGGCACCACAACATCGAGGAGGTGCACGTGTTCCCCATGCTCGCGGAGCGCATGCCCGAGTTCCGCGGCGGCCGCGCCGAGCTGCTGCGCCAGCACAAGGAGATCCACAAGGGGCTCGACGTCTTCGAGGCCTACCTCCACAGCTGCCTCAACCGCGAGACGGAGCTCGAGCTCGGCGTCCTGCGCGAAAAGATGGACGGCTGGGGCGCCGTGCTCTGGACCCACCTCGACCAGGAGGTCGCCACGCTCGGCGCCGAAAATATGAGGCGGTACTGGACGAAGGAGGAGATGGGGAGGATGCGCATGTGATTTCTTTCTTGTTCCGGTCGCGCGCTCCCTCCCTCGCGTGCGCGCGTCCGCCGCGTTCTGCGGCGCGTTCTGCGGGTCGGGGAAGAGGGTTCTATATGGGTTCGGCGTTTGGGACAAATGATGCCCGGGGATAGCGGCATGGGTCTTTGTGTGTGGTTTGAAAGGTATCGACTTCTATTTGTATCATGAACACTGGAAATACGAAATCCGCATCTAAACTCCCTGCGGGGTGGTCTCGCGCAATCTCGCAACATTCGAGCCCTATTTCTCTCTCCCTGTCTGTCTCGAAGCGAGACAATAGCAGCCGCAACCTCGTCGGTCGCTGTTCTATGCTTGCCCTTTTTTTTTACTCCTCGTTCTGGCGTTCCTCGGTTTCCAATTCTATGCGGACCAGTAGTCCTCTCAAGCGGTCTCCTTCCACAGCTGGCGCATCTGAACGATGCCCGGGATACTGCCCAGCAGGCCGATGCCCATCTCCGGGACGAACCCCTTGTCCATGCTCCAGTGCACCGTGAGCGGGAACCACGACAGCTGCCGCGCGAGGGTCCGCGTCCAGGCGTCGGACCACTCCCTGTACTCGGTGCTGGCGACGTCCTCGCGGCCGCTGCTCACGGCGCTCCGTCGGCGCAACGCCTCGACGGCGAGCCGGCCTAGCTCGCTACCGACGAAGACGGACCAGAACCGTACGCTCCACCGGGCCGCCTTGCCCTGCTGGGCCGGCGTCAGCGGCAGCACGCCTTTGGAGGCGAGGTAGGACGAGGTCTCAAGCGACTGTAGCAGCAGGCACGCCGTCACCTGCAGCCAGGAGATGGCCCTGTCGAGCACCGCGGCGGACGAATCCTGCGCGGCGCCGGCCGCCCCCTTCTTCTCCCCGTTATCGTCGTCGGCGGCGGCGGCGGGCCTCGCGGGCGTCGTCATGAGGCGGCGCAGCCAGAGGTACAGCGGCAGCAGGGACCACAGCCGCATGATGGTGCGGGCCTCGCTGAGGAGGCTGGAGAGGGCGCGAAGGCGAGCGGCGACGCGGATGCCTAGGGAGGCAGCGACGGCGGGGGGCGGGGCCTTGGAGAGGAGGATGGTGGTGTCGGGGGGGAGGGAGAGGGCGAGGGCGACGAGACGGCGGGCGGAGCGGCGGAGGGCGGTGGCGCTGAGGGCGTCGAGGGCGGAGGCGGCGAAGCGCGAGGTGTAGCAGAGGAAGAGGAGGACGGTGTCGATGCCCGAGGGGGTCTGGAAGCAGCGGCTCAGGTGAGCGACGAAGGCGTCGAAGTTGCGGGGGGAGAGGGCGGCGAGGAGCTGGCCGAGGCCATGCTTCCCCTTTCTCGGGCCGCCGGCGGGCGTCGACGAAGACGAAGCGGCGGGGGCGAGGGCGGGGACGGGAGGAGCGACGGGTGCCGGGACGGGGTCGCCGGAGGGGAGGTCGGAGACGGCGGGCGCCTGGTCGGACGTTTCTGTGGACATGGCGGGTGCGCGTCTGTGGTGTGTTGGTGTTTTGTGATGGTAGGAGGGAAGAGAAGGGAAAGGGGCAAAAGGAGCTCGGGACGATCGAGGGTCTGTGACTGCGGGACAGCTCTTCGGAAGGGGCAGGGGAGGAAGGGGGGTATGTTCGAGCTCGGTGTCGGTGGTAAAGCGTTATCCCGAGGATCGGTGGACGAGACGGGGACGGGTGGGCCTTTTGCGTCGAGGAAAAGGGTGACGTGATCAAGAGAAAGAAAGAAAGAAAGAGGAAAAGAGGAATGCCACCATTCAAAAGGCGGTATGAGTGAATAAGGATGGATGAATGGATGGATGAAAAGAACAGAAAGCCAAAAGCAAAGCTGTACTGGCAGCTGCAAGCACGAGCTTCAGGCCGTTGCTCAATTAGACCAACTGGCTGTGTTCATGCGCCGAGGTGGAGGGAAAGCTTGTGGGAGAAGCCGAAACATTGATTAGATACACTACCTAGGCCTAGGTGCTACGGCAGACACCGGTGCAGTGGTCACAGGGTACGGACATGGCGCTGGTGCCGGCGGCGGGCCGGGGCTTGGGGCCTCTATGGTGGCTGTAGTACCGATAGTGATGGTGGTCACCGGCAAATCGAAACTTGCTGAAGGACCTCGGCTTAATGTGATTCGGCAAGCGCGGCGGGTGGGTTTGGTGGGGAGTTACCCCCCCCCCGGATTATGCCTGTTATCAGATCAAATTTTGAAGGCGCACAACTGGTGACTAATTGCCTGGATACACGCATATCTACATGCGTACATAACGTCTACATACATAAATACATGCATACATACATACTGTGCGTAGCTGCGCACATTCACCTAAAGATTGGTTCGGTGAGACTAGTATGCTCTAAGTAACACTGAGATGGGGTGTAAATGACTGGCAGTACATCACCAATTATTTGTCTTGTTGGTTTGCCCAGCCGCACCCAATGAGCGAATATACATGCCTGGTGCAAGTGTACGGTTGTTGATAAACGGGGATTGGACCGTTGGACCGTCGCTACGCGCACAACTGACATTGTGACTGTGTACTCTTTTGTACCACTGCTTCGCGTTTACTCTCAAGTTGACGCCCCCGAGAGGAAACCAATGCACAATTTGTCTTAGGCTGCCTGGGTAGATACCTTGGGCGGATTGCAGCAACTTCATAGTACTTACCCAAGGTATCTAATACGCTAACTACCTAGGCATCGTGCTTGTAAAACGGAAGAATCGGTGAGTACTAGATCCACCAGCTGGTGGGCATCCGTAGGCAACGACGCATCCGCCCCCGGCTAAACACCGGGCCAACGCTCAACGTGATTTCGTGGCAGTCTCGCGTACCAACAATTAACCTGCAACCAAGACAAGTGCGGCGGAGACGCGTTGCAGCCTAAACCAAACTTCAATGTTCCCCATCGCACGTCCCCCTTGTTTCCTCTGATGTCGCTAACGCATTGCAATATAAAGCCCTTAGACTTCCGCCGCCTAAGACGTAGCTCGGCTTCTTCAGGGATTTATTTCCACTACGCTTCTTCCGACTACATTCCTCCTCTCCCTTTTTATTAGGTCAACCTATCGAGACATTGCCGGCCCAACTCAACATGTCCAACACACTCACCGTTCCACAAATGCTAGCCTTTCGCAAATGGCTTCACTCGCTAGGCGACGTGACGCCTACTATCCCTCGTGCTGCCGAGTGGGTGAAGGGACAGTTAGGAAAAGATGTACCCGAGGCAGTGATTCGGTCGATCCTCAACCGGACCAGTCTGCAGAAGTCACACCAGGCCAAAATACGATCCATTGTGGACGACAGCCAAGGTCTGATTAGCGACTTCTATCCCTACGTGAGCTGATCAAAGTCCACCAAAAACTTGGCGTTGATCCCTTACTGATTGTCAAAAAGATGACGGCGACATTGGGGCTCTCGTCCGTCCAGGGTTTGGTAGAGACGTGAGAGCTACGTCCGCGTACAGGTTCCCGAATGCCACGCAAGACTGGAACGCCTCGACACTGACATGGTTGGAGCTGGCCATGCTCTGGTTCATTGAGAAGATCACCAACAAACCCGACTGGCATGTCAAGGTTTTCAACAATGACATTGTTTCCAAGTGGAAGACTGAAGTCATGACCGTCGACTGGAAAGCCGTCCACCTCGAGCATGCTCATTTCAATAACGCCGTGTTCGCTTGGGTCCGTTTCTTCACATTCGCTCGCCTCCTGTTACTTCCCCAAATGCCCTGCTGACGCATATTACAGTGTCTTGCCGAGCTCCGCGAAAAGGCTGCGCTCTACGAAGCTACTGGGCTGGTTCCCGTTTTCGATGCCACGACTGCCGTCATCAAGGCCGACAACGCCATCTCCCTGGAAGTCAAAGAGGAACTGAGAAAGGGAGTGTCAGTCCTCGAGGACGTTCAAGAACATGCAAAGGACTGGCACCCAGGAAGCGATGGCAAAGTCCTGGATCTGGTTCACCCATCTCTTTATCCCCTTGTCTACGGTATCTCTCGCATCGTTCCTGACAAGTCACAAACGCATCTCTCTTCAAGACTCTGTAAAGGCATGCGGTACAGGACAAAACATTCCAGTGCCTGAAAAGAAGCCTGACGAGAGTCGTTTTGCACAGGGCCTATGGTCTTATAAATTTCATTGGCTCCCGTGCGAGGTTGATATCCACGATGACAATCCCGCCATTACTAGCTATATCAACAACCTCCATCCCCAGCACCATGCCGGGCTCTACGTTACGATCGAGAAGGTCATCAAAAAAGCCCTTCCCCTGTGGAATGTCATATATAGGTGGCACATAGACTTTGAGGTCCTCAACGTTCCTTGTACAGAAGCCCGCAGAGAATGTAAAGCCGGGCGCACCAATTACTGCACTCGAGAAAACCGACCATTGGAGCCGGGCGAAGACGAGCGCAATGAGGATGTATATGACCGCGAATCCTCGCAACTTAACAAAGCCTGGTTCGACAGGACCCACCCCGTCAAGAGGCCTAGCGTCCCCAATTACAGCCCCATGCTCCTCCAGCCCAAGGACGTCAACCTTGAGAGAGGCTTCCTCGATGATGCCGACCGCATCCAGGTGATCGTCAAGCTCGCAAATAATCAGCTCACGCCCGAAAAGCCCACCTATGACGGAGGATCCTGGCACATTGAGAGCCAAATCAACGAGCACATTTGTGCCACAGCACTGTACTACTACGATAACGACAACGTTACTGAGAGCCGCCTTGCATTTTGCACCAATGCTAACAAGGAGGATCTTATGGAAGTGTTGTCGTACGGGCAGGATGACATCTCCTCTATCGAGCGCACCTTTAAGATCAGCGGTAGAGGGAATATTACTCAGGAGCTTGGCAGTGTGCTCACGCGTGAGGACCGATTGTTGGCATTTCCGAATGTTTACGAGCACTGCGTGGCGCCGTTCGAGCTAATGGACAAGACGAAAGCGGGACATCGCAAGATCTTGGCGCTGTTCTTGGTGGACCCAGCCGTTCCGATCATCAGTACGGCGAATGTGCCGCCGCAGCAACGGGATTGGTGGAAGGAGGGCTGCATGCCTGATGGCCACTTCGGGCCATTACCCGCGGAGGTTGCCGACATGACTTTTGATGACCTGGACTTCCTGATCAGCCTCGAACGAGCCAAGAAGATTAGAGAGGAACTGATGGCGGAGAGAACGGCGAAATCGCCTTGGGACAGTTCTGACCGCCGGATGGATACTTGGTCTTTCTGTGAGCATTGATGGTGTCAACCGCGTTTCCGAAAACCGGGATTATTCCTGGACCAGGTAGTCTCTGACGAGCGTTAGGGGACATCAGTGACCAGACTCGACAAGGGTTCCGGGTTTCCGTGTAGGTTTGATGAGTCGTTACGACAGCGCGAAATAGAATCGTCTATTCCAACATTCAACTACGTGCTTCCAGAATTATACCCAGCAGCTATCTAGCAAGCGAAACAAGTAAATATTATCTCAAACGAGTCTCGGACCGTATGGATGTCCAAACAACGAAAATCTGCGACTACCAACCCGGTTCCTCGAAGACCACCTAATTAGTCGTCCTAGAGATAGTATGAATTGCCAATGCTGCCGTGTTTCTGAGCTCTGAGCTCGGTCCACGCTTTTCGAGAAACATGGCTCGACTAGCAAGAATCTCTATGGATGTACACATTCCAGTTGTCGGTGGGATGAAATGCCTGGCCGGAGTACCATCGTCTCCAACGGGTGGTGCAGTGATACCCGATAGCCTCCACCATCTCGGCGATCTGGGCAAAACTATCGATGGTGATGTGATGTGTATTCTGCGCCAGAACACGGTTAGCCTCCCTCTCCCTTTCCTGACGTCATTTCGCCTTTTGCTCGTAGGTTTCCCTTCTTGCGTGTTTGATTCCACTCACGTCGTTGCAAAACCAGATGGCAGAACTGTAGCCGCAGCTAACCCGACCACAATTGCCCGGACCCGGGTCGCCCCTGGGCCGGCCCTTGACTGTTTTGAGGTAGTGAATGCCAACTTTGGCCTCGCTTTCATGCACGTAATCCCAGCCGGGCTTCAGGCAAAGGACCTTGTCCGCCGGAAACAACTCGGCCTTCTGGCGTTTCTCGACACCCAACCCTCCATCGCCCAAGGCCGGGGCGAAGGGCGAGTAGTCCGGGTTGATCTGCGCGAGCTCGGCGACGACTTGCTCGACGGTCCCGTTCAGGGTGATCTTCTGCCCGGGAAAGGGCTCGAATTCCCATTTGGGAGTGAACTCGTGAACATCGGTATGCAGGTCAGCCAGGGCAGTGACCTGCAGAGTCGAGGCGACGTCAGCGATGAGGCGGCGTAATTTCGTTGAAGGAGACTGCTTACCAGAATGGCCGGAAGAGCGGACAGGAGAGCAACAAGGTAGTTGGCGCGCATTTTATCCAACGATTCAACGAACACGTCTTCTCAGGAAGTGTATGATAGACTAGTGAGGGTCAGTATACGACGGACAAGAGACAAGGTTTTATATAGAGATCTCTGCAAATCATACACGGAAATGCGGCAGATCTTCTTATCACAAAACCACGACGCTGCTGATATTTGCTGTAAGTGCTTCATCTTGTTGCGTGTGCGGTGGTCGCTTCCAGGCACCTACACCCACTGTTACGAATTGTTTTTAGACTTAAGTAACACAATAATCTTATAGGCTTGAAATAACAAAGCAATGGAGTAAATTTTGATTACTTTTGACGATGAATCAGCAAAGCACACTCCATTTTACCGCTTATCCCCTGTTGGTTGCCCAACCACAGATATCAGAGTGGTGAGAGCTTACACGCGAGGTTGGACATCAACTGAGCAGTCTATTTGTCGTGAAAACGTTAGGATAAGTTGATGGAGGCCTTGAAATCTCGCTTTTCTGAAGTACTCATCCCAGACCCTACTTCTAGAGATGGGTTACACTCTTGTATTCTGGACCCAAAACAGAGCAGCTTTAGAGAGCAGTCGAAACACCTATTGTTGATAGTGAGGGATCACCTTGTAAGACCAAATTAAGAGACGGCCGCATGAATTTCGATGATTGGAACGGGAAACAAAACCCACACGTCTATAATTTACGCACACGAATACTCAGCTAGATCGGACATTGGCACTAGAATGGTGCAACTCAGGCCGATTTTGTTATCCTGCTTGCCAGATGATGCGCCAAATCTATGTGAGGAATCCTTGAAAGGTTTGTTTAACGCTAATTTCCCTACCAAAACTTCAGACAAACACGCAGTCAGATCATCAAAGCAATACGGGGAGGAGAAGCCGTCCAGACACACTGAATCCGGTGTGACCGCAGCGCGACATGACAAAACAGTTGGCCCAAACAAACCTATGCCGCTGGGCTTCAGCGCGAATACGACGTCCAAGAAACTCCGTGCTAGGTGATGCGTAAAGTGCTGCTCTTCCCTTCCTCGGTATAAACCAAAAGTCGGCCGGAGACAGAGTCAATCCCGGCCTCTCAAGCACTCCCTCCCCAATCCACCCCTGAACGAACCATGCGCCTCATAGCCTGTACGCGATTTCGCCTCCTAAACTCTCGGCCTCCAGGAGGAGAACCGGGACCGATCAAATCGCCGGTGTTGCCGGAAGCCAAGGCTTACCGAAACCATCATCCGCAACGTGCGAGGGCAATAAGGCCATATACCGATCCTACGTGATACACGGTATCCTCCCACGCAGTATTGCCTGGACGACATAGAGGTCGGGAGGAAGGAATACAAAATCCTGAGGGAGCTCGCTTGGGTCGTTGACGAACACGCCGATTCTGACTAAGATAATGCCGCGACATTGCGGGAAATTGCCGTAAAAGCTGAAAGGCTCATTTAAGTCGCGAAGCTGTACGACGTCGCCATCCCCCGAATACAGTTCGCCGTCCAGGCTGCCATGCTGCCTGGCCCAAGCAGTCCTGAAATCGAGAAAGACCAGATCAAAACAGTGAGATCCAATCGTAGACCAGTTGATATGTTTGCAAGAGAAGTATCTATGACGAGGAAAATGGACGTAAGGAACTCAATACTAAAAGAAAAGTGCGGGCTCGCAACCAGCCAAGTGAGTAAGTCCCAGTATAGATTATGTAACTAAAGATGAAGCCAATCACTCAAAACTTGATGTGGACATCGTCTGCTCTAATCAAGTCCCACTGCGGCGTCTTTCAAGGCGTCCACATAACCAAATCAAGTACACACAACTGCGAGAGGCTATCCAAAAGCACTCCATGGCCCATTTTATCAATACTCATCGAAAATGGTAGCAACGACAGCGCCAGCGAGCGTAATCTGACCAACTTGGCCGCCCTCAGCTCCAGCGATAATCTTGCCGGACGCAAGGTCACGCTTCCAGACGACAACAGTGCTGATGTTGTGGTGGCCAACAGCAATTAGATCACCGGCTTTGTTATAGAATGCTGACGAGGAGACCAGCCGCCGGAAGGGGCCAACTGAGCAAGCGCAAGGGTCCCGTCTTCCTTGATTGCAAAGGTGGACATAGTGTTAGAAGCACTGGAGCCAAGGACCGGCGAGTCGCCGCCGGAGAGGGTGACGAAATTTTGGTCAGGCTACGCCAAGAGCAAACATCGAGTTGGCGAGAGGTTTGCACCCAAACTGAACCCCAATCTGGAAGTAGAATGCGTCTGGGCTTCTTATATATTTACTAGATGTCTGGCTGCTCTATGGCACAGTCACCCGGCTGCTACAAAAGGAGATGTGACAGAAACTTGCGGATACTGTGATGGTAATCTCGCTGGTTGGTACCCCGGTCCCAGGGTAGTCAGGGTTGACAGCCGGAATGGAGAATTTCTTAGTGAAAGCAAGGCTGGACCTATTGTACTTCATCCTTTACAGGTAGATATTCTGTCCAGCTCGGCGTTGACGAAGAAGAAGACGTCGCCGTTGGTTGCAGTTTTGGAGACGCCGTGGCGGGGGCCGGTGCTGGGATTCGTCACCAACCCCTTGACCTCCTTTATCGGAGTAATGCTGGTTGGATCCTTGGTATAGACGCGGACCCGGTCACCGCCAAGATCAGCAAGCAGAACGTATTGATTTTTGGGTAGATGATAATATGATGTAGGTAGCTTGTGTCGTTGAGGGAGGGAACCAGGCCAGGTGCCTCGAGGGTCGGGGCGAACTCCTAAAGGGGTCCATTGCCCGTGAGGGCGCCATCATCGCTGAGAACAAAGACGCCGGCCGCTGCTTCGGTTGCTCCAAGAAATGTAAATTTGGTTGGTCACCTTTGGGAGGTAAACCTTCCCAGGATCATTGCGGAATGCAGTAGGTACTAGACGTGTCGATTAACCAGCTTTAAAGGAAGGAGGACAAACGGTGTTCACATCCTCACATAATGGGTATTAACTTGCTATGAAGCAGAGACGTACCCGCAGGGTCCAGGCTCTGTCGTGACAAGATTACCAGCGACACTGCTAAAAGGCGCCGAGACTCGAGTGATACAGGCCAAAACACCTCCACCCCCAGTAGAGAAGGAGTTCAGGGAGCCGCTAGGTAACGAGTCGGAGCCCCTGTCCAAGCAGTAGAGAACCCTATTGGCAGCGTCCAGGGTGAGTCAGGATGGATTGAACTCGAACCCGGCCGTCTTTGAGGCGACGGATAAGCTGTGATTAGTCCCGGATCCGGAGTACAGCAAGTGGCACAAAACGGGCTCCAGTTCGAATTCAGCAAATATCAATCGAGGCGCGAGTTGAAGTGGAATAGGTAAAAGTTGTTACTGGATGTAGATCAGGCTGGTCAGTGCTACCAAAACGTGTGTCATCAATGGTTTGTCTGTAAGTGACGTTGTGTTTGTTGACTGAAAATGAGCCAGGTAGATGTTGCACATCTAGAAGAATGTTGAGTAGAACCAATTTTTAATCTGACAAGGTACGAGCAATCTCTCTATCTTGGCAGCTCACTCGGATTTAGATCCTGTTTATATACTGTGGCCAGCTCAACTCTCTGTAAGAACCGGAGATGGGTTAGGACTACCTAGGTATCACACGAAGGACGGCACTTGTAGGCTGTGCTGCCTCGTCTGCTAGCTCGAAACGACGCCTCATCAGCCAAGAATCTGTCGTTCATACTACGCAAGACCCTGCACGCAAACTCCGCAAAATGAACTGAGTGGGGGCCAACGACTTTGCCAACCGTACTATGTGACTTTTCTATGTTGTATATCACATTACCTAGCGCCTTTTGTGCACTGATTATCACAAACCTGAAAGAACGGGCATCTAAATGCCAGTTGGCTCACAAGGCGATTCTCTCGCAAAGACAGTCTTGGCAGATTAAGGAGGTCAGAGACTTGCCCTTTCAGCGCCGAGGGTTAGTCAAGGATACTTTGATTGCCACAAACCAACAGATATAAACTACTCTCTCCGATTAGATGTAATGAGGCTGTGAAGGAACCGCCAAAAGAGACCGTCTCCACAGACGATATACATCATATCCACATGCCCAGCAAGCCTCAACAGAGACTGGAAACGACTTCGATGCATAGGCAGGCAAACAAGTCAATTTAGGAAGCCCCATACATTCCTTGACTTGTATAGAATACACCGAAACAGATGTTTAGTAGAAATAGCCTCTCCCAAGCTCCGTAGCCCAGCTCCTCCATCATTCTTTTCACTATTACGGTCGTATTCTATGAAGCCATGGACTCAAAACACTTTCTTAGACGTTTCTTCGTCGCTTCGCTTCTTTGTCTTACTTCTGCTCACATCCTCGATCAGTCAAACAGCAAAGCATCTGAGTTACAGACATGCTTGACCACTGCTGGGGTTCGAAATGCTATCAGCACTGACGACACCTGGGCCAACGACACCGCTGGTTTCCAGAAACGCATCAAAGTCGACCCTGCTGCTATATCATTCCCAGAGAACAATGATCAGATCGCGCTCTCTCTAGACTGCGCACGGAATGCATCCACTTCGGCTTCGGTTCTCGGTGCCGCGCACTCTTTCCAGGCCTACGGTTTCGGAAACCCGGGCAGTCTTGTGATCAGCATGGCTGCCTTCAACTCTGTCTCTTGACGCGGCTACCAACCGCCTCACATACGGCGGAGGCTTCCACGTCGGACCCGTCCTCAAATACCTCTGGGATAAACACGGTCGTCATTTTCCCCACGTCCGTGGTGCCAATGTCGGTCTGGCTGGCTCCAGCATTGGTGGTGGTTTCGGCTCCACTTCCCGCCACCTCGGTATTCCCATGGACAACCTCAAGTCTGTTGAATACATGCTGTACAACGTTACCATCGTCAACGCGCCTAAGGGCTCTGACATCTTCTGGGCCGCCCAAGGTGCTGGCGCCTCCTTTGGTGTCCTGCTCTCCGTCATCACCAATACCTACAAGCCCGTTTTCGACACCGCTGTGAACTTCACTATCAACGCCGGTGACCTGACCTCCACCAAGGCTGTGAAATCCCTCATTGCCATCCAGAGGTACTCGCTTTCCAAGGATTGTACCGATGAGTTGGCCCTCCGCTGGTCTCTCAGCGGCCCCCCCTACATGGCAAACGGCTTTTTCTACGGAGATGCTGCCGGTTTCGACACTGTTATTGCACCTCTTCTCAGATCCCTCAACGATATCGCTGGCAGTGTCACAGTACAGAAGACTGAGCTGCCCTTCTGGGACATGGAGGTTGCCGTTGCCGGCGCAGGCATGAATCAGCCCAACGAAAGCGCCCTCAGCGGACGAAGTTTCTACACTCAGTCTTTGACTACCACCACAGATCGCCCCCTCACAGTTGAGCAGGCCAAGGTTCTCTATGAGAGTACTAGCTTTTCTTTCAACCGTACCGACATGCGCAAGTCCGGCTTCATTGATCTCTGGGGCGATGTCTCTCGCGATATCTCAGACACCGACACTAGCTTTGCCCACGGCAAAAACCTCTGGCTCATTCGCTGGGATTTCAACTCCGTTGATGTCAACAGCTATCCTGCTGATGGCCCCGCTTACATGAAGAGTCTCATTAAGCCCTTTGAGGAGGCTCTGGTTGCCAGCGGTGCTCCTCTCCGTGGATTTGTCAACTACGCCGACACCGAACTCTGAGTCCTCTCCCAGGCCGAGTGGTCCTCCCGTCTTTATGGCGCAAACTTTGACCGTCTTAAGCAGCTCAAGGCTGTCTATGACCCCGAGGGTTTGTTTGTCAACCACAAGCAAGCCATTCCAATGCCTTGAGAGCATGCCTTTATTTTCAGTTCACACGAGATGTCGACATAGAAATAGATGAGTCAAAACGTTGTATAATGTAGAACTCTGGGATGTAAAGGTTCGGGTAATCATAACAGACAGACCCCAGCTCTCGTGCTTCCTCGAACTTCATAAATGAACTTTCTTACGCCTGGAGTTCGAATTGACATGCAATTCTGATTGGTGATGTCGCTTCTGCGAGTGTTTTAACTAATGACTTCGGCTTCAAAAATATGACTGTTGTCCAAAATGTCCCTTTCAACGGGCGTACTACACATCTTGATCACACATGTATCATGTCTGATGCTTCACCAACTTCGGCCCCTCAATCCACGTGACGCGGGGTAATCAGAGCCAAGACATCAAACGGGGGTCTTAGGCTAACATTGTCACGAATCATCTATTTCCGGCTAAATCTAATCTGTGGAGGCGTGGGGTTGAACCACCCAACCCACTCTTTCCCGAGAGAGCAAAGAGCCTTGATAAATAGTGGTATTGCTCCAGGCATAGTTGTTCGAGTGCCAGTGAATCTTTTCTTTTTTATCAGTAGCAATCCATCGTGTATCATGCCTCAAGTCAGAAACCCTATTCTCCCCGGGTTCAACCCGGACCCCTCCATTTTGAGGGTCGGAGATGACTACTACATCGCAACATCTACGTTCGAATGGTTCCCTGGTGTCCAGATCCATCACTCTAAGGATCTTGCGAATTGGGAACTCGTCACCCGGCCCCTGAACCGGAAAAGCCAGCTGGACATGCGTGGTAACCCAGACAGCTGCGGCATCTGGGCTCCCTGTCTCACTCACGATGGAGAGAAGTTCTGGCTTGTTTACACGGACGTCAAACGTAAGGATGGCTCCTTCAAAGACAGCCACAATTACATCGTCACTGCGTCCTCCATCGAAGGACCTTGGTCTGATCCCTTTTATATCAACTCCTCCGGCTTCGACCCCTCGCTCTTTCACGACGATGACGGCAAAAAGTGGTTCGTCAACATGATGTGGGACCATCGTCGCCGGTTCAGCGCCTTCACGGGAATCGTTCTGCAGGAGTTTGACCCCAAAGCAGGTAAACTAGTCGGTCCTAAGAAGAACATCTTCAGAGGCACCGATCTGTCTCTTGTCGAAGGCCCCCATCTCTACAAAAGGAACGGATGGTATTATCTCCTCACCGCTGAGGGTGGTACCGCCTACGAGCACGCCTGCACTCTAGCCCGCTCTCGCGACATTCAAGGGCCGTATGAGCTTCACCCGCAAAAGTACGTCATCACGTCGAAGGATGCACCTTTTGCAGCTCTTCAACGTGCGGGACATGGTGACATCGTGGACACCCCCGAAGGCAAGACATACATGGTTCACCTAACAGGTCGTCCCATAACACAGAACAGACGATGTGTGCTGGGTCGTGAAACGGCGATCCAAGAAGCGTACTGGGGCGAAGACGATTGGCTGTATGTCAAAAACGGCCCCGTACCGTCGTTGTTTGTTGAGGTGCTGGGTACGAGAGATGACACTGCATACTGGGCGGAGCAGCGGTACACATTCGAGAATGGATTGCATAAGGATTTCCAGTGGTTGCGCACGCCGGAACCCGAGCGTATCTTCTCGACTGAGGGAGGAAAGCTCACTCTTATTGGAAGAGAGTCTATCGGGTCGTGGTTCGAGCAGGCTCTGGTCGCTCGTCGTCAGACCCATTTCTCTTATGACGCAGAGACCATTGTCGACATTTCGCCTACCGACGAGAGAGAGTTTGCGGGCCTGACAGCCTACTACTGCCGTTATAACTTCTTCTACATCACGGTCAGTGCCCACGAGGACGGCAAAAGGGAACTGTTGATCCAAAGATCTGAGTCATCGTGGCCCGATGGCAATCTCTCGACTCCTTTCCCAGACCCGGTATCGCTGCCTGATTCGGGTAAGGTCAGACTGGCATTGACGATCCGGGGACCAAAGCTCCAGTTCTACTACGCCCTCGAGGGCGAAGAGCTGAAGGCGGTAGGGCCCGTGTACGATGCATCGATCATCTCCGATGAATGCGGTGGTCACCAGGCACACGGTAGCTTCACTGGTGCTTTTGTCGGTGTTGCTGCTTCAGATCTGAATGGCACGGCGAGAAAGGCTTCTTTTGACTACTTTATCTATCGACCTGTTCATGATGTAACAGACCGCTATGAGATCTGAAAGTGACGGGAAATGGAGCTTTGGAATTTTACAGTGTAGGAAACATCTTACCGGAAAGTTTTGAATAATTCGTGGTCAGTTTAGCACATCCAAAAGGGTCACCACTCAGTTTAGTTAAATATTTTCCACAAGGTGAACTGCACCATTCATATAATATTTGAAAACCAAGCGTCGCTTGGTGAATATGTTCACTCTACATATTGTCGATTCAATGGAGAAGGACGCTAAGTTGGAACATTGTGCTGTTGTACATTGGTGCACTGTCTTCTCATCGTTTCGTCTAAACACTAGGACGCATACAGGTGTCATTACATCATCCAGCGACTGCTTCCGGATTTCCTTTAGAAGACCATACACAAGCGACCCTTGAGTTGCTTAGACAAGTAGTGCTCAGCCATTTCGTTGGCCTGGTCAACACTGTAGGTCTTCTCAATGTATGTTCTGCATCCGTTCTCGGCGTGCAGCTCAAGCATTTCCCGGCTGCGCTCAGGAGTGCAGATCAACGCGCCACGGATAGTCTGCTCCTTGAAGTTCAAGGCAAAAGGATCCACTTCGAAAGGTCCGTCGGCAGGGAGCCCAACGTCGACGAGAACGCCGCCCTTGCGCAGGAACTGCTGGGCGAACTTGACGAGGGGCCGAGCCTCGGTGTTGATGACGACGCGGTCGACGCCCGGGTTGCTGTCATAGAAAGAAGACTGGAGTTCCTTCACTGTCTTCTCCTGCGCCTCATCGGTATCAACGAGAATAGTGCGGTCGGGAGTGAGGTGCGATGGAACGTCGTTGGCCAGATCGAGAGCCTCTTGACGGTTGTCGATTGCGATGACCTTACAGCCCATCGACTTGGCGTACTGGATGCCCAGGTGACCCAGACCTCCAACACCGATCATTGCGAGCCACTGGTCCTTCTTGGGCTCTGCCGCGCAGAGAGCTCCATAGACCGTGGCGCCCGCGCAGAACAATGGCGCAGCCTCGGTCCAAGGAATTGAATCGGGGATCTTGGCCACTACTCTGGCGTCGGCTTTCATGTATTGGGCGAAGCCACCGTCAAGAGTTAGACCGAGCATGCCAGTGAGGTTGTCACAGACCTGCTTGCCCTGATTACAAGAGTTGCACTTGCCGCAGCAGCCATATGTGTTGATGGAGCCGACGTGGTCGCCGACTTGGAGCCCCTGCTTGCCGGCTTCAGAGCCCAGCTTCACGATGGTACCAGCAGGTTCGTGAGAGCCGATAAGGCCAGGCTTGGCACCAGCGGATTCGTAAACTCCCTCTTGTACTTGAAGATCGGTGTGGCAGTAGCCCGCGGCAGCAATTTTGACGAGGACGTCGTTAGGTCCGAGTTCGGTTGGGACTTTGACGTCCTTGACTTCGTAACCCTTATTAAAGTCCTTGACGGTTGCGGCACGCATCTGCTGGGGGATTTGGTCTGCCATGCTGGGAATAGAACTTATAGGTTGTTTGGATATAATTGGTATACTTCAAAAATAGATGTAATTGCGCTTCGAAGTTCAAGTCCAAATATAGTAATGTGGATCGATGTAGGTTGCGTGTTTGTTCAGAGACTGCTTCAACCTTGATGTCCAGCCTTCAACTTATACGTCTAAGGCGCAACCCAATTGTGTCCAGTTTTCCATTCATTTTGCAACGTCATAGTTTATGGTGCTTAGTGTACGGTGCTGTATGCAATACTGGCGTCACGAAGCCTGACGTTTCTTACGTCAATGTCGTGGATTGATGGGGTTTGCCGCTTCGCTCTGTCATAAATGTGGACCGACCAGAAGGAGTGGATGAATTGTGGTACGGAGGCAATTTGGTATTCTGCACGTAGTGCAGCACGAGCTGAACGTTGCAGTTGCGGTTCTGTCGAGTCAATCTTTCAACGACCGCCAAAGCGCATGTATTAGATTTCACTTGCTAAATCACACTGGTGTCAAGAGGTTGGGATATCCATATTGTCAACCAATGATGCAATTTTGAACTCACCGTGTTCCAGACGATCCCAAGCACCGATCACCCCATGCATAGTCCCTTTTTCACTGTTGATAAATCAGTGGGTAGCACGCCACTAGGTTCCACTATGCTGACCGGAAACCCGACCTATGTCTGCGATCGAGATCTTCACGGTGGTCCGAGCCGGCCGAATGATGTCGGGTTTTCCGACCTGCAATTTATGCTCCAGAATTTTGCATGCAAGTCACCCATTTGAGAGCTGTCATCAGCAACTCAGTTGGATGGCCGACAAGGTCTTCACTCAGTTACCAAGAGCGCCTCTCTCTCTGAATGATACCTCACTGTAGTGCCAGGAGCTACTGGTTTCCAATTCTGGGTCTAAAGTTTAGGTTATTCCATGGCAGAATAGACCTGAAGTGGATGTCATCAATCTGTAGCTAGATTGTCTGGGCCCCTTTGTCTTCATCAGACCAGCAGCGACGTTGTTGCGTAAACCAATGGTTAAGGATAGTGCTAAGCCATAAATCGATATCATTCTAGTTAGTGTATATTCATGAGATCGAGTTGGCATGTGGGGCAATTATAAAGATCTTTGGCCTACCGAGTGACTTTTGATTTAAGCTTTATCTTCAATTACTTAGCTCAATCTAGCTCAACCCACAAACCTCGTGTCTGTCATTGTGACAACTGCTACGATCAAAACTTGTGTTCTCTGGATTTTGTTAATGGTGAGTATATAAGACGGGGGCGCTCTCTTTGTCAATGAGATATGAAGGTCTTTGAGTTTGGACCAGCAAAGATGGCTGGGTTTGGCGGTCGCTGCGGCAGTTACACGGATATGTGTTCTCTGACTACACAGGCCATATGCAAGAATAGGACGATCATGCAAGTTTACTAGCTCACATCGGTGTACTTCCTTGCTTGAGATGGTATCATCCCCACGTCGTTTGGTGGAAACCTGTGTGCTAATCAGAGAAAGTTGCTCTAGTAGCTACACGTCTTCTTGGATATATTGAAGGAGTAACAAACATAGGTAGATCCCAGAACTTCGAGCCGGCGTTATGTTTTCTACTCCACATTTGGTCCGGTAGTCGCATCAAACTACGCTGTTGCGTGAACTGACACCACTGTCTTGTTGCCTTGACGGTTCAGCGCTAGACATTAGGGCCACCACTAGCTTTCTTGAAGTCTCCTCTTACAAAGCCTTTAGGCCTAGCTTAACGATTGTGGGGTCAATCCTGTTTCCCCTCCTCTCAAGATTTCTTACTATCCTTCTTGGTAGTAATAGGAGCTGAGTTTCCGCCAGTCGAGAGGCCAGCACTAGGGAAGACCTCTTCGGCGAGGGAAACCAAGCACAGCAAGGGCGCTATCACAAAGCGCCGGAGGCTTAGCTGAAAATCTAGTGCGTTAGCAGAGGCCCTGATTCTCCTGAAAAAGGCCTCTGAAATCTATTTCGAAGAGATATCATCCGGTTTATAGGCTGAAAGTGCTGATGAGGATGAAAGTAGTAGTTTAGAGCAGATCTTTGTAGAGATTTCTCGGTTGTGTGCGCCGGTTAGGTGTACAAGGCGCCCTCAGCAACAATCGTTAACAAAAGGCCCGGAGTACCTATGGGCTGCGGAATCAATAGAAGAGGGAGTTGGACTTCCTCACGGCCTGTAGTAGGTAGTTTCAACATATTCCCTGGCCTGATGAGGGAGGACACCTTGTTTACCGTTTACTTCCACCGAATCCAACGATCTGTACGGCGACCCGCTAAGAATTATATCCCCCAACTTTAAATGGAACTCTGGGTCTTCTTCTTCTTCTTCTTCTTCTTCTTCTTACTTTTTTCTCTTTCTTTTGCACAATTAGTGTCTTTCTACGAAGTCAAGCTTAGACGACTGTGGCGCCAGGCGAAATCTGGACTGTGCGGAAGACCTCTTGCCGTTATTAGTGGGATGTCTCATATCTGTGCTGATAAGTGTGCATCCCGCTGGACCACCTCTGGCCTATGGCGATAAAACAACAGGTGGTTCACAGGTTTAATTTGGCATCTAATAAGATTTGTTTCTTCTGCGAGCGGTGGTTGAGCTGAATAGCCGCTCAACGATTGGCTCGATGTCTAACTAGAGGAGAAAAGCAGAGAACAGGAATGAAAGGACCAGTCTGTAAGGAGTCAGGACTCTGGTGGCTATTACCATTTCCGGTGCTACTGAAAACTAAGATCAAGGTCGCCATCTGTTGTTTACTTTTGCAGCCACGTAAGAACGAACTTAGCCACCACCACCGAGCAGAGCAGGCCTATGTCTCATTTTACATACTCAGCGCCTCTATCAGTCGTGTGGCACTAACGCTGTCGTTCAATGATTTACGGTACTAACTAAAACAAAACTTAAACTATCCTGCCAGGACTCTTCCATGTATCACACACTCATACCTAATCGGGTGATTCTTGCACAAACTAAAATTCCGTTTGCGTACGAAATTGTTAATCCCCATCAGCTCGAAGGATTCACTTCATGACCAATTAGGCAAAACGAATAGCCAAATTAGATGGTTGCATTCTCAACAAGAGCTATGCTGCGTCCATGTGATGACCGAAACGATTCCGCCTTAGTGCACTGGCTTCGTTGTCCCTATGCCTGTTCACGTCTTCCCTTCATTTTCTGAGCGAGCCCTCGCCCAGCTTTGATTAAACTATACTGGCGTTAGCGTGTGAAAGACGGTCTCGTCATTTTACAACAGTTTTCCGGGCCGTAGCACGTATGGGTTACCGATCCTTAACTTATACCCAGTTCAGCCTGCACCTTGAAGAATCTGTCTCTTTAACTTGCCCCCCCCCTGGCGCATGAACAAGTCGTTTCTGCCACGCACGTAGAATATCTGCACTCGGGTTTTGTTTCTTACGAGACGCATTTCGTACAACCTTGTGGGTCCAATCTCAATAACCCCAATCTTGCTCTTCGGTTTCCCCAGCAATCTTGGCGTCTTCTGTTTGTGTTTGGGTCACGAAATTTCTTTGCTTCATTCGCTCGAAGCCTTACTCAGTGGCTCCCCCACTCACATCGATAAAGAGTGTTTGCTGCGGGGAACTTTGCAACGAAGCTGAGGAAGTCGACACTTATTGTAGTCAGAAGTGGTTCACGGAAGTGACTATATCGATCAGCGAGAAAAGCAGGATTCTCGGTACGTGTAGGAAGTTATTGAAAGTATATCTTAGATCTCACTGATGGATCCCACGATTGACATCTGGCGTTTGGTTGCATGCACCACAAAACTGGAGGTGCTAACAACAAATTGGCAGTCTTTTCATTGTGCTGAAAGTGTTATTATTTTATCAAGACCTTTTATCGATGTCTTTATCTGGAGACAAGGTAACGGTTATCACCTACTATATCTCAATTGCAACGAGAGCAATACCAAAGTTCAGTTTAGTGGACAGGTCTACCCCCGGCGGTTACCACTGCCATGGCAATATCAAAGCATCTTCCAGAAGACCATCAATTACAAGGTGGAAAGCCCTCAGATGAGATACCTCGATTACGGTTCGATGACTTCTCTTACGAATCACGGATATTCGGGCCTCAGGTAGCCTCCCGGCCGCTGTCACCGCGCCATCGCACATCGTGGGCATTTCTATTGAGACGCGGGTCGGGCTTTCAATTAGATATATCTGAATCTACCAGCTCCAATACCACCAGCAGGACAACGATCTCGACCAGCGGGGGTGTTTCTGAGCCCCCGCCATTTGGAATAATGAAAACGATGGAGGTCCAGATTTCCTACGAAGCAAGAACATGGAAGAGCCACGAAAGAATGGCTGACAGCAGAACACTACGACCGTCGACGATTGCAGATATCAGAAGCATCACGAGCGGAGATGTATCCCTGTTTTCCGAAGAAATTTCATCAACGTCTCAGAGTATCAAAATTGAAAACGGGCATACAACTTCATGCTATAGACACTCATCGCCACTTGGGTCAACTTGGGAGTGGCTTGAGGACGGGCAAATGAGACCTATTTCAACAAATGGGCAGGTGCAACCCTACTTGAACGAATCAAGTCCATAGTGGATGAGAGAGAGCCATTCACTTTTCTTCTCCTACGCAACGATTCGATAACGATATAATGTACGAAGAGTAATCTACCAACGCGCCTATGAAATTTCTGAATGAGTTGTGGTAACAGGGCCTCAACCAGGCAACTATATTAACCAAAGAAAATGTATGTTAAGAGAGAAACTTATGACTAGGAAAACACATGTGCTTTGTTTGTAACCAATTGGTACGCGTTAAAACTTGAGACTAAAAGTAGGACACCTAGCCTGATCAACTGACGGTAATAATGACAAGGGGGTTAGGCCATGTAGATGAAAACAGCTAGCTAATTACCTCTGAGATTCATTCTTGGTTGATTATCAGCAGCCCTTAAGGCATTTCCAACTCTTAACAGTCTGGCCCTCTACTGTTATGCATTGCCTCTGCCAAGATTGCGATACCGCATCAGACCTTCGAACCTCGGCATTGCAGTTTTCGTCTGAGTACATGTAGCAAGTCACTGTGCTAGCGACGTTGCCGTCACCAGAGACTCTAAGGCTAGTAACACTTATGTCGGTGACTTTGTTACAAGCTTGAGAGCACTGTGTCAAAGAAAAGGAAGTCAGCATTTCCTCCACTATCAGAAATGACAGGACTGAGAGACAAAAGAAAAAGGCTGTATAGAAGGAAGAAAGCGTCGCAAAACGAGCTGTTACGTACGTCAGGCTTGATCACCTTCACAAGACTACCAGTACAGTCCTTCTGCTCGAATGCCTCGCCGCATTGGCCGTCAACAACGCCGTTGGTACCGCACTTGTCTTGACGGGAATCTAAACCGTTTACAGCCCCGATCTGGGAGCCAGATACAGCAGCCAATGCAACGGCTAAAACAGCGAAACCGGCAGTGATGTTCTGAAAGAGACGCATGACGATTGGTTCTTGAATCAAGAGTTGGGGTTTGTGTGTTTATCGAGAAGTGAGGCTGCAACCAGAAGGGACATTTGTCACGAAGTGGAGAGAGTTTGTTCAGAGCGAGAAAGTTCAGAGGATGACGAAGCATCCGATGAAGTGCCTGGCGGATAAAACTTGCGATACGTACCAGACAACACACCACGAACACTCATGCCAATCCTAAATACAGATCTGGGCGTGAGCCTTCCCATTAGACTTTCCTTCGGACAGTGTGATCAACAAGAATCAACAACAGCGGGTCGATGTAATTACCAGAGATTGCCATCTTTTTACGACGTCGTTCCAATCTAAATTTCGAGTTGGGTATCATTATACATAGCATCAAACTGAGAATGCTCTTCCTAATGTAGAATCTAAAGCTATTTCCGAGTAATAGCAAAACGATCAAATCAAACTTCTCATTATATCCAGTGTTACATCAGGGTATCTTGGCCGAAGCCATATCGTTATGCTACATAATTTAGGCAATAATGTCCTTGTTCTTTTCGAGGACATCAGATTCTTGCGCGGGTCCAGCGCTGCTGCTCCAGCGACCTCTGAAAAAGTTGCCGCAGCTTTCAACAGTGTTCTTGACGTTAAGGGCAACAATCTCCCGAGTTGGCTTCTCGAAGAGAAGGTCGATCTCCTCCAGGGTCTTATCTTTAGTCTCTGGCATAAACAGAATCCTGAAGGCCTCCATGTTAGTAAGCAGAACAATATTTAAGCGCCCAGCAGCAAACTCAGATGACAAAACTTACTGATAGAACCAACCCAGAATGGCAATTCCACCATAGAAGCCAAGGGTCAGACCGGTACGGGTCATAGCATCCTGCATGGCGGAGAAGTTGTAGGTGACAATGAACGAAGACAGGAAAAGCAGGCCGGAAGAAGTTGTCATGCCGTAGGATCGAAGGTAAGTAGGATAAACCTCGGAGGGAACAACCCAGGTGAGACAGGCATAGCAGCCGAAGAAGCCCATGTACAGTGCAAGCCCAACGAGGTAGCAGGCTACGGCACCGGTCGTGTTGGATGTGGTGGGGATCTGGTAGCTAACGCCAATGACGATGAGACCGACGAAGAAGCCGGGAAGCATAGCGTTGGCCCAGAAGCGACGACCAAACTTCTCCATGTAAAAGCAAGCCGGGATGGTACCAATGAGCAGAGAGCCACCGCCAACAAGAGACATGTAAGTCGCTTTCTCGTCGTTGAAGCCAATCTGCTGCATGAGGATGGACATGTAGTACATGATGGCGTTGACTCCGGTAAGTTGGCCGAGGAGAATCATGATGTTGGCGTAGATCAAGGCGCGGCGGGCACGAGGGACGGTGAAGAAGTCCATCCAAGGGTAGCGCTTGTTCTTGGCACCTTCGGCGATGACCTGCTTCTCATCCAGAACAGACACCTTCATGATGAAGAACTCCTCCTTGGCCTCTGGCGTAGTGATGCCGCGAATGCGCTTCCACACCTTGTATGCGTCCAGAGTCCTGCCCTTGTGCATCAGGTAACGAGGAGACTCGGGAAGGAAGAGCATGCCGGCGAACATGATGGTAGAGAAGACGAGAGAAGAACCGAGGATCCAACGCCAGTTGCCAGGGACGTGAATGAAAATGGCGGCGACGGCGTAGCCAAGGACCTCACCAAGTGCAATGTTGAGCTGATAGAGAGAGACGACATTTCCACGGATTCTTCGCTCGGCTGTCTCGGCGACGTATACAGGGACGGTACCGCCCTCAAGACCGACACCCAGACCCAGGATAACTCGTGCAGCGACAATCATACCTGAAGCATGGTCAGTATGCTTGATATACACATGGAAAGAGTTTGGATAAATGCCTACCAAAGTTCTGGGCGCCGGCGCAGAGAGCAGCGCCGATAGTATAGAGAATGCAGGATATGATAATGGACATCTTCCTGCCAAGGTATTCATTGCAGGGACTGAGAATGATAGCGCCGCCAACAGCACCTAGGGGCATTCCTGAGTTGACAAGGGACTAGCAGAGTTAGTTTACTAGGTCTTAAGAGTTGCGTGGGCTTTTTGTCTTATTACATTTTGTCTGACTGTCAGGCCTAAGTCGGCAGGCAGGAAAAGATTGGCGCCGGAAATGAGAGATTGATCGAGACCAGAGAGAAGACCACCCATTGATGCAAAAGCAATGATAAGCCAGGTGAAGTACTTGGTCTCGGAGAACTCAAGCTGGAAGAAGCCCTTCTTCAAACCACCAGCAGCCTCAAGCTCGCGCTCCATGCTGTCGATAAAAGCATCAATTTCCCAGGCACCGGCCTGGGCGATGGCGGCGGCATCTTTCTCGTTCACGCCGGGAAGCGCGTTGGCGAGGTTCTCGATGTGAGCCTCATTTTGGCTGTCCGGGTTATGTTTGCCCGAAATTCTCGGGGCAAGTGTTACTCCGTGCATCGTTCTAGATTTTTCGCCCGGCTGCGAGCCAAGACCCTTTTTAAATGAATTGCCAGAAGTACGGATAGAATCAACGGATCTGACTAGGCTGGTGCTAAGCTCCGAGGGATTGCGGCTCTAATGGTCCGGATGTGAAGAGACAACCTGCCAAGGAAAGCCTAACAGCAGACAAGCATTGGGACGCGGCAGGCTTTTAATCCCCTTTCTCACACCACCGCGGTTGATCAGCAACGACATGGTCGGTAACCCATTTTGACCAACCCAGTGACGGCACCCTCCATTGTGGATTCTGCTTTTGGCTTTCAACACCGGTCTGTCTGAACTCGACATTAACATCGTCATCCAAAAAACCTGTCAGGTGTTCGGGTGGAGAAACTGGAGAAAAACGGCCGAAGTCAGTCCGCATCTCCTAGCTTCTCCAGTGGAGAGACCCCGGGAGACCGCACGCTTGGAGAACTAACATGTCGGGGGAGGGAGGGGGAAGCGCAACGTGCGGGCGTAGAGTGAGATGGCCCTTGGGGCTCCAGATTTTGCTCTCGCGTGGGCGTGATGATGGGCCCAGGTCTGGGATCTGGCCGTGATGTTATTCCTCTCACATGACTCGCGACTCCACACTAATGCAGGGTAGCGGTTGCACGAGCCCCGCAAGAATGGGGTGGTTTGACCGAGAATTCTACCGGGCATTACATACTCTGTTTCTCGGTAACAATCCGAACCTGACGCCGTTGGTACTCGTGACTGACACGGAAACATACGGAGCCGTTGTGTGGAGATGGGAACTGCTGAGAAGTCAGTCTCCTCTGGGATTTGGAGTAGCTTATCCAGTATTTGGAGCCGTGGTCTGACGTCAGGCGAAAACGTTGCAATTTCCAAAGCGCGTGGCAGGGTGATATTCGGTAGATTTTGGCCATGAAAAGTCATGCGCCCCCCAGGTTTTTCTTCACCCTGGCCATCAAAAGATACCAGGACCCTTCTATTTTGCCGAGACTCTTCTCTAAAAGAAACATGTGCTGATACATACAACCACACCACCGCTCGGAATCGTTTTCATGCAAACGGGGGTAGGTGGCACGTTTCTAGCTCCCGTCAATCCTGGCCCGGGCCCGGGAGTGAAGCCTCATTCTTGGCTGATGGCAAGTGATATTTGCCCGGCTTGGCGCGCAGAGATATGCCAGGGTAGTTGGCGAAGCCGCACCGGTCGCGTGATGTGAATGGTGCCAAGGCGGCGGGCCAAGGGATTCAGGCGCTCCATCCAATGCTTGTTTTGGAGCTACGCTGCACTAGGTAACAGGCCGGATCAACATGCTGGCAATACGAATTGTTGAAATTTTCAAATTCTGTCAGCAAAATCGTCCATCCCTTTAGCGTCCAGCAGGGCTAACACAGGCGTCTTCCATGTAGGGGGTAAGGTAGGAATGCCTGAAAACTCTGATTGGATTGGCGAACATTGCTATGTAAAACCTGATTGAAATCGGATTTCGGTTTGTTCTAAACTAGTTTTCGCTCCCCTGAAGGAGGTCCCCTAAGAGGGCCTAGTCGCCCTTCTCAACCGGGTGACATCGAAGAGTATGATCGGCACAAGCACAAGATTGCTGGGCTCTCCTATCTCCTAGGATCTCTCTATTGAAAACGGTCAACGGCACCAGACTTTGAACATCGCTTGGCTTTGTTCGGTGCTCTGGCAGTCCACAGAAATTCCAACTTCTGCCCCTCACCAGTCATGCGTTCCGACGATGTGGAGTTTAGCAGCTACCAGTAAGTGGATCAATATATCTAGGTGATTGGCCTCCGATCCTTGCAGGAGGGTTTTACTAAGCTCAGGAATAACTCGGATCAGCCAGCCGGTTGAAGGGTTTAGGTTTCGGCAGTCAGGAATGACAAGGTTGCCAAATGAACGCCATTCAAACGGTACACATAATAAGTCCGCCGAGTTTAGTTTTAGATACAACGCTTGGCAGTCCATCGCCTCCTAGCGCCACAGAGTTGGTTGTGACCTCGCGAGTCAGTCTGCGGACCTTTTGGCCAAAGGCGCTAGGCATTATCACTGAATATGGTAATAACAACATGAAACAAAGATACAATTAAAGAAAATCAGAGTGACCGACGCAGACAAGAGAATACGAGATCAGGGACAATGTTGAGGCTCTTCAAAGGCTCTCTGGTTCATACATCCAGAGTTTGTAAACTGCATCCTTAAGCTTACCAGAGACACTTGTGGCATCGCAAATTCAAGAACTCTCGCTGTATATGTGGTTCTCTGCAACCTGAACATTGGAATTATATTAATAACGGCGCCATAAGGAACAAACTCGATCGGCCTTCTTATCACATGTCCTCACCTGGAAAACTATGTCTGCACAGCCAGTTATTTCTCTTGACTCGAACCACAAAAATATTGAGTTAAGCTTAAATTCTGAGCGGAGCACGATAAGGAAACTATTTCTGTTGGTCGAGGACTGGTACAAGATCAAAAAACGGGGTTGAGCTCCAAGGTGAAAGTAGAAATGCTCCCACCAACTTTAGTCAGAGTTTCCAGCTGTTTTCGGATCTCCATTTGGCCAAGGGCCTTATCGAGAGCCTAAGGGGAGTTAGTTATGATCAGACCTAAGTGTCAAACAATGTTATTGGCAGGGCCATAGCCTACCGCAATTGATTTCCAACCACTGAACCCAGCGAAATGGCCACCATAGTCCTGAACCCCATCGCCATTATGATACTTGATATCGTCCTTAGCGATTCTAGAGAAGGTAGCTGCCATCCCATCCCATTGCTGTTTCACGCGGCTGACTTGAACCTCCGGTGCCAGTCGATTTCATGAAGAAGAAGTGGGTGCTGTCCTGAAGCGTCTCTTCAGGTGCAATGCCGGGAGGGGCTTCGAAGAACTGTAACGTGGGGGGGCCATCCACATACCCCGCCAAAGAAGCTCGGAAATCGACGAAACCAGGGATTATCATGAAATCCTTGATCATGTCGAGACTTTCCCAGCCTATGGAGGGGATTTACTAGCGTTTAGAACTGTGCACCCGCCGAAATGAAAGGACTATCAGGCTTACAGAAAACCACAAGATATCCGCAATGATTATCTGCATTAGTTGGGTTGCTTTCAAGAACACGACCCACTGCCGAGGCCATTGGGCCACCGGCATCATTGAAAGTGGCTCGTATCAAGCTAGGTATCTTGTTGTAGAAGTCTGCCCTGACTTGTTCATTGGCTTTTAGGGGCAGAAAGACGAGCTCAGTGATAGCCATGGTTACAGATAAGGGAATGGGATGGTGAATGACTGGTGTGGTCTGATATGATGCGTGTGTGTGTGAGCGCCAAGGTGTCCTGTTGGTGTTGCGGTTCATTGAGGAAACAAACTTTGGTATTTGTAGCCAGCCTTGAGACTTAGACTCGGGTACTCCTACGTTCTGCTAGTATTGTACTCTCGTGGGTTGTGTTGTTGTGTCTCGATAATCTCTAGACACCAACTAGGAAGGATGCGGAGGTGACGTAAGATTAGTGCGGACTTAAGTGGAACCCTAGCTGGGTACCTCAAAGAGTTCGATGACTCTACTGCGGTGGATCACAAGGCTTTCATACATCCGTCGCTTCCACAGAATTTCTTAGATTTCTCTTTGGGATACGGTGCTGACTGTGACCATGGATGCAGTTGTCTTAGGTGGTTCCCATCTCCACAGCATCTACACCTTTGCAAGCAGCAACAATCAAGTTGCTAAGTCTCCTGTTATCCTCATTTAGTGTAGGTGTTGCTCCTATTTCCCATGCATTTATATATTCTGGATACAAGAGTATTATTGGCCCCGATAAGCTGGTCGGCATGGTTATAGTGAAAAGGTCATCCCATACGGCGCATGTTTTGTAGTTGAGAACTGAGTGAACGGCGCGCACCGTATATGACATGAGAATCGCACGATGAGCAGCGTCAAGAACGTTTGGATCGGCTTCTTCGAACCCGAACCCTACAATTGTCGTGTTGCCAGTTGATTGCGTGTATTGTTGAAGTATGTGGACTTGAAGCTGCATCTCCCTGGCCCATGAGGCGAGGAGGGCTTCGTACGCCGCAGCCTTTCGGAAATCTTGAGCCCTGTCACTGAATAACCGGATGATCTGATACATAATAAGCGCTTGAAGCCTTGCTGTGGTCTCCCTTAAAATAGTCTCCGAGTGGAGTCGTTGCCACCTAGCATCGTAGACCGGAGCGGATTGGGACAAAGTCGCAAGTTGCTCAAGTTCATGACCAAGCAACTGGTCGAAAACATGCTTCTGAGTCTGAGTGAGGGTTCCATGGGCAGCACAGACGCCCACTGCTCTTCTAAGAACCGGATCTAAGTCTGTGGAGACTTGGCTCGTGATTGCGGCAATGGGCGAAGTTCCATATGTTGCGTATAGAGAAATGTACGAAAGCATTTCACTTGCACAGTAACGCCACGTAGCCACATCATCAAACTTGTTCCAAGGCCCGAGGATCGTACTCGAGAGTAGATTCATCGGGCCATGGACCTGAGTGTGATCCTCGGGTCTTGTTATCGGGCCATGGATTCCTGGTGACATTCCTCTGCCAGGAGCCTGCTGGGAATCTTGCAGGTGAATTCGTTGTTTCTCCAAACTCCAATTTAGAGGGAGAAAGAACCGAGTCCCTGAATCCCTTTCGGAGTAGCGCTGAGATGAGGGATCATGACGAAGAATTGATAGGTCCAGTGACTCCGCGGGCCAATCCCTACTGAGAAGATCGACGTCTGTACCTTCAGGAACTAACAGAACTTTGTCTTGGAGACTTTCGCCATTTCGTGAAAAGTCGTCGTATTCCGTTTGTTCAACAGCTGTAGTGTTATCATTCACTTGGCCGAGGGATCAGACAGGGTAACTGTGGCAAGCCCTGCAGAGAGCCCTCCTCGCATATCCGGGGAGGATAGATGGTGGCTGCCGGTGGATAAGGATAGCGGCAAGAGAGTGACTGTCGAGAACATCGTTGGCACGCGGGCAAAGCCCGGTTGCAACGCCTCTTGGACGCAACGCAGGATAGACAGGACGTCTTGCGGAGTGACATGCGGACAGAAGCGGGGCATTGGGAGAAGAAAAGAAATAATAATCGCTCAAGCTGACGCTTTAGATGGAACGAAGTTCTTAAAAAGAGCGGTGCTGCTTATCAAGCTCCGCTTCCTTAGCGTCATATTTCGTGACCCCATGTTTACCTTTCGGAAGTTATCGGAATTGGTAGACTACGCGGGCGTGAATAATTTGCAATTTTTTTATCACTTTTTTTTTTTTTTACTCTTGTAACAGCAGCTGTGATAAACCGCAGGATCTACCGAAGTGAGAAGATATAAAAGTAGTTGCACGTCTTAAGAACTTATGTAGTACCCATAGGGGGTGGTCTGTGCATTTGGTAAGCCACGTCTGTGGGGGGGGCACAGCTGGTACTAGCCACACGAAGCTATTCCTAACTTCACGAAGACAGCTATGAATCAAAACTCTCCATTTATACAAGACCTATAATGCTTGACGGGTATTACACCTGTTTTTAGCACTATATTCTTTTATATGGAATTAGAAGAAGGAGAAAAAGAAGAAGAACTGGTGCTTCCATTCAAAGAAGTTCAAAATGGCTAGAGTGATCGATATGTTATTGATATCTCAAAATACCCGCTACTAGATTTGGCTATGATACATAAATGTCTAACGCTATCATGATTCCCGCTTTTCGGTCCCTTGTAACTGAAAAACAGTCGCTCTATTCTAGTAGATTTTGGAAATCAGTGTTGAACTTGACGGGAAACTTCCTCCTCTTGGCATTATTGCTAACAAAGCATGCCATATTGTTTTTTTGGCAGGAGAAGAGACCAAAACCGTGCTGGTCAATCTTGACAGATGCAGACTCCAGTCCTAGAACGTCAGTCCAGACCTCCCCAGCATGCTCTTCGCCAACTTCCATGCAAAGCCGGGTGTCAGGGTTCTCGTTCGTTGACCAACTCATGACGACAGCGAGACCATAAGGTCTCTCCTCACACCCACGTCTAACCCAACCGACGCAGCTTCGCCTCTCGAAGTAGTCTTGTTGCTTCCCATTTGCGTAAAGTTTCCTAGCCAATAGAAGGTTTGGCAAATTTTGGACAGGGGCTTCATGGTGGAGACCCCCGGTTCCGTAAAGGTCTCCAAAGAAGACGCAGGGGTGTCCTTCGTGTCTGAGAAGGATGAGAGCGTATGCGAGAGGCATAAATTCGGTACATATTGGAGTATCCATGGCTTGGCCTTTCTGGGTGTCGTGGTTGCGAAGAAAAGTCTGAAAGGAGTCAGTACCTTATCCAGATATGCGTGAAAGGTTGACAAACCACTGCGTTGTGAGGCCGTTGCTCCACCAGCGTGTTCTTGAACACCTCTCTGAGATCCGTGTCTGTATGCCATGAAAGCCTTGCGAGGCGGAACATCAGCGGTACATCATAGAGGCTGAAGAAGGAATGCATGTGATCTAGCCAGTTGGTCAAGACACGGACATCTCCATGCCAGAATTCCCCAACAAACATCAGCTCTTGACTGCCCCGCTTCCTGAGCAATTGGGCCCACTCGTTGATGAAGTTCCATGAGATGTGCTGGACGGCGTCAATACGAAAGCCTCTGAGTCCAAGCTCGCCCACGATCCAACGGCCCCATTGGTGCTGCTCCCTCACCACGTCAGGGTTGGTGTAGTCGAGGTTCTCGAGCATCAGATAGTCCGCGTTGCCTTGGCTTGTGCCAACGTCTTGGTGCCAGTTCTTACCGCCTTCTACGTATCTGTAGATTGCTCTTTTCTTATTGATCTGGTTCCAGTCCGTGCCATTGAAGTGCGATTTGTTGTACGTGAATTTGCTGTACTTGCCGCCTCTCGCTTCATAATTGAACCTGGTCCACGCCTCAATCTCGTAGGGCTCTGTGATATCTCTTCGTCTATCTGGAAGTTATGTAAGTGTGTCGGTTCCTCTGCCATCTTGAAGTGCGAAATACCGGAAGGATCCACCTCCACCACCTTTACCATTTCAGTGCTGTCTGCATACGCGCGATGGTTGTGGATTGCATCCCAGACAAGTCCAATACCGTTCTTCTCAGCATCTGCTGCCAAAGATACAAGGTCTTCCTTGGTACCCCATTTCGTAGGCACCGATCCTTTCTGGTTGAATTCTCCCAGGTCCCACGCGTCGTAGATGTCGTAGCCGTTGCTTTCAGGGTCCTTTGCCTTGCTGCCTGGCGGTAGCCAAAGGCTGTTGATGCCGACAGATTTGAGTGCAGGCAACACAAGTTGTAGTCTCTTCCAATGCTTGTGGTCTGCAGGCAAGTTCCATTCGAATGCTTGCAGTTGAACTGGGTTCTGCGGTTTCTCACTACGCTGACGGCGAAGTGACTTGGTTCGAGGCAAAGGCGAAGCTTCCGTTGGGCGAAGTGACGCAATACCTGTTTTTGTCATTGTTGATCGTGTTGCTAGCGCGAGTGGGCGGGCATGAATGTCTATGGTGTCTTTTTTTCGTCTTATCAAAAAGGATTGGGAATTGGTCGTCGAATAGCTCCTATTTATCCATGAGCCTTTGCAATGAACAGCACTAATCCAGTCACTCAAGGTCGCATACGTGTATCCGTTCACGCCGCCCGCCACCATGTCATAGTGGCCTACACTCCAAAGTTCCCAGGGTATTGAACCGACTGGGGACCGCTTCATCTTGACGCTCCAAATTGTGATTGGATGCAGCCAATCAATGCCGATGAAGCCCAATGAGGTGCCGGGATTAGACTTCTTGCTCACGTGTTTCATACATCAGTCGTCCCAAGACTACTATGTAGGCGTCGTTATACGAGTCATCTGGGTTGTCCTCGGGTTCGTTTTTACAAGCCATTTACCCCTCTGTAGAATGCGAAGCATAATCCGGGTGGTCTTGCGGAAGCCACATCCTACCCAAAACGGGCTTCCCCAATTAGGTGGAAGAAACCAGCTAAGGCAGGGGTTATGTAGATGAGCAGCAGCACAGCCGCCGCAATGGGGTTTAATGCATGCGTACTACGTGGCAGCGTTTCCAACAATAGAGATGGGTGAACGGACTATCGCAACAGATGACCTTTGCGGGCGGGGGCCACGACAGCATCATGGGCCGTGCATAATCCAACAACATAGAGCTCCTTGATGTCTTCGTTCTCCATTACTACCCTTTAGTCCTAGGACAATGCATGTGCCACAATTCTTCGGGTGACTAGGCGGGCATTCAGACATTGCTAACATCCTAGGATGCTGTTGCCACGAAGTCAATATGATGCCACTAGGCTGCGTTGGTCAGGAAATCAGTGCTGCTAACCTCACGTTAACCAGTGTTTGCTGCTCCACACCATTGCGTTCTCTGTCTACCAAATCTTCTGGGTTCAAGTACCCTTTGTAAATGCAGTGTGGACTATAAAGGTTGCTCTCCCGTGGCTGCGACGATGTCCCAAATAATGATCCGCTGGCCTATTCAAGCTCGCCGCATTGAATGGTTGTCATGGTCATCAGACGCCACCTGGGCATGTCGTTCGACGAAGCTTTTGCCTCACTACCTGAACGAACATTTAGATATGCAGGTGACACACTTCTTGAGTTCAGATTATTATGTTTAGCATCTCTGTTTGATGTAGCCTATCTGGGTTCCTCTCCGCACCCGCCGCCTTCTATCTCTTTGGTGAACTTGATACGTTTCATCTCGTCATTCATCAGTCTCTAATGTGATCCGGGAGCCCGGTCGAGTCTCCAGCAAAGATAATTGGAGGTTCCAACCTGCAAGAGAAAGTCTTTCCATGTAATCCTCGAATTTCTCCTTGGCGACCCTCAAGCTCTCCTGAATGTGGCTCAACATAGCCTGCTGATCCATTCCAGCTCGCAACAGTTCAGACTCTTTCTGGCCGCTTAGTCGTCTTGTCAATAACAGTCCGTGAAACCAAGCTTTTAGCTGGGATTTTGGTGTGACGCCGTCCTTGAGAACAACCATGACCTTGACCCTGGAAGCCGCGTCGCAGTATACCGTCTCCGAGGCTTCACACCAAAGGACATACTCTTCCTCATCGTAAATATTCAGAAGATTAGCCAACTCCAGGGTCGAAAGATGAAAAGTTTTCATCCTTTCCTGGCCACTAGCCAGGCTCTGAAGTATCTCTTGGAGAGACACACCAAACTCGCAATGGCCGAGAACCTTTCCCGAGTTCCAACGGAAAACACTACCCCAGCGCTCTTCGAAAATAAACTCTCTTTCTGAGACGATAACCGGCGTAAGAACTTGGTCTTTGGAGAACAAGGCTGAAAATGCAATGTTTGCACGTTGTCTGTTGAGTGAGCGTGATTTAACTGCTCTGACCCCTTTCCAGTTTAGGAAAAGGTGGAGTGCTAGCAGGGAAATAAGAGCCACCCAAGTGGCCTTTGGACCTGTGAGAAGCGACACCATGAATGTGCCGGTCTATGTCATAGTCAGTGACGGGCATGTCTCTAAGAGTAAACAGGGGTTGGCATACGATCATGCCCATCAGAGATATGGCCGTCTCTTGACTCGCGTCTTTCTGCTAAATGTTAGTACTGCTCTCTATGCAACTAAAGGTAATACCATGACTTACAGCGTTAAGCTCCCCAAGATTGTTCCACTTGGCAAAGTGGCCACTAAGACTGCTTTTGGATGCATTGCCGGCAACACCACTAGCAGAGTAGAGTAGGCTTGAGAAACACAAAACAAGGAACCTGATGCTTCTCGGAAAAAACGGCGAGAGACAGTCGAGAACCATGGCAACATCGCAGAGGATGTCAGAAGCCAGACGGTACGCCTTGCATTCAGCTTCAATCGATGTTCCAAACAAATGAGCAAATGTGATCGTTGCAAATCGTCCCGTGGATTCTCTTATGACCTGAATAAGCATAGCCCCTGTTGGGGATGCCAATGAGTCGCCAACGCCGAGGCCTAACCATCAGATCAGCTTCCAAAACATAATCGGGATCTGGTCTCTGGAGACCCAAGTTTAGCCGATGTGATGTGCAATAGGTTTACCTTCCCAAACAGCACGAGATGATATCATGCCGGCAATTGAGCCAGCAAACGCTTGGATAGAGTCCTTTCAATCCATTAGTGGTTTCGCGAGCCAGTTCTCGATTTCGTCACCTACATAAATTTGATATGCCGCGTAATCATCCGATACACTGTGAGGGTATCCATCCGGCAAGAAGATTTCCAGAAGCTGTAGCCAGATCTTCTTTCGTCTGACAGGAAGCTACGTAAGAAAATGTCAATCACATGACCGTATTCCAGGTTTGCATAATGGTAAGTGTTCAGGGGTGACCATGCTATGGATGCGCTTACCAAAACGTCGACTCTCGGATGCCCTATGATTGGGATCGACTCGACATATTTAGCTTTGAGGCTCCCTGCCTTATCATATTCGGCAATAGCCAAGGAATTCGACTTGTTCCTTATTGCGGATGACTCCAGAATTTGCGTTGAGCGCGTTGACGTGTTCATGCTGCGTGTTCTAACGAGGAAAATTCCGATTCCAGAAGTAACAGAGGCGTCCGGTCGCAGGAGAGAGAGACTGGGATGAAAGACCCATGTAGTACAGTTGAAGGCTTGCACAGAGAGAAACTGAGTATGCAAGAGAAGGAATAAAAGCTTGGAGGCTCGCAACAACAGTACGGATACGAAAGTATCCTTACACCCCACCCCCGGTGTGCGAAACATTCGGTTCCAAACACCGAACAGCACACGAAACTTTCTACGTCAACATTGCTGTCTCTGCTCGGTCATTTATTCCAGATTCACTGCCATTATTGTACTTTTCAAGACCACAAGGTGGACAGTGGATGCCTGATGGTTAGAAGGGGACATGCCGTGGGGCTGGCAAAGTTTCAGTCATGAAGTGCCTCAGAATGCCACTAGCCAGCCTTCCACGGACGGTTTCAAAAATATCAGATTTTCAAAATTGCATCCGGGATACCCTTCGGGATGGCACACGGAAGTGAAGTAAACAGGCGTAAGATGGGACGATACTTGAGATTTGCTGCTTGATTGTAGCCCAACTCAGCATTCCGGGGGCAACATATTCCTACAAGCATAAGAGATACGGGTACTCGTGGTTTCGCGCCTCATTTGCAGCAGTTGTGAGCATGATTGTTCATTCCCTGGAAAGAATGATGTTTCTCTCAGGGTCATGTGTGGTCAGTCACGCAAAAAGCACGATGGGGCTTTCTTAGGAACCTAAATTTAGCATGACCCTGATGATCCAAGCAACATCTCGATCCAAGCTCGTATTCGAGTTTGCTCAGTTACAGAGGCCATTTGGTGCCTTAGCGTCTCGGAGATTAAACGGTACGTTCCGTGAACTGGAAACTCTCACTTCCACAGTCTCCCTAATGACAGAAGTTAGGAATGAAAACAAGCCTTTCCACTCACATGTGAGTGAAAGGAGTCGTAATGCTTGTTTTTGTCAGGTGTTGGGTTGTACAGCCCGTGATTCGACTGTGACGTCTGCGGCGGCGGAGGAATATCTAGACAGGTAACTCTTCAGCCAAGCCAAGCCAAGGCTAAAGAAGTTCCACTCACGTTTCCAGTCCGACGAGGTACCACTCCAGCAGTTACCGACAGTGCAATCAATCCACGGTCAGCACCTTCCTGGGCCATATCACTACAGTGGCGCGTCCACAAGACAACTTAGTTAATGAAGCTTGGTCAGATCGCAGATCACACTAGAAAACATCTAAATCTCGGAAGCTTCCGAAGGTGTCGTTTAAAGAGGGGGGGTAAGTCCAACTGTTACGATACGCCCATCCGAACATTCATATCTGCGTTGTTTCCAAATGGGAACAGATTCTGACGCCCCTAGCACAACAAATAAAATGGGGCAAATGACGAAACACCCTTCAACACCGGCTTATAGCTCCGGAACGAGGCGCTCGTACTATCTTTCATGCCTTGCCCACAAACGGGCTTGTGTAACAGGTCTTACTTAGCACAACCAAGGAAGAGCGGACATTTGAGGCGTTTATGCAGCCAATCGAAACCGGTACTGATTTTGATTTGTAGTTACTAGCAAAGCCTTGGTCTTTCTCAGGGATGAAAGTCGAAGTTGATGTAGAAATCTGGGTTGCACGTGAACTCAAATCAAAGCTGATCCTCGTGTCCGTGATCGGGATGGAGATTCGAGCGGGAGAACTGATGATCATACACTATCATCATGACATAACTTAAAATCCAAGGGAAAACTTAAACACTTATTAAGTCTTCGCTGACAGGTCGCAAACTGCGGTGCTAGTGAGGACAAGATGTCCTAACTACACGTTTGATTCAATCCGGCATACGCCACTCCAACTCTGATTCCATCCCACGAATGACTCAGAGATACTGCCCAGTTCCGTCGGCACACCGGATAGACCATTTTTGTGGTTGAGACGAAGGGTAACGTATTTGATACCAGCCTCAGTGTAGCCGTCCGAAGGTGACGACGCTCCCTGGCGCTTGAGACTCTTTAGGGAGCAAACTATTGATGGTAGTGTGGGCGCCGCAGAAGACAATTTCGCAAAGACTACTACACATTTGAGACAAGCAGGGGACTAATGATTCCATAAAACAAATTGATATTGGGAGTCTGCGCTACGTATACCTAACGTAGGCGGACAAGAAACTAACTTTTTACAAGAGAATATAGGGTGCCAGTGTGGTATGATCTGTAAACAGGAATAAGGAAAGAATAAAAAAAGAAAGAAGAAGCCTCATGAATCCCAAATAGGTCCAAAGGCTGGTACACCACGGCTCTCCATCTGATACACAAACTTATTCACTGTCGGCCCATTAGAAATGATGGCAACGCACTCGGCTCCGCTCTCTTTGTAGACATTGTACGCCAGCTGCACCAGGTTCGGCCGGCCCATTTGATCCGTATCCCAGATCAGCGCGTCCGGATCCGCGGCCAGGATCGTGTCCATGATACCTTGTCCGTAGGTCTTGATCGGATTCTTCGTCGACCACACCACGCGCGCCGGGACACGGCGCTCCATCAGAACCGGCAGACAGGGACCGATGCCAGACCCCGTTGCGACGAGGACCATCTTCTTGAACAGTGGCGCGACAGCCAGTACACCTGACGCGGGGGTGCCGCGGGTCCAGATCGAGGTCGGCGGGTTTTCGATGATGCGCTTGGTCCAGTCCCCGGCCTTGGAGACAACGATTGAGAAGCCCTTGCCGCTGGGCTCGGGGATGGCGGCGAAGGCGTGCCACTCCACCATGGGACGGTCGGTGATGCGGACGCCGCGCGAAGTGCAGGGAGGCGGAGTGCAGAAGTCGAAGTGCAGACGGACGGCGTGCTTGGAGAGGGGCTCAGGAACGACCTTTACACGGCGGAGACGCATCCATGGCAGCGCGATGCTCAAGGTCGTCGCGGCCACGAGGTAAAGAGCAGGCGTCTTAACGAGGGTCGGGCCGAGGGGTTCGGAGGACATGGATGCGGCGGTGGCGATGACGTGGGCCCAGACGAGGGCGAGGGCGGTCCAGCCGGCGAAGCGATGCGTCCACTCGAACTGATCATGCATCTTTGCGCGGATAGAAGGATACGCCATGACGAGAATCATGGAGAGCAGGAGGAGGATGAGGTAGGTGAGAACGAGGGTGATTAGGTTGATGGAGTACAACGACTTGGGGGCAAGGAAGTTACCGGTCGCGGCGCCGGTGAAGATAACCCACCACACCGTCGCGGAGACAGCGCAGCCCGAGTGAACGCCGCCGTTATGGTAGACACGCGCAAAGTGCCTGCGGATGGAGAGCGGTACCGAGGTCGGCACGCGGGAGCACATCCAGAAGATGAAGTTGACGACATATTCCTGGCGCAGGAGCACGGCTCCGAGGAGGTTTGCGGCGACTGCGGTGGCGAGGTGGTTCAGGGGCAGGGAGAAATTCATGTTGCGGCTGTCCCAAAGGAGGAGGGCGAAGACAGCCAGGTTGGAGAGGAAGATGACGCCGAAGAGCTTTCGGTAGGCGTTGAGTCCGCGGTGGCGGATCCATCGCCAGCCATGGAAGCCCTTCTTGGAGGGCAGCTCGTAGTCCTCATCCTGCTTCTCGATCTCCTCTGCGACGAAGGCAGCCGTCTTCTCCAGATCGATATTGCGGTGAGAGTCGATAACGGTGAACGTGCGAGAGTCGACGAGTGTGAGGCCGCCCTCGCTGGAAGGGCTGGCAGCTGTCTTGACGGACGAGGCGCTGGAGGACAGTTCGGGCATCGGCATGGCTGTGGCGATGGGCGGAAGCGGCGGACGCGGAGGGGCCGTGGTTGCGCCAGCAGCAATGTCTCGGAGAGCACGCTTGTCAACCTTGCCGTTGGGGGTGAGTTCGATGGCAGGGAGGTATTTCCAGACGGTCGGAACAGCGTAGAAGGGTTGGCCCTCGCCAACGATGGCCTTCAGCTGAGGTTCGTCGATCGGCGCAGGAGCCGAGTAGAAACCCCACAAACGATCGTCGATTTTGAGGGCGCATCCTTTGACGACTCCGGGGCACTTTTCGATGGCGCGAGACACGCCGTCGAGCTCGACGCGGAAGCCGGAGATCTTGACTTGGTCGTCCTTACGACCGAGAGGCTCCAGGCTGCCGTCCTCGAGCCAGCGGGCCAGGTCGCCGGTGTTGAACATCATACGACTGTGAGCCAGTGTTAGCGTGGTTGCCTTCCCCAGGTATGGCGAGGGGCGGTTAGGGACGTAACTTACCCGTCCTTTGTGAACTTGTCGGGTCTGTATCTCTGTGCGGTCAGATCCGGCAGGTTGAGGTAACCTCTGGACACCCCTAGACCGCCAGCCCACATAGTACCAGGTTCGCCGATAGGTACGGGGTTCTCATCATCGTCGAGGATGTATACGTTGGTGTTGGGGTTTGGCTTTCCGATAGACAGTGTCTTGCCCGGCCTGTGGAGGTGGGCGGTGTTGAGTATGCTGATTTCGGTTGGGCCGCAGACATTCCAGAACTTGACGTACGGCGCCCATTGCTCTGCAAGAGCCAAGGGGCAGGGCTCACCACCGACGGCGATTGTCCTGATATTCGGGAAGTCTTCGCGTCTGGGCATGTGCTTGAGGACGACGGATGGTGTCGCGATGACGGTATCAACGCGCTGCAAACAATCTGTCCAGAGATCGTTGCCGCTGCCTCTGATGTGAAGTGTTCCACCATTCATCACCGTGCCGAGAATCTCCCACGCACCTGTTCCGGTCGATCCCGCGTTAGCTTTGGCCATTATGGGATAGAGTTTGAGACTCCTGACTTACACATATCGAATCCGACATTCAACTGTTGGGCCACGTTCTTCCCCACGCGGATACCAAGCCTGGAGGGCTCCACGAGAAGCGTGTTGGTGACGCCCTCATGTCTCACGTCCACGCCTTTAGGCCTGCCGGTAGTGCCCGAAGTATATATAACGTAGGCGCCATCTTCGGGATTGACAATGACACCGGGATGGCCCGCGTTGCCATGCTTCCACAACGAGTCGTTTCCGTCGAGGTCCACTACCCTCACCAGGTCCCGCCTGTCTGAGGGCAGGCTGCGCAGCACCTTTTCCCGGAACTTGGGCAGACACAACACAACCGGTGCGTTGGAGTCTGCAATGTCGTATCCGAGCGTATCTTCGGGGATGATGCCACCATCGAGAGGCACGTATTGACCGCCAGCCTTGAGCACAGCCAAGATGAAGACGACCATTTCAATACACCGGGAGTAGACCAGCACTACACGATCTCCCTTCCTCACGCCGTAAGTAGCCCGGAGCTCGTTGGCGAGCACGTTGGCTCGGCGGTTGAGCTCGCGGTAGGTGATGGACGTATCATCGTAGTGTCGTACGGCGGTGGCGTCGGGGTGTGCAGCCGCAATGGACTCGAAGGCGTGGTGGACGACTTGGTAGGGAACGGACTCGCTTGGTCCTCTGCTGAACTGGTTGAAAAGCACTCGATCCGCCAGGGAGAGGCTTTCCAGAGAATGGAAGGAACGCGAGTGGACCATGTTGAGAGATGCTGTACGTCTCTACTCTGGAGTGATTGAGCCCGCCAGTGACGGATTCACGATCGCACCTCGAGAGGTGGGAACCTCGAGACTAATATAGACGTATGTATATCCCGTTCCAGGGGTGGCATCGTGTTTCTGTTTGTCAGCCTGGAGAACCCAGGAGTAGCGACGGAAACACTAGTTCATCTGTTGAAGTACCGCAATTCCTGTTCTGGAAATCGTGCTGTCCCCAGTCGCTCAACTTCCGTGGCCGGAACAAGGTTGCCTCTTCCGGGACCCCGGTCGGCTACGGATATCAAGACTGTCATGTCAGCTGGGCCTTTCTGCTTTTGCAGCCAAGTCCTATGCAAACGAACGTTTTGGATACTGTGGAGAAGGGTAGGAAGTCCGATGAACTGGGCTAGGTTCCCATACAGGGAGCTAGCAAGAAGTAGCCATAAGAAATGATCGAACCATCAATGGACGAACGCAACATCAGCAAGGGGATGGGTGGAGGGGGGTGATTTCCACGGTTCTGAATGACGGAGGTGGGCGGAAACAGAAGGTGCCCGACCGGCATCTTCCGACACAAGAAGCCAAGAAGAACAGCCTGGAGCAGTCGAAAACAACCGTCTGCTTCATATTCATGGTGGAGCGTGGACAGAGATTGCACTGCAACGATGCTTCTCCGTCGTGGAGCCGCAATCCCTCTGGTCGGACGTCGGAGGAGACGTCCAAATCCGGGAAGAACGGGGGTCGATCCGGACCCCATCCGCCTAACCCAGCAGCTATAGCCTACCAGCCGTCTTGTCTAAACTATGTAAAGTATCAGCACTTCATGTCCCTCGTCTTGGACTCTGTAACCAAGGGCATGGCAGCAGAGGAGGCGGAAGACCGACATGGGCAATTAGATGGGAGTGTGTCCTTCGTACGTGTATCGCCAAGGGGATGACCAAGATGTTGCCAATCGGCTCTGATTTGCTAGCATGCCATCGATACACCCACCAATATCCGTATATTGACATAATTGTACGGGGTAGAGATGCTACTACGTGCTCGGCGCTTGCAGACTGTGCCTTGCTTTTGCCATGGTTGTCTTAGAGGGGGGATTACCCCTGACATTCGCGGCTCGTAATGCTTGCAGCCCGTCTACCCGCCCACTCCCCTCCCCTTTACCCCCTGCGTAGACCTCTAGTCGAATGCAACGTTAAGCTGGTCCGCAGTCCCTTCACAAGTGTGGCCCTTGTTGAAGAACGGCTCCCAAAAGAAAAGAAGAAGGAGGGAATCGGGCTAGCAGAAAAGACAACGTATTTGCCTCTCTGCCCTGTTTTGAAGACACGAACCTAACCAGCCATCAACAACCATCACAGCCCTCTTTCGTCTTCCCTTGTCCTCCTACGTTTTCGTCAACAGTCGCAATCCGCTGTTCGTCTCTTCTTCCGCCTCTCGAGGAAGTTGCCCCCGAACGCCATGGATAACCTTCAGACCCTTAAGCTGTCAGTGGACGCCGAGACGGCTGTCGCCTTGGTCCAGTTCAACCGGCCTGCCAAAAGAAACGCTTTCTCACAGGTTATGATCGGCGAACTCGTCGCTACGTTGGCTTATCTCGATGCCCATGACACCGTCCGAGCGGTCGTCGTCACCGGCGGCCCAGACGGTCCTTTCTGCGGTATGTTCTCACTTCTCCATTGTTCGACTCGGTCAAGACAAACATTCGAGGAGATGGCCTCTCCCCCTCCCTGGGAAAAAGAAAAGAAAATTGGGGGGAGTGTTTGGAGAGGTGCATCGGCCTGAACCCACCCGTCATATGTTTCCTTCTCTCCCTCAGCTCTCCCAGTTTTGTTTGTCCGTCTTTCTTTTTCCGATGACTGTGCCCATCTTCATGTGGGAATATCCACACCGTCCACGCAATAGTGCTACGCACAGCAGTTGGCCATCAGGCGACTGTCACCTCGACTTCATCCGATTCTCCACGGACATGAGACACAGGGGCCTTTGTGTTGTCGCCGTGCGTTTCTGATCGATGAAATGTCATAAAAATCCCGGGGTCCCCTCTAATCTAATCCAGTGGGGGACGAGACGTTCGCTAACCCCTGTGGCGGTGGTGCAGCCGGTATGGATCTGAACGAGCTGGTGCAGATCAGTACCGTTGAGGCGCACCAGCGTGCCTTTCTGAAAGACTTGACGGATGCCTTCGCCGGGTTTTCCAAGCCCATCATCGCGGCCGTTGTCGGATTTGCTGTAAGTCTGGCGCCAAAATTTTATCATAGTCGAATGCCGGTTTCCTCGCCTTCTCCTACGTGTCCTCGGAAACAAGACTAACGCAAAAACATCAAGCTGGGCGGTGGTTGTGAGATTGCCTTGGCGGTAAGTACTCGGAAGACTCCTTGCTCGGTTCTGCGAGTAAGAAGATCAAGAAGCTCACTAGCGATGCAGTGCGATATAATCTACGCCGCGCAAGATGCCTCTTTTGGTCTCCCAGAGATCAAGATCGGAACCATCCCAGGCGCTGGCGGCACCCAACGCCTAGCTCGGGCTCTAGGCAAGCACAAAGTGAGTGAGTCCGTGAGCTGGGCCGTTGACTGGTGCCATGATGGTATCCAACGGCTGAGGTCAACGGCCGAGGTCACACCCTCTGACTAACAACAATAGGCGATGGAATTCGTTCTCACCGGCGATCCAGCGAGCGGAGCTGAGTTTGAGCGGCTCGGCGTTGTCAACAAGGTGTTCCCCGGTCCAGAAGTTGTTCCCGCAGCACTGAAGCTTGCGGAGCGCATTGCCCTCATGTCCGGCCCAGTCATCAAGACGGCAAAGCAGGCAGTCCTCACTGGTTGGTTTACTCTAGTGCCCCTAATTAACAGGCCCGGATACCACCCCATAATAGAGGGGGTGAGGGCGGAGCCCCTGAATGTTCATGACTCGCTTACACCGTTACAGTTGAAAATAGCCATCTTGATGCTGGGATGACCATGGAGAAGGCGCTTTATTACTCAACCTTTGGCCTAGGCGACTTCCAAGAAGGGATGACCGCCTTTCTTCAGAAGCGTCGCCCTGATTTCAAGCACACGTAATTTTCGGGGTGGCCCGTACGTAACTTTCGGGAGAGCGCTGCATGGGGTCTTCATCGAAATTCAAAACTGGGGTTTTTAACATCCGATGGCTTGAGCCGACGAACTACACCCCCCGATTGCCGCCCAACTCGGTGGCATTCTAAGATCGCGCGCGTTGTCCGAAAATTGCGTAACGGAGTATCCGTAAGCACTGGCACATAGCATTAGATTCTAGATAGGAAGCTTGAGGATTCAACCTCCTTTTTTCCGTGCTGGAAAAATTGCTTACGCCTGTATCGGGGTAAAGAGCCGAAACCTTGGTCAAGCTCGGTAAGACTGCCACCTCAGGCGCATGCGCGTGCGCGGGACGCGATGAATGTTGCTATGCGCGCTGCAGAGTCCAAGGTGGTGTAACGTACAGCCTGCCATCGGCTTTGTTCATGCACATGGGCATGCAGAGTTCGCGGTGATGAAGACCGACTTGCCACCTTCGCCAAAGTCCTGTTTTGCCTATTTGTGTTATTACTCCGAGGAAATACATGTAAAAACGTCTCGTAATTTTGGGTCCGTACCGTGCCATGTCCTGTTTTCTTGGCTACGTGTACATAGGCCCAGGTCTTATCCGCTACCCAGCTGTGTGTAATGAATGTAGAAGTTTCCCGTGCGCACAGTGCAGCATCCTCAAATAGTGACACCAGTGGTGCCAACATCAAAGATGGAGTTGCGCCAACCGTCTCTTTGGTATTCATGCACTCTTTCTCCCGCAAGCGCAGCCTCCTCGTTCCACATTTTGACGAGACTGCCGGGGGCATACACCCCCTTGAAAACGCCCCGTCCAGGTTGGGTGACACCCACGCGGGTATACAGGTCTGGATCCTCTGGTGGCGCCAACCTCGCTGCCACGGCCTTGATGAAAGTCCACAAATCTTGCGGGTCGGCAATACGAGTCGCTCGCAGACGCTCACGCGCAAAAAGCAACTCCCTGTTTGCGAAATGAAGCACCTCGCTAATACTTGTCGCAATCTGTGCCTCCAATGCGGCCTTGACCGACGGCCGAATGAGAGGCTTCAGCAGCCAGGCGAACCAAGAAAAGCTGCTCTTCCGCAAGCTGTAATCGAGATGATGGATGCGGACATGGACATTGTGAAGGCTCAATATGCTTTCGAGGCGATCCTTTCCTACCTCCACATCAATTGCAACGTCAATGCCGCGCTCGTCTAGATGGAATCCCGCGATACCAGCATCCGTAAGTCTCAATATGCCCGAATGAAGGCGCAGCCAATATCCGAGATCCTCAGCCGCAATAGACAAGCCCGATAGGGTGATCCTCATGAGAGTGGTGACCGAAGTAGTCGTCCGGAACCGGGCTTTCCGAATTTCGACATCGTTCTGGGTCGAAATATTGAGCTTGAAGGGTAGAAATGAGCTGTTGTTAACGGTGCGGCCTGGCTCTAGAATCAAGTTCTCAAGAAGGAGGTCAATCGTGGGCACCGAAATCTCTATCCGGGGAATCGGGATGTACTGAATAGCTTGAATCAACAAGGGTACGAAGATGTTGATTGAATCGGCCAGTAATTCTCCATTCGTATACTGGTTGCTTGGGGACAGGGTTTCGAGAATCCTCTTCGTCGTGTTCAAAAGTTTCTTGATGTCGGTGTCCTCAAGAACAGAGTGCAAGGCCAGATGCACACGGTCCAGTAAGGCGTCAAGATCATCGCGTATGGAAGATTCCGAGGTCAACTCTTTCGACTTTTCTCTCAGCTCTTTGAACCGGTCTTCGGCATGTTCGAAGAAGTCGGGATCCGTAAGCATGTCTTGGAGCAGATTGCCAATTTGTCTGACGAGCTTGTCAAACTCAGGGTCACTATTGCCATGTTCCATGACCACCTTGAACATGCGTTCAACTTCATTCCACTGCTCACGGTCACCCAAAGATGTCAAGAACAGCCAGAAGTTATGGAGCGCGCGGTCGGCCTCCGGATTGGTATCGATATCCTCCTGGGCAACCTGAACAGTGTCCGAAATGGCGTGAGAGTAGACCAGCAAATAGCGCCTAACCAACAGGGAGAGTGTCGAAACGGAATCGGAGTAATCCTTCCTGTCGCGTAGGTTGACAACGGTTTGCTTCAATCTGTGTACGAGTGTTTCCTGCTCCTCGCCTGTGATGTGATCTGCCAGACTGTGGCCAGCCTCATCCGCCACACGAGCGACGCCGTCAGCGACAACCTTCGAGACTCCAACAACTTCATCTTGAAGGTCATCTTTGGATGGCGGAGGCTTCGAATCCCCGCTGGGATGTTTGACTGCTTCTTCCTCTTGCTGCGACGGCTCAATCTCCTTCGCCGCTTGCTTTGAGACGTCGGACAAAGTGAACGCAGTGTCCCGAAAAACCTCGCGTCCAACAGTACTCAGATCAGATAGGAACAATCGGAAGTCAGGGTTGGTGAGTATCAGAGACCCAACTGTTTGTAGGCTCTTGTATGCTAGTCAAGTATCAGCGAAGACTCTGTAGTAGATCCCACACTCTTCCGTAACACTTTGGGTAGATGGAAGGTAGGATTTGGATATGATTCGGTAATCTTGACCCACCCGCAACTGTATCAGCCCTCGCTTTGGCCTTGGATGCTCGAGCACCAATGTCGTACGCGTCAACAGACAGGCGGGCCTTGGTAAGATACCAGATAAAGTCCTGGATCTGGTCCTTTTCGTTCTTGTGAATAAGCAGCTCGATGAGTTGTTTGATCAAGAGCTTGACATTCAGAACGAGGGCACGTCCCGAGTCGCTGAGATCCGGGGTATCTGGATTGAGGATATCGGCAGACAGAAGGGTGCGTAGATTGGTGATGAGCTGCTCGTTTGACGGCATATAACCTTTTCCGATAGCTCGAAGCATTTGATACGTGTGTAGCTTCTCATGAAGACGTCGTTGTAAGGCTGTATCGTCGTTATAGCGAGGTAGAAGCGGCTCGCGCTCGCGTTCCTCGCGCGATGGCCGGCCGAAGCCGAAGCAGGACAGCATTGCGACGATGGAGATACAGCTGAAGCCTATGGGTATACGGGGAGCTCTGCAGCTGGGCTTCGACGCCGCAGACGAATGATGTATGGGTACTCAGGAGTGTAGGAGTATATATGATCTGGGGAAGTATGACGATGTCATTGCTTCGTCACAAAGAACAAAAGGTGAACTATCTGAAAGGAAGGAATGATGGGTGTCCCGAGGTGATCAGCCAATGACGTAGTTGACTAGCATTAGCCCAGTACGTACCACAGGAGCGTCCAATGAAAGGTCACACACAGCCCGGAGCTTGGTATCCGAAGTAGCCCGTGCCATGCCTATCGTTCGGGAGCTTGGGCCGGGGAAATACACCACCAAACTCTATGCTCCGTACTAGACAACAAAGCGAGAGGCCCTTGATAGGCAAACTTGGATATCTTCTCCAGTTCCGATCAGAGTCTGCTCCGTTTCAAGCGCCTCCGCTTGACTACTCCAGGCCTCTAATTGGGTTCAAGGATCGTTACTAATTGCTAGTCTACTTCTATCAACAACTATCGACCCAAATTTCCAAAAACAATCGATGGTCTACTTGTCAAGTCGTCGAAATAGGCATTGATTCTGTAAAGATGTGCCCGGCATGTTCTCTCTCATCCGCGCAGGGTCCCGGCATCACCTTACGGACCCAGCCAGATGGATAACTGGGGTTGAGACAGTGTCGGTTTCCTAGTACTCCCCAGTAAAACACCCTTGTCACCCTTTAACAAGGTTGGCAATTGGAATCTGTCACAAGCGATAAGGTGTAAATTACTGCCCGGTAATCAGGTGCGTAATCCCAGGATTGTGACAGACCTTGCCTGAATCCCAAAACCTTGGGGCTGTATGGCCTACCTATGTTGCTACACCACTTACGAGGCTACCTACCTATGAGCCTATGACTGATGCGCCGGTCATATACCAATTGGGGTCGATGCATACATGACCTGACAGTTTATAATATACCGCTTCTGCAGTGGTACCACACATTCTTTGTATGACTTGGGTTAAATCAGTCTACCGTAAGCACTTGGCAGATTGAAGGTTAGCTAGTAGGTAGGCTAGCGGAAAGGGGTATCGCGGCCGCCGTGATGGGCATAGTCGGCTGGCAGAAACAGGGATCTGGAAGTAGCAAAAGCAGGGGTTAGTCATGTACGTCAGAAGCAAATTAGGTGGCAAGGGCCAGCAAACAAACTTTGAATTAGCATTAGATTTCCTCCTATCCTTCTACACCTTGCTATATTTCCTATAGCCTTATTAAACTGCCTCTAATAGCTTACTAGACGTCTTTAGCTAGAGATATATACTCTTAGCAGTTGTTATTTGTATTAACGTTAGTTATCTCTTTCTTATTAATTTCTTTTATTTCCTTCTTTATATAGGTATTATAGTTAAAGTTATCCTAACTATCCTATAATATCTTCTTATTTAGTATGTCCTTAATCTAAATCTTATTAATATTACTCCTATCTAGATTTATACTAATCTTATACTAAAGAAAGGATTACTAGACTATATTACCCCTTTTAGATAGGTAATAGGTAGCTATTATAATAGTATAGGTAACTATAATATGTTTTATTAATATAGACTACTTAATAGGTTAAATTAGCTAAAGGGGCTTACTAGGCTAGCAGGCTACTTACTCCTTTTACTACGTATACTTATCTATTACTTTAGATAACTACTACTTAAAGGGCTTATTAATAGTAGTATCTAGAGGTTAAAGGAGGGAGGTTATACTAGGCAGTATAAGGCTAGGCGTAACGTAATAAGAGTAAAGTTATAATAGTATTATAGGGGTCTTATAAAAAGTAGTAACGTCTATAACTAATAGATACTCTTACCTTACTATAAGAGGAAAAAATTTATTAGTTAGCTACTACCTAAGGAGATATTTATTATTATAGGCTATATTATTATATTTAACTATTACCTTATTACTATATAAGCTACCTTTACATACTATAAGGTAGCCACCTAGCTAGCTATAAAAAATTAACTTAGGTAGTAGCTATTAAATCCTATTAGTAAAGATATAAAGGATTAAAGTAGCTTACTACTTACTTTAGCTACTCTAATTAGTCTTACTAGCTATAGTACAGGCCCCTTAAGGTGCCTATATTAATCTATTAAGGTATTTAAAAAGTATAGGGGTCTTATTAAAGTTAATAATATAGTTAGGGGGAAATTAAAGGCCACTAATAGGCTGCTAGGCTAGTAAAGGCTAACTAACCTATTAGTTAAAGTAAAAGAAGTTAGTAATAATAATAAGGTATTTAGTAGGTAGCTTTAAGGCTTACTTTATAAGCTAGCAGTGTAAGATACCCTATTATATATAAAAGCCACTAAACTAGCCTATAAAGAATTAGAAAGGGTAGGTATAGGTAGGTAGGTTACTAGTAATAATAGTGTTAAGGTAAATAGCAGTAAAAAGGGCCTAGGCCTCTTACTTAAACTATCTAGTAGTAATAATCTTATTATAGGCTTATTATTACTAAAAGTAGCTATATAGTTTAGCCTCTAGCTCTAGCTACTTAAGTTAATAACATATAAGGCTTATACTAGTAATAGTATCTTATTATTAATACTACTTAGTAATAGTTATAGTAGGTATCTTAAAGTAAGCAGCAGCCTTATTAAAGGTTAGGCAGTAAAGGCTGTTAGCTAGGTTAAGAGGGGTATTACTAGGCTGTTATTATTACTGTTACTTAGAAGGATCTAGTAGGTAGTAGTAGTGCTTAAGGTATATTAGTACCTTAATTCGCTTTCGTTAGGTATATAATTATTTAATTTACTAAATTAGCTTTTTTACTATAAATTACTGCTTAGAGATAGGCGTAGGCCTTTTACCTATTTTCTTACGTAACAGTAGTAAGATTAGTGTATTTAGGTTAATTTTACCTAGCAGTAGGCGGTTAGGCATCGTAAATAACGTGGTGGGTTAATAGGTAGGTTAGTAGATTGGCGAAGTTAACTGTAACAGTGGGCTAGCTGGCTGGCTGGTAAGGTGGATAGGAAAAAAAGGTAGATTAACTGCCTTCTAAAGTAGGCTTAGTGCGGTAGATACACGCTAGCTACTACTAGCTAGCCTACCTACTAGCTAACCTTTAATCTGCCGAGTGCTTACGGTAGATCTGGCACACCCCTGACTGTCCTTACGATGATGACGCACACCACTTTCCTAACTCCACAGATACGCGTTTATGGCGCTAATGTTGCAGAACCACTTCAGCCCTAAATTTCCAGTGTTCCAAAGCATTGTCGATAGGGTTGGTTTATCGCAAGACAATGTGTTGGTTGAGTGGTTTACCTCGAATTATCTGATCGTCTGGCTGGTCCCGTGGTTCTGTTGTCCCATGTCAGAGGCTGTGATAGTATCGAGTAAAGGAGTTAACGATCGGTGTAGTTAGGGTTCAATTGTGACGATTATTCCCATCTGCCCTTCCCTTCCCTAGGATTCCTGCAGATTTCTCCTTTTACGTGCTCCTCGGTCAATAGTTTACCCGCGTCCGGCCCCACCCCGGTGCCCCCCCGGCACCCCGTCGCGGCGCCTGACATCCCAGGCCGGACAGCCTCTCGGCGATTCCGAACTCAGGTGTCCCCAGAATTAGTGATTTGCAAACTGCCTAACTTCTGTTTGATTTAGTATCTGTACTAGTAAACGTGTTGTCAAACATATTATGTCATTGAAGGCTTGGAACTGTTGTAGCAACAAAGTACCTGAGCAAACCATCACCGCCAACACTGATGCTGGCTATTACTCAATGCCTTTTCAGAAAATCTCACCTATAGACTCAATAGTTTCAGGGTTAAAATCGTTCATTTCTATATAGCTAATGTATTTAATAAGTTAGCTAGGTACATTAGAAAACAGACAGTCTTATCAGAGGCAGGGATAGTATCAAGTAAAGGAGTCAGTAATAGGCGTAGTTAGGGTTTAATTATAATAATTATTCTAATATGCCTCCTCTAACCCCTATCTTCTATAGAGTTTTCCCTTTTTATTATTCCTTTAGTAACTAGTTTATCTAGTCCTAGTCCCACTTTAGTGCCCCCCTAGGGCCCCGCTCTAGGCACCTAATATAATCCCCCCCCTCTAAGGTTCTGCCCTTAGGACCTTAAGCAGGCTATCTGCTAGTAGCCCCCCTATTAGCTACTTAGACTATCTAATAGCTAAGCCTTACGCCTAACTCCTAATCTCTTAGGGCCTTAAGCTAGCTACTTACTAGTAGTCCTTTTATTAGCTACTTAGACTATCTAATAGCTAAGCCTTATACTTTATACTTATCTTCTAGTGTCTTAGGAGTTATTTAAGAACGCCTACTAGGCCTAGTAGGCTACTAGATAGGTAGTTATCTCCCTAGCTAACTATCTGCCTTTAGCCTTACCTTTATACTATTACGTTCTAGCTAGGCTCTAACTACTACCCCCTTAGTATAGTTTAGTCTCTTAGCCTAAAGTATAAGTCTTATATTACTTTACTTAGTAGGGGACTACTTACTTTATAATAAAAATACTTTATTTACTTATAATATTTTTTAATACTTTTATTAACTAAGCCTTATAGTACTTCTTTATTATAGCTAAAGGGGTTATATAAGGGATATATAGATAGGAATAAGGTTATAGTGTAGTTTAGTAGCTAGTATATACTACGCCTTAATAGTAAGTATACTATAGCTATAGTAGTCTATATACTACGCCTTAGTAGTAAGTATACTATAGCTATAGTAGTCTATATACTACGCCTTAGTAGCTAAGGCCTTAAGCCTTAGTAGTTAGTATACCTATACTTTAGTAGCTAGTAAGCCCTATAGCACTAAAGGACCTACTAAAGGGCAGGGGATAAGAACCCCTAGTTATAGGAACTATTAAGTAACTTATAAATAGAATAAATAGCTATATAATAGCTAGTAGGACTACTAGCCCCCTAAGGTAGATTTTTTTCTTTTTTACTTTTAAATTCTTATAATAAGAAATATAGTTATATATCTAACTAATATAGTATTACTGTTATAATATTATTTAAAGGTTACCCTTACTTTCTCTAGAGATAAAAGTATAATATCTTAAACCTTTTTTTTTTTACTAGACCTTAGCTTAGCCTCTCCCCCTTACTTTTCTATTCTAGGCTTAGTTATATATTAGCTAACACTACCCTTAAACTCCTCTATATTTTCCCTTTATTACTAAAATAGCCTAATCTACTAGTAGAGGTAGCCTTTTAGTATTTAATACTAAATTAATAACCTTTACTTAAAACCTTACCTTTAATTAATAAAGCACTTTCTTTTTAGATAATAAAGCTAAAGACTTATAGGAATTTAACTTTATACTTTACCTTTAAGAATTAAGCCCTAAATAATTCCTTACTACTACTAACTAAACTACTTATAGTAAATACTTATAGCGCTATATTAATAGCCTGCTTATACTTATTTAGGTTACTAACTAGTCCTTATTTAGTAATAAGAAAAAAAAAGAGTTTACTAAAGAAGTGTTTAAGGCCTTATATAAGGAAAATCTAGCTAATTTATATAGTTAGGTATACTACTAACTTACCTTATATTATACTTAGTAAAACTTAAAGCTTAAATTAAGCTTTATTATAAGCTACTATACTAATAATTTTAAATAACTTTATATCTATATATAAGACGTCCTTATAGTCTAAAAAAAGTAAGAAAATATAGTTAACGCCTTAAAGTAAAAGCTTTATAAAGCCTATACTACTAATTTTACTTTAATAGATTAAATTAAGGTTCTTAAGAACTATAATACCTTTAGTAAAACTAGTAGCTTTATAAATAAGGTCCTTAAATAATAAATTACTTACCTAAAAACTTAGTTCTTATAAAAAAACTCTCTTACCTTCTTATTAGCTAGTAAAAATACCTACTATTATAAAAGTAAAACTAAACTACTAGAGATCTTTATTTTTACTAAGATTAAAAATAGTAAAAATAAAAAAAATCTAAAGTTTAACTATTAAATACTATATATTACTTATTACCTAAAGAATTACTTTTAGTAAAGTTAGGACTATTACTTTAAGTATATCTATAGCTATATTAGTAAAAACGCTATAAACCTAGTATTTTCTCTAATTAGTAAAGTAAACCTTATTATTACTACTACTAAAAATATTATTATAGAACTTATATTTATATATACTAGCCTTACTAAGGTAGATAAGGCTAAAAGTAAACTTAATACCTTTATAGTGTCTTTTAAGAATATTTACTAAAAGAGATCTAAATTTACTAAATACGCCTAAGTCTTTAGTCTCCTTTAGTTATAGTAGAAGTAATACTTTTATAATAAACTCCTTATTACTTTTTATAATAACTTTATCTAATAGTATATAGACACCTAAATTAATTTCTAGTAGTACACTAAATATACTATTAAGATTACTTATACTATAAAGCCCCTAGCTACTACTACTACTAACTAGTTTAGTAAGGCCTATAGGGCTACTACTAGTTATACTACTAACACCTTAGTATTACTTAGTATTTTAAACGCTACTAAGTTTACCCCTACTAGTAGATAAACTAATAACTAAGATAAGATCCTTACTACTTTATACTAACGCCTTTATAATTTTAATACTTACTTTAGATATAAAGCTACTAACTATATAGCCTATAACTACCCTTATAAGCCTAAGACCTCTATTAATAAGATTAACTTATAGTAATATATAGAGGATGTTATTAAGGCTAAAGATAAAAAGGAGCTAAAAAATTAGGTTCCTTAGTAAATTCTAACTCCCTACTAAGAACTAATATAAAAAATAATTTAAGGTTATTTATATATTTAATTAATTTATAAAATCTTATTAAGGGTAACCCCCTAGAGATAAAGTTAACTATAGCTTTTAATAAATATAGTATTTAACTTTAAGTGCTTCTTAATATAGGAGTAAATAGCTACGCCTTTATAAGTAACTAAGTAACCTCCTTACTAAAGAAATTTTATAATACCTCTTACTAAACTTTACCTAAACTAATACTAGCTATAAGGTTTAATAAAGAATAATTAGATAATATTTAATACGCTTAGACTATAAACTTATATATTAACTATTAAGTAATTTAATAAACCTTACTATTATAACTTAATACTAGCTACTATAATTTAATCCTTAGTTATATTTAGTTTACTTACTATAAGGTAAACCTAGATATATACTATAGGTAGCTAGTCTAGCTAGCTAAGTCCCTATAATAGCCCTATCCTCTAATAATTATTAGAGAGATAGAGGGCTTATACGCCTTAAAGACTATTAACGTTTAGCACTAAATTAATACTAAATATTAATAAGAAGTCTTTAAGATTAACTACTAGTAATACTAGTAGAAGATAAAAAAGTAAAAACCTTAATAAATTCTCTAATATACCTATAAGGAAGATTTAAAAGAGAACCTCTATAAGATAAGTAAGGCGCTTAATAGTTCTCCTCTACCTATATATAGTACTAAATAGCCTTACTATAAGGCTAGGTCTATATAGTTAGTAACGCTATAAAAGTATAACTATTTTATATTAATTAATATAGTATTTTTTAAGATAAATCTAAAGAGATAAGATATTAAGCTTAGTTCTATTTCTCTTTATAAGCTAGATTAAATAATTACTTAAAAGAAAAAAAAGCTAGCTAATAACTTCTTATAAGCTAATAACTAGGCTATATATAATTTAGTTAAAACTAACCTTTTTATTTTACTTTATACTTATAAGGATATCTTTAGTAAAGTACTAAGTAATTAGCTTACCCCTTATTACCCCTATAACTATAAGATTAAGCTTATAGAGGGAGAAAAAAAAAAGCTTACCTATTACCTATTATATAAATAATCTTTAGAAGAGCTAGAAGCTATAAGAGAGTACCTCCTAAAGAACTTATAAAAAGGTTAGCTTAAGCTAGAGAACACGCCCTAGGCTGCTCTTATACTATTTATTTAAAAATATAATAGCAGTCTATAATTCTATATAGACTTTTAGAAAATTAATAAACTTATAAAAAAAGACTACTATTTTCTTTTATTAATTAATAAAACTTTATTATATATTAGGTAAGTAAAGATTTTTATAAAGATTAATATTTACTAGGCCTTTAATAAAATCTAAATATACCTTAACTCTAAAGATCTAATAACCTTTTATACTTACTATAGTGTATATAAGTATAAAGTATTACTATTTAGCCTATATAATAGCCTAGCTACCTTTTAGTAGTATATAAATAATATCTTAATAAAGTATCTTAATAACTTTTATACTACTTACTTAGATAATATCTTAATTTTCTCTAAAGACCCTTTATAGCACTAAGAGTATATTAAGAAGATCTTTATCTAGCTTTATAAAGCTAGGCTATAAGTAGATATTAAGAAGTATAAATTTAAAGTAATAACTACTAAGTACCTTAGGTTTATTATCTCTACTAATAGTATTTATCTTAACCTTAAAAAGATTACTATAATTAAAAATTAAAAGCCCCTAATAACTATTAAGGGAGTTTAATTTTTCCTAAGGTTTTATAATTTTTATTACTAGTTTATTACTAAGTATAGTTATATAGCTTACCCTTTAACCTAACTTACTACTAAGGACTACTTATTTTTATAGACTAATAACTATAAAAAGGCTTTTATTTCTCTAAAGAAGTCTCTTACTACTACCTTAGTGCTTTATTATTTTAAGCCTAAACTCTTAACTTATATTAAGACTAACGCTTTAGACTTTATATATACTAGCGTAATACTTTAATAGTAAGAAAATAGTATTTAGTACTTAGTTACTTTTTACTTTAAGACTATAAGTAGTATAAAAATAAACTATACTATTTATAATAAGGAACTTCTTACTATTATTTTTATACTATAAAAATAATAAGCTAAGCTTACTAGCTGCTAATAGTATTTTAAAGTTATTACTAACTATTAGCTACTTTTATATTTTATAATAAAACGCTTACTAAATAGTTATTAAGCCTAATAGTTAGGATTAATAGCAGACTTTAATTTTTAGATTAGCTATTAACCTAGAAAAAAAAACGTCCTAGTAGACGCCCTCTTTAAGAAGAAAAAAGATCTTACTATATAAAAGGCTTTAAAAAAAGCTAGATATATAAGTACTTCTATCTCTCTTAGTGCTTATATTAGAAATTACTATATAGTTATAGTAGTTATAAAAGACTACTACTATAACTAAAGGAACTACCTCTAAAGTAATTATAGTAAGTACACTAACACCTAAAGATAACCTCTAAAGGTACCTACTAGTAAAATAAATCTTATAACTAAATTAAGAGGCTACTATACCCTCCTTATTAGCTTCTTAGGATCTAGCCTAATAAAGGTAAAAATAATAGAAACTAACTAATAATAGCTTATTAACTATAGATAGGCGCCTAGTAGTGCCCTCTAAAGATAACTTATATACTTATATAATTTAAGAAGCTTATAACTAAAAGTTACTTATACACCTTAAAAGAATAAATTAGTAAGATTATTAGGGAATAATATTACTAGCTAGAGATAACTAAAGATATTAAGTAATATATATATAACTACTATATATATTACTATATATATAATCTATATAATAAGCCCTTAAGAGAACTAAGGCTATTACTTATTTTATACTACCTATAGTAATATATTACTATAGATTTTATAGCTTACCTAAAGAATAAAAAGGGATATAATAATATATAAGTTATAGTAAACTACTTAGGGAAGTAGGTAGTATTAACGCCTTATTATAAGACTACTATAGTAAGAGATATATCTTACCTTTTTTATAAACGCTTACTACTTTTCTTTAGTTTTCTAAAAATAATTACCTCTAACTATAGCCCTTTATTTATTTTTAAATTTTAAAATAAACTAATAAAAATCTATAGTATTAAGATTTAACTTTTTACTACTAACTACTTATAGATAAATAATTAAATAAAAATCCTTAACTAGTATATTATCTAATAACTACGCCTATTAGTAAATTACTACTAAGATAACTAAAGTAAAATACTCCTTATAGTAAATTTTACTTACACTACACTTTTTAGTAAAAGCACTAGCCTGTTACTATTTAAAATTAAATTTAGCTATACGCTATAACTTAGTTTTAACTAGGACTATAAAATAGTAAAGTTTAATAGCACTTAAGAAAAAATTAACTAAACTAAGGCCTAAAGGATAGCTAAATATATCTATAAGTGCTAAAAGATTACTTAAGAGAATATAGAAATTACCTAGAAATATTAATAATAATATATAAATAAATATTAAAGGCTAGATAATATTTAAGTAGAGGATAACGTCTTTATTAATACTTCTTACTAAAAGAGAGATAACCTTAATAAGCTTTAGAACCCTTAGTTAGGTCCTTAGCCTGTAATTAGCGTAGGCTTAGGCAGTACCTAGTAGGTTTAGCTTCTTAAGGGTATTAACGCCTACTTAGTATTTTATCTTAGTAAGCTTTAGAAGGCCCTAGTAGACCTACTTCTAGGCTAACACTAGGACCTCTTACTACTAACTATAGCTAGAGATAAAGAACTAAAATATAAAGTAGTATACTTATTATAGTCTAAGATAAACTATTAAAAATTATAATACTATATAAATTAAGTTAGCTATAATAAAAACCTTACTTAGTATAACACTAAAAGCTTTTACTATTTACTAATAGCGTTAAAGGAGTTTTATAAGAAACACCTTAACGCTAATAGCCTACCTTAGAACTTATACTTATAGCTAGAGGACGTAGCTATAAACACTAAATTACTAGTATAGCCTTATAATAACACCCTAAAGAACCTAAAAAGGTATTAATTAGAAGGTCTATTAGAAGCCTAAGTAGTATCTAAATAACTATATATATTTACTAATTAGTATAGTACTAGCTTATAATACTAATTAGCCTCTCCCTCTTATAGACCTACTAATACTTTTTAGGCCTTTACTTTATTCTACTAGGTTTTAGTCTAAAAAAATATTTCTTAAAAAAAGAATTTATATAGGAAATTAAAAAAATTAACTTATAGCTACTAAAACCTTATCTAATCTTATACGCTTTAGGAACTTAAGCCTAAATATATATTATAGATAATATAGCTTCTAAAAAGGGGAGTAATATTATAGCTAGAGGGGTTATATAGAGGATATATAGATAGGAATAAGGTTATAGTATAGTTTAGTAGCTAGTATATATTACGCCTTAGTAGTAAGTACACTATAGCTATAGTAGTCTATATACTATACCTTAGTAGTAAGTACGCTATAGTTATAGTAGTTTATGCACTACGCCTTAGTAGCTAAGGCCTTAAGCCTTAGTAGTTAGTACACCTATACCCTAGTAGCTAGTAAACCCTATAGCACTAAAGGACTTACTAAAGGGCAGGGGATAAGAACCCCTAGTTATAAGAACTATTAGGTAACTTATAAATAGAATAAATAGCTATATAATAGCTAGTAGGACTACTAGCCCCCTAGGGTAGATTCCTTTCCTCTTTACCTTTAAATTCTTATAATAGGAAATATAGTTATATATCTAACTAATATAGTATTACTACTATAACACCTTTAAGTATTATATACTTTTTATTATTCTTATTATTATAATATTTAGCTTTTTTATTAACTATTTATTAAGCCTTAAGTTATATTACTTTTATAATAAAAAAGAATTCTTACTTTACTTTTTATAGTTAGTACTAGTAACCTTTTAGTCTTAGCTAGCTTTTTTTACTGAAGCCTATTTAGTCTTAACTTTATAAGCTTAAGTTATTATTATAACTAGCCTTTTTCTTAATACTAACTTAAAATAAGTAATCTAAATTAACTTAGGTTTTTATTAATTTCTTTATTACTTTTTTTTTTCTTATAATATTTTTATATTATTTTTTTTTTTACTACTACTATTACTACTACTACTTAGTAGTAATAGTAATAGTAATAGCACTAGTAATAGTACTAGTACTACTAGCTTTCTTACTACTACTATTATATTTACTACTACGCCTACTAACACTACTACTACTACTAACGCTATTACCTTTACTACCCCTAAGGGCACTAAAGGCCTTACTACTACCCTCTTACTACCCCCTTAGTCTATTAGCTTTTTAAATAAAGAGAATAAAAATAACTATATTATAGTTTATTTTATTTTATACTATTACTACTTTTAAGCTATATCTATTTAGTATATAAATATAGCTAACACTAAGGCTAAGTTTTTTTACTACTTTAAGACTACTAGTAAGTGTCTAACACCTTAGTGCCCCCTAGAGGCCCCTCTTTACTTATATCTTAGTCCTAATTATACTATTAGCTACTAGTAATAAGTGCTTTTAGTACGCTAAGATATATAGTAAGAAGTATATCTAAGTAAGTATTTTTATATTATTATCCTTTTTTTACTAGTAAGAGGTACTTTAGTAACCTCTTACTAACCCCTTATAAGCTACTTATACTATAACCTCTACTACTTTTACTTTTAAGAATATCTTTAAGGCCTTTTACTATAATAGCACTATATATACTAACTACTACTACTATAAGGTATATCCCTCTATAAAGGTATAGGTAGTGTGCTATGCCTATTAATAGACTATTTTAGTATTACTAAAAGATTAACTAGTTTAGACACTAAGTGCTTAAAATACACTATATATAGCCTTATAAAGGGTAACTAGGCTAACTCCTTATAATTACCCCCCTTCTAATATAATATAAGTTAGATATTAATTGCCCTTATAAGTGTGTAACTATTTAATTGTAGTAATAAAACAGGTGACCTACGTACTCTTTTGTACGGTCGTATTTCTTAGTATATGTCCTAAGTTACTTTAGGCCTACGTACACTAGTGCTAGTAACTCTACACTAGAGCATAAGGTTATGTTAACCCTAAAGGCCCTAGGCAGCCTAGTGTCTAGCAGTAGCTACTAGATATTACCTCTTTATACCTAGTCCCTCTAAGCCTAATGTAAGCTGCCCCTTATTTATGCCTAGCTAACTAATTTACTAATTAATAACCTTCTAGCCCCTTAAGGCCTACACTAAAAAAAGTCTTAACAGGTAGAATTTAAACCTAGCCCTTATTAATAGCTAGAAGACCTACTTAGTGCCTAAATAATTATAAAGGTATAAGTAGTATACTACGCCTATTAATAGACTATTCTAGTATTACTAAAAGATTAACTAGTTTAGGCACTAAGTACTTAAAATACACTATATATAGCCTTATAAAAAGTAACTAGGCTAACCTTTTACACCCTCTTAGTACCTTATAACTACCCCCTAACTAACCTTTTATATAAGAAGAGGTTACTACTACTTAGATTATAGTTAAAAAAGCCTTTTAAAAGAAAGTAGATACTACTAAGGCCTCTAACGCTAAGTATAAGGCTAAGGCTAAAAAGAAAAAGTAGCTCTTTTATAGCTATAAGGTTATAGCCCTTAAGGCCTTTACTACTATTACTACCTCTCTAGCTAAGTTAGCTAAGGTAGCTACTATAGCGCTTTAGCACTAAAATATACTCCTTAAGGAGTAGACTAAGGCTATTAAGGCCTAAGGCGCCTTTTTTTCTAAGTAGGCTACTACTTACTTTTAGGTTATATATTATTCCCCTTTTAGTAACTTTTTAGTACTCCTTAGTTACTAACTTTTATTTTAGTACGCTACTTACCTTAACTTTTAGTCTAAAGGTAATATAGCCTCTAGTGTACTTAGTAAAAGTAAGGATAAAGAGGAAAAGTAGGCACTACTACCTCTTTAGTATCTCCTCCCCTTTAGGCCTTTTTTTAGTTTTATTTTCTTTTTCTTAGCTACTATAGGCTTTAGATACTTAGCCTTTAGGCTATATACTTTTTAGCCTTAGTACTAGAAAATAATAAAAAAAATCTAGCCTTTTAAGTTAAGTACTTACTTTTACTTAATATTCTTTTTATACCCTCTTAGTAACCTTTTACTTATAGTCTTATTATAAATCCTTAGATATATTTCTTTATAGCTTTTATAAATTTTTTTTTTACTATATCTTTTTTATTTAATAAAATACTACTTATTTTACTATAGTCCTTTATATACTACTATTTAGTTTACTTTATATATATCTTTTTTTTTAATTTAAATAGGCTAAGGCTTTACTAGTACTTTTTTAAACTTCTTTAGCTAGAATAATAAAAATATATTATAAATTTAGTACTTTATTTTTATATCTAGCTTATAGGCTTTTTTACTAGTAACTACTTATATTACTATAAAAAGTCTAAGATACTTATTTACTAGCTTCTTTAATAGTTATCTCTACTTAATAAATTTAGCTAATAATAAGACTTTTTTTTTTACTTTAAACTTAATATTTTTTTTTTTAGTTATACTACTTCTTATAAGTCTAGCTTATAGACTTTAGTGTACTAATAATAGTAGCCCTCTAGCTTTTTAGCTTTTTAATCTTTTTATAAGCTATAAAGACTTTTACTAGTTTTTATTTTATTAGTCTTATATTATAAAGGTTTTATAAAGCGTAACCTATAAGGGCTTCTACTAGTAATACCTTAGTTACTTTATACTATACTTTATTATAAATAAATTCTACTATTAGAAGCTATTTAACTTAATTATCTTACTTTATATTATAAAAAGCTTATAAGAAGTGTTTTATATTCTAATTTTACTACTTTATTTATTTATTTATTTAAGGGTAGTAAGTAGTACTAAGTTTTTACTTAATAGCTAGCTAGTAGTATATTACTACTTAAAAATAGCTAGTAAATAGAGATCCTTTATTTAATATTATTACTATAAGGATACTAAATCTTAAGAACACCTTATTTACTAAAAAGGTTACTAGCTAGTTTACTATAATAGTCTTTTAGGTAGGTAAGTAAATAATATACTTTATAAGCTTATTTACTACTACTAAAATACTATTATATACCTTACTATTAAAGCCTTTTAACTTTAGTAGCTTTATAATAAAGTCTATAGTTATATATTCTTATAGCTAGCTAGGCACTAGTAAGGGCACTAGCTTCTTATATAGTAGGTAGTACCTTAGTTTAGTTTACTAATATATTATATAAGTCCTTATATACTCCTTAACGTTTTTTTTTATTAACTTCTAGAAATATATTTATTTAATACGTTTAAGTATATAGTTTACTTTTAGATAACCCCTAGCTAGCTTATTATAAAATACTACTAGTAACTTTATTTTTATTATATACTTATTAAAGATAAATAGTCTCTTATTATACTATAGTGCTATATTCTCTCCCCTTATTTATTAACTACTTAGTTATTACTACTTTTTTAATTAAGCTTACTTATTTACTAGTTATACTATAATAATTTTATTTTTTAAGTTAGTAGTAAGCTATTTTTAGTCTAGTAACTTAGGACCTAGTAACTTACTATGTCTAAACGTTATAACCTATTTCCTAAATCTACTAAGGAAATCTACTAAGAACGCACTATACGCTTCCCTCTCCTCCTCCTTAGTAGGCTAGTAGTCTAGCTATTATAAAAGCCTATTTACTATATTATCTTTTTTAGGCTAGTACTTAATCTTAAAGTTAAATAATAATAAATCTTATAGTAGCTAGGCCTAGTAACTATTAAGTTAGGGCTTAGTAGCTAGGTAGTAGTGCCTTAAATAGTCTATTAGGAATACTATTAAATATTATATATATAGTAAGTAGTGTCTTTAGTAAATTACTACCTTATAGATTATAAGTAGCCTTACTTTTAGTGCTTTATAATAAGTTTTACTTCTTATAGCTTCTATAATATAAAAGCTATTAGGTGCTATACCCCTTTATAAAGCTAGTATATTACTATACTAATTATAAAGTTAGATATATTTATTTTAACTTATATAAGTAACTTAAGGTTAAAATACTAAAGGATTAAGGCCTAAGTAAATAAGGTATAAAGCTTATAAAAAGCCTCTTTTACCTCTTATATTATTACTTACTTTCTTACTACCTTAAATATTAGCCTATTTATTAAAGGAGTATATACCTTAAAGTAGTTTTTAATAAATTACTAGTAGAATTCTATAAACCTTAAGAAAACCTAGATCTCCTTAACGCTAATAAGAAGTAGCTACTTTACTATTACCTATACTTACTTATACTTTATAGTAATCCTTTTATTAGACACTATAAAACCTAGGAACCTAATAAACTAAGTATAAAAAATATACTTCTTAAGGTTTATATATAGCCTTATAGCGTCTAACTAGCTTAGTAACTACTTAACTACTTTTATATAACTTTTCTTATTCTTTATAAAGATTAAGATATTATCTAAGTAAATAATATATATAATATTTATTAGCCTAGTAAGGGTATTATTAATATATACCTAAAACGTTACTAGTATATTAACTAGCTTAAATAGTATAATATAATATTTAAAGTATTTATAGTAAGTATAAAAAGCTATTTTCTATTTATTACTTACCTTAATCCTTACTTAGTAATATATATCTTTTAGGTCTAGCTTTATATACTACTTTACTTCTACTAAATAGTTAAGAATCTTACTAATAAGAGGTAGTAGTATATAATTCTTAATAGTTACTTTATTAAGCCCTCTATAGTCTATATAAAGATATAGCTTACCTTTTTTCTTAAAAATAAAAAAGATTAGTGCCTTTACTAGGCTTATAAAGTGTTTAATCTAGCTTTTCTTAAGTAACTTATTAATATATATCCTTAATTCCTTTAGTTTTTTCTTAGCTAATAGGTAGATAAAGCTAAATAGCGCCTTTACCTTTAGCTTTAAATTAATTATATATAAGTAGCCTTTATTACCTACTAGCTAGGCTACTAGGCCTATATTAAATATATATACTTATTCTTTATAGGCCTCTAGTAAGGTAGCCTTTATTCCTTTATTCTATTTAGCCTTTACCTTTTCTCCTTAGTTATAATAAGGTATCTTTAGTGCTCCCTTATCCCCCTTATATTATAAGTAGTAGATTATTAGTTAATAGGCTAGAATAGCCCTTAACTCCTTATATACCTTCTTAATTTCTTACTTACTTTAAATAAGTTAAAGGTAGTCTTTTCTTAGTAAGTATATCTAACTAATTATTATTTACTTTATATTTAGTTATACTACTTATCCTTAAAGGATCCTTAGGATAGTGTTATACTTAGCTATATTACTAACTTAAAAGGTATAGCTTTATATCCTTAAGACCTTTATATTATTTATAACTTCTATTACTACTTTTTTTATTTTATAGTCTAAGGCTTTACTTTTTTATATACCTTAAAGCGCTAGGCCTTTTTAGCTTACTTCTACTAGTACTTTTATATATAATATTCTTTAGTATAGTATATTCTTATTTATACTAAGATTAATTAGTACTTTTTTTTTATATACTACTTATCTTAATATAAAAATCTACCTTAAAGTAGTAGTATAGTTTTTTATCTTAAAGAAGCTTAATACTATTAACCCTTATTAACACTAAGATATACTATCTTTTTAAGTATTATAGTTATTTATACTTATAGTATTTCTTTTTATTACACCTAGCTAATTAGTACTTAGGCTTCTTATAGTTATAATAAGTAAGTAGTCCTTAGGTCCCCTCTAGCTAATATGTTATACTTTTTTTTTTTTTAACCTTTAGCTTTAATATAAGTATATTTACTAGTGTTATAGCTATTAGTATTAAGTATATACTAGTAGCTTTAGTTAAAGAGGTGTCTATAGTTATTAGTTATACTATTACTTTTTAGTAGCCTTTTTTTTTAACTTTACTTTAGCTATTCTCCTAACACCTTTTTTATATAAGTCTTAGTAAGTGTTTTTACTTTTTTTATTATATTATCTAACTTCTAGTAAGTAGCTAGTAGCCCCTTAGTAAGTATATAAGTCCTTAGGTCTAAAAGCACTTAGTTTAAAACGTAAACTACTAACTACCTTTTTATTTAAGGGTTAAAGCACTCCTCCTTAACTATCTTATACTTATTAATAAATTATTAGTATAACTAGCCTAAGGCTTATTATATAGTATCTAGCTTTATAGTAGTACTAAAAGCCTATATATTATTATTAGTAATATTTACTTTTAGTTATTTTTTATAACTTCTTAAAGTATTTTACTAATCTTACTTTTATAATAAAAACCTATATATTTTCTTTATTTATATACTAAGTTACTTTTTAATATAATATTAGTATATCTTACCTTATTATTATTAATTATAAACTTATTTCTTACTATATTAAAATACGTTTTTAACTAAAATAAGAATTCTTATAGTTTATTTTAACTTTTTTTTTTATACCTTAAGGTAAGTAATTTTTTTAAAAGTATATTAGTATAAGGTTACTTAGCCTCTAGTTAGAAATTAGTAGTTATTTTTATCTCTTTTTATATATTTTTTATAAATATACTACTTTAAAAGGCCTTAATTTAATTAATTATCTTCTTTTTTTTTACTTTTTTTACTTTTTCTTCTAAAAAAGCCTTTAGCTTTTTCTCTAATAGCTTACCTAAGTTAATAGTATACTACTTATTTACTAGTATAAACTTAGTTATATTAGGTATTAGTTATCTTATTATAACGCTCCCTTATTACTAGGCTATAGTTTAGGATCTAGTAAGTACTATTACTACTCTAGTAGTTAATATACCTAAGGATAAGGAGATATTAAAACGTATTAGAGGTAGGGATAGTATTAAGTAAAGGAGTTAGTAATAAGTGTAGTTAGGGTTTAATTATAATAATTATTTTAATATACCTCCTCTAACCCCTATCTTTTATAGAGTTTTCCCTTTTTATTGTTCCTTTAGTAACTAGTTTATCTAGTCCTAGTCCCACTCTGGTGCCCCCCTAGGGCCCCGCTCCAGGCACCTAACAAGTCTTACAACATAACTGTATAACCTTTTACAAATGGAACAGATGTATGAAACGTAAAGGAAACTGCGAATAAGTTGAAGAGAAACTCTCAAAACTGGATTATAGTTAAGTATCAAGACTGCAACCTATCTGGTGGCCGTAAATAGAGTATCCCCTGGCTTATTATTATTTCTATACCGTATATTGTCGTCGGGCTTACTGCCGATGGAACCTTTTGCATATTCAAACTGGAGCTTTTGTAAGAGGCTGTATGTGTCTTGCTCTTGTCTACTGTCGAGGAGATGAGATGACAATGTTACTAGAACGGCCGCTTCTTGAATGTTGCCACTAAGATTTAAAAGCTTCGTTAACATTAGCGTCTTCGTTTACAACTCCTCTCGTTAACCTCGTTTTTTTGTCGCGGCTACCCATTGTTTTCCCAAGGGTTTCTGTCGGGATATAGAGAAACCAAGCTCGTGTGACCTCAAGCAGCTATATCAAACTACGCTCGTGGCAACCAATGGTGATAGTTTCTTCTTTTCATCATCAGCAGCAACAATTCAACTACTTTTGGTCACCCCATACATACAGATCCTATGATACTAGCAGTTCTAGTCGTAGCAGGATACCAAACTTCGACCTATTATCTTAGCAGATGTTGTATAGACTTTCGTACATGCATGTGCTCTTAAAACGTATAGGAGTAAATCAACATTTATGAGTGACTAAACAACCTAGTACTAACTGCTTGTCGTACATGCCTTTATACTGTCCCATAACTCCCCCACCCCACATCCGAGACACCCCCACTTCCGAGACATCCGAAAATCCCGCATTTCTCCTCCTTTATTAACATTACCACCTTTTTTAAACTATTATAACATTTTATATATATAACTAAATAACGCTATTTTTTTAAGATACCTTCTTTAACCTATTATAAAGTAATATACTAAAGATAAGCTTTATTAGGCCCTTCTAAATATATAAAATAGGTATAGTATCTAGGCTACTGCTTCTAAATAGGGTATACTATACTAGTTACTTTATTATTAATACTATAAGCAGTAAAGTAGGGATACTGCTTTTACCTATATATAACACTTATCTTAGGCCTAAGAGGATAATCTGGCTGCCTATATATCCCTCTAAGCTTCTCTTAGCAGGCAGATTACTTATTAATAAGTAAAGGGCCTAGTAAAGCGTATAATAGGTAATAGGTATCCTCTTATAGGGAGGAAATAGAAAGCCTAATTTATATAGTAAAATCTATCTATTAGAACCCTCTAATCTAGAGTAATTAATGCCTAGTAATAGGCAGCCTATTCCCCTAAGGTTATCTAGGATTTCTTTTATTACCTTAGTAGTATCCCTACTATCTAAGGTATCTATTTATCTAATAAATAAAATATAGATAAGACTAGTATTATAAAGGGTAAGGGAGTTAATAGGCTAGTGTTAGGCTTTATAATATTATAATATATCTAGAAAAAGTAGCTAGGATCTTAGGTATAAGTATTTATTATTAAGTATATATTTACTACTAGAAGCTTTTTACCCCCCTTACTTATATATAAAGGTAAGTTACTTTAGGCCTAGTGGTTTATATTTAACTTATCTAACCTATCTAGATATAAGGCTTAGTAATTTATAGTAATAGATAATAGCTATATAGTAATAGATAATAGCTAGATAACTAATAATACTGCCTTTAAATAGCTAGAGGAGGTCTTTATTTTATATACTAGACTACTAGTTCTTAATAGGTATTATAGCTATATAACTATTAACTTTATATAGATATAACTATTAACTTTATATAGAAATACTAGTAGTATTATATTTATTTATTATTTTTACTACTATATACCTCTACTATCCTTTAGCCTCTAGATATAGCTATCTTTAGCCTATTAAAGTAGGCCTATTACTAGAGGGTTAGATATCTAGATAACTAAGTAATAGATTTAACTATTACTAGTAAAAAGGTATTTCTAGAGTGTTATTTTAAGGCCTATAAGGCATCTATTATAAATATTAATATTAAGAGTAGCTAGAGGGCTACTAGGTTATAGCTAGTATCTAGAAGGCACCCTCTATCTAACCTACTAGTTACTAAGGCCTAGTAGGCTAGCTAGGCTAGCTAGGCTAGCTAGTAGTCTAGTAGCTAACAGTAAGATAAAGCTAAATCTATTATCTTATAGTTAACCCCCTATTAATCTACTAATCTATAGTATTAATTACACTAGTTAACCTAGCTAGGTAAGGATAGGTTAGATACCTATACTATTTATTACCTATCTAGAAAGGTGTAAAAGGGATATAATAAGCAGGTATCTAGAGCAGCCCTTCTAGAAAGGTAAGTTAACTTATTACAGGCCTAGTTAGATAATATATAGTTACGTAAGAGGAAAAAGGTCTGCCTATTACCTAACAGCACCTTTACTACTATAGAGGATATTATCTAGGCGTAGAGTCCGGATGCTGGCAATATAGATAGTCTGGATGAATCTAGGGCATCCGAATTGCCTAGCGAGGCCGAAAGTTGTATATGGGTGGGCGGCAGAGATGGTGAAATAAGTGGTGATAGTGGTGGTGATGATGGTGATGATAATGTCTCGGAAGTGGGGGTGTCTCGCAAGTAGGGTGGGGGAGTTACTCCTTGAGTTAGCTTGCCTATATATAATGTGTTCCCCTCATTGTTTTTGGCCGAAGGCCGGGTATCCAGTCTCTGCCCTTCCATACTGAATTGTGAATAACCAAGGGTGTTGTACGACCACGTAGTATTGATATTCTAACAGCAGATGTATTTCAGTTATGGCCTGTCACCTATTCTAGACACTGGTGGGACCGAGCTTCGCTCGTATTAAAGACACAACTCCTGAGGTAACGCCTCCTCAAGTCCAATTAATGACGACAGCATCCAGAGGATCTTCACGAGCTTAATATTGGATCCTATTGGTATTGCTTCAATCCCCACTGAGATAGTTAGGGCACCTCTTCTTTTCGCTTCAGGGAAGACAAAGCCTCCATGGCTGTACCATAGGTTAAGATGGCGACAATCCATCCTGTGGCCTCTATTGGTTGGACTGCGACCAGTCATATTATAGTCGGAAGATGATATCTGTGAAGAGCTATTGATTCCCCTATGTTTCGTCTGCTTCTAAGGGGGGTTATTACTAGCTACCAATGATAATAAATAGAACACTAGGGGCAAACACGATATCAAAAAGACCGATTACAGCCGCAGTCACAGAAGGAGAGAGCTACCAGTTGGCCTAACTATTCAGTACAACAAGATATCAACAGTCGCGAACATAATCGTATGGCTCCGTTGTCCCTCGCGGTCATCGTCTCAAACCAACATGCCAAACCGCTGTTTGGAGCTAGCACAGCCATCGCTATAGTCCAGATCTTCTCGCTGCCAGTTGCCTATCGCCAATCGCCAAGCTAATGTCAGCAGTGCATAAAAGTGCCCGGAAACCTTTCCAAACACTTTTCCAGACCGCCAAATATCTTTTAGCTGTAATCTCACTGCCAGATCCAGTTATTTCTCAGAGCTAGAATTATGCAATATTCCTTTCTAAATCAGTAGCTAAGACAGACTAGATTAGGTATAAACTATGTGTATTGCCAGCCTTTTACCATACATTCTGGCATCCTAGAAACCTCGGCCAGCTGCCAGGATCTAATGCCAGAGAAGCGAATGCCATAGATTCACGACGGGTACGCTGCAGCCCACTGCGGCCGTAAATCAACGGCCAGGTTGGTGGCAGAGTCAGTGGCGAAGTACGTCTGGCGATTGGCGATAGGCGACTAGCAGCGAGAAGATCTGGGCCTATACGTCCCAACGAGGACCTGGACCCCCTCCGTATCGCTTAAGGACCTTGCCAAGCAGAATCATTGACGTCTTTCACGACTAAGCTCATCAAGCAGACGCAGTGACAGCACGCTCTGTGTCGGAGATTGTTACATGAGGGTCGTAGCGGAGCAACAAATGTGGTGGGCACATGAGTAGGTTGCTAGGATTGGTATGATGCACAAGGGTGATTAATAGACGCTACTGCAACAGGTCTATTGGCTTTGGGGACCGATAATGGTCTCGTTATTGTCATGAATAGATTGAGAATACAAGTAAAGGACCTTCGTGCAGCCTTCATTGATTGCGAGAAAATGCGTGTCCTTTCCCCCACAGGTGACCGTGTGCCCAAGAGTAGAGATACAATATTCCGCGCTATGATCAGGCTCATATTAAACTGAACCTTTGTTTGGTGCTTCAAGCTATTGAATTGGAGACACAGGAAACATATTTGCGAATACGCTATGGGATCCGGATGACTGGAAAGACAGCCAATTGCGGGAAACAGGGTTATGAACGCCCAACCATTGAGACCATCGGAATGCAAAGATGCGCTACTATTAGTATTTATTTTGCCCAACGCCCGATAATGCAACTATCTACAATTATGTGATATATATATATCGTAGCTACAGCCAGGAGTGCCACTTTCACCCATTAATATGGTCCTCGTACAAATACATATTCTTTTCGTAATCATTCGATACGCCAACAAGGCCAAGATGTCCGAGTTCGAGACATTTTCAGTGCCACGATTGCACGCAAACCCCCTCGGACGCATAGGTTTGGTTTTCGTAGTTGTAGGCATTGAGCAATGATCAACGTTGACTCTGGATTGGACAGACCGTGCATGGGCTGCGACCAAGCGGTCCAACCTGTGGGCACTATCATCCCCACGCTCCGTATGCGTTAGACGTCGAAAATCAGGCCATGGCTTTATTACTCCGCACGCACCGTCGTCTGGTGTATCCCACAACTCGGTGAAAGGGTTGGCAAAGCATGAAACGAACCGCAGGCTGCTTTGTACGGATGAATGGTAACTGTTTGCTTGGACGACGTGACGACCACGTTCTCAGACCGCTTTGTTCTTCGATTCCTCCTCTTGGGCGGCGTTTTCTGCTTCGTCTATCAATCCCGGCAGCTCGGTCATAGGCTCGGACCCTCCTGGCGTCTCCTTGCATTTGCGCCGTTCTGACTGCGACATCGCAAACAGCCTCGAAGCGCCGTACAGCTGTGTCGTGATCCATAGGGTGAAGATGAAGGGCGTGATGAACTTCCATGCATGACCCCACCTGTCCCAGGACTTGTGAAGAAGGTAGATTGTGACAGAGACCTCGGTCGTGGCACCGACAAGAACCCAGATGCAAAGTCCACAAGAGAGATATGATAGCAGTTTATGGTCATTGCGTCTGATGCGCCAGATGATCATTGTGATGTAGACAGGTAGTTCGACGACGACATCGAAAGCACCTGGGTCACTGTCAGTTGGTGTGCGATCTCGGGGTTGAGCATTGAGAATTGAAAACATACCCCAGACCATACACATGTAGAATTCTATCGTGGCTTCTGGGTGCTTTTTGTAACTTCCGAAAAGAGAAAGCGCCGTCTGCGTTATGGCCAAGAGCCCGATATGGTGGGCAATGCTGAGGGGGCTCGCGAACTGGGTGCGATAGCATAGTTCAAACGCATAGTACGCGCTGTAGGTCTGAGACACCGCGAAGAGAAGGTCTCCGACGCGAATCCGACTTCCTGGGCCCGGCACCAGATCCGTAGACAGAGTCGCAGAACCGATGAGGAAGCGCATGACGGGGTAGACTCCAATGCAGAGGATGGTGAACATGGTGATGGCGCCGACATGGTAGTACACGAAAGAACGGCGGCGCTTTTCGCTCTCGGGGCGCTGCAGATCCGTGTAAATTTCGCCGTAGACGACTTGGAGCAGCCTGCGCTCGAGGATGTTGGCGAGGAGCACGACAATGATGATACTAGTGACGAAGAGCAGCGACCCGAACGGCTGGAGACTCGAAATCGGTCCATTGGATACCGTGTCGATCTTTGGGGACGACCTCGAGGCCAGGGCGCTGAAGAGCGTCGCCATCGTGAAAGAATTCGTCGCGATCGTCGACCACTTGCTAGGGGAAAATGAAGCGGCAGAGGACAGTTGGAACTGGTGACAGTCGGACGCGGCCGTCAGGGTGGTATATAATAGAACGCACTGAAACAGACAGCATGAGGAACGACACTAGTGCCTGAATCATACGTCGTATGCAGAAATAAGAGAAAACGAAATAAGCCCGTCTTTTGCTTGGTGGGGACGACTCAGCTCATCGTTTTGACGGCTCCGAGCTAAGGCAGGGGAGCCCAAGCCGCCCGGCCCTCAAGAGTAACATGAGTGCTAGCCACGGGACCCGTGCTTTGGAAAAGGGGGTTGGACTTGGTATGGGTGCAGACGCAGGATGTCCATTGTTTTGGACATTTTAGTTGAACTCAAGAGGCCACCCACCGCCAGGTGTGTAGCGTATACCCCTGCACCAACGAGTCGAGTATTCAAAACTTGGCTTAGTACACGATGTCGGGCCGTGAATCCCTGGACGGCGGTGTCAGTCTAATAAAAGTCGCTTACAACGATGCCGTTTGACCCGATCTGGGGTTGAGTTCAGCCCGCGTTACAAATATGGAACAGAGAACAAAGAGTCGAAAGCATGCGAGTTGTTTCTTTCAGATGGAACACGGGTCTTCGCTGCACCTAGGACGGTGGTAAAAAACCCAAAAACAAAAACCCCTCCAACCACCAAAGGCGTTTGTCTACGGCACTCGGCACCGAGGCAAAGCATCTCTGCATTTAGGGCCATGAAGCGCCGCTATTGAACGCAAAGCCACGCATGAGTGGAGATTTCGATCTGTCAGATCGTCAGGGGGCGCGACAAATATAACCTCGACAAAGGAGGCCGCCCGATTCTTTGCGAGGAGTCGTTCGCCCACCATACTCTTTCGATGCCAAGACATCAAGGCAGCCATGTGCGGGTGGTCCCGTTCTGCGCTGCGATAGACGCGATGCCAAGCTTTCTGGGGCTTCGGCAGGCTGCTGTCAGCGGGCGATCAACAGTGGGGAAGACGAAGCACACAGCCTGAGAGTTGAGCTGTTTCTGGTTCTGCGCGAGGTTTGCACACCAGGCCTGCCCTGACTAGGCAGCCGTACCAGGGAGGGGTGCTTGCATGTGAGGGGCCGGAAAACCGGCTCATAGTCATCATGTCAGTGTCGGGGGCCGAGGGATCGCAGAATGTGAAGGGAACATGAGGAGTTGGATGTAACAGGAAAAAGTAAGTGGATTGGGTCTTGCGTAATCTCGGAAAATCAACCGTATAATATATCTACCTACCTGTCACAAGGAGTTAACCCAAAAAGAATGCCCACATAAGAGAAAACTATGAGGGCTGACTAAAGAGAACCGGCTGTACGGCTAAATTAATACGACTAGGTATTATGACTGACTAAGAAATACGGATGATGCATTGATGAATACAAACAGTAGGTAGGTACCTACGGATAGGCGCACATGCTCATTCCATTTGCATCGTATCCGCCCCACTTTATGATTACCCGAGGAACATCCGCTGATTTGGTAGCCGTGCACGATCAGCTGGGCTCTCTTCCCCTTCCTTTTTGGCAGGTCTCAGTCGCCGCTCAGAACCGACATCCATTCATCCATCATCCCAAACTGCCATTGGATCATGTCAGCAATTTAACCTCGGTCGACACCCCATTCCAGTCAGAATTACGGCGTCAGACTATGGCGGCGACTCAATTGGGCCTAGAGGTCGCATTCTACCTCTACCCCTGCGGCCTCTTTGTTACCCTGTTGTCGTCACAGTCCTATCAGTTCTACCGTGACCGCCATGGCGTCACGCGTCAGAACGCGACTGACGATGAGCAGAAGAGAACCTCGCGGTTTTACGCGTTGATAATCCGGTGCTTTCAGCTGCTTCTTTCCCTGTTGCTAGTAAGTCGACACTCGCCCGACTAGAGCCGTAATATCCGCTCACACTCATTGCTAGCTCGCCACTATCATTCTTGCCGTCCATGATGCGGTTGCTAGCCAATATGATGGGCCTGGAAAGGTTGCCTTTCCCTTTAGCGCCTTCCTGGTAAGTGATGGCATCATTCCGGTTCCTTGCCCAAACCTGTACTTGTCATTGCTGACGGCTATCTAGGCGTCCTACGTTGCGGTCCTCCTGTATTACCTGGCTGGTCTGCTGCCCGATCCGGAGGGCCCATGGACCCCGACGTCGGCTCACTTCTATGCATGGATCGTTGGTGCACTATTCGAAGCCTTTATTGCCGCCATCTTCTCTTCAGAGAAGAACTCGTTCCGCGTGGCCAACGACCTGCTCGATGTGCTTGACATCTTGGGTGCTGCCAGGATCGTCGTCTTGGTGGCTATGATGAGTTGCCTTGTTCTTAGGGACCACAAGATCAAGCCATCGCAACCCAAGTCGGACCCCGAGGAGCGACAGTCTCTTCTCGGCAACGGGAACGGTGCATCTCAAAACTATGGCGGCGCTCATCCTCATGGAGCAGCTGCATACAAGCCCCCTGCGAGGACTCAGGTCCAGGGCACGGGATGGCTGGACTACTTTGCGGGATTCCGAGTCCTGTTCCCGTATCTTTGGTATAGAACTACCTTTTCCATGCGTGCTTAGCTCCTTTCGTCTACTAACCTCGTCCCAGGCCCAAGGACTCTCCCGCCTACCAGTGCATTGTCGTCATTTGCCTGTTGCTCCTGGTCTGCCAACGAACTGTGAACGTTTTGGCCCCAGTCCAGCTCGGGGCACTTGTCGACGCTCTCGGTTATGGCCGCATCCCTTACAAAGAGATTATTCTTTACGTTGTATACCGCGCCCTTCAGGGTAACCAAGGAGCTCTTGGTGCTGCAAGGTCGGTTCTCTGGATTCCAGTCTCACAGTCGCTGTTTCGCCGACTGTCATGCGCTGCATTTGAGCACGTCTTGGGGCTTTCCCTAGAGTTCCACCTCAACAAGAAGATCGGCGAGGTCACCAGTGCGCTGAGTAGAGGAGCCGCCATGAACACCTTCTTGGAGAACTTCTGCTTCCAGGTTTTCCCCATGGTGTTTGATATCTTCGTTGCTGGCGTATTCTTCTTCGTCAAGTACGACGCCTTCTACACCATCATCATCTTCTTCATCATGTGGTCCTACATCTTCTTGACCATCTATGTCGCCAAGTACCGCGGCAAGCAAAGACGAGATATGGCAACTAAGAACCGTGAGATGGAGGCCATCAAAACAGACGCCATTATGGCATATGAGACTGTGCAGCACAACTGTGCCGTCGCACCCGAGACTGAAAGGTTCAAGGAGCATGTCGTAGTGTACCAGAGGGCCGAGCGCCTGGTGCAGTGGTCTCTCAACTTTCTGAACCTCACACAAAGCTCCATCTTCTCCCTCGGCACTGCATTGCTTGTCGCCGTTTCCGCATACAAGATTTCCCGGGGCGAGCAGACGGTTGGCGAGTTTGTCAGCTTGATCAACTACTTTGTGCAGCTGCAGGGCCCCTTGAACTTTTTTGGAACCTATTACACCATGCTCCAGAACAACTTAATCGAGGCGGAAAGGATGTTAGATCTGTTCAAGGAAACGTCTGGAGTCATCGAGAAGCCTGACGCTATCCAATTGCCGGCGGTTAAGGGAGAGGTAGCGTTCAACAATGTCAAATTCTCTTATCAAAGCAAGAAGGGCGAGCCCGCGATTGACGGCGTCAGCTTCACCGTCGCGCCCGGCACCAAGACAGCTATTGTGGGAGAATCCGGCAGTGGCAAGTCCACCTGCCTGAAGCTTCTTTTTCGCTTCTACGATGTCAACGAAGGCTCGGTCTCTGTCGACGGTCACGACATTAAGGATCTGAAACTCGACAGCCTTAGGAGGAACATTGGGGTTGTACCACAGGACACAGTTCTCTTTAATGCGACTATCATGTACAACTTGCTTTACGCCAATCCCAAGGCCACCCAAGAGGATGTGTACGAGGCCTGCAAGGCGGCCAACATCCACGAACGCATCATTACATTCCCTGATGGCTACGAAACCAAGGTTGGAGAGCGAGGTTTAAAGCTTTCTGGAGGTGAACGTCAACGGGTAGGTCCAGTCGCCCAGATTCGTCATGACACTCGCTAACACGAACAGATTGCCATCGCGAGAGCAATCCTCAAGGACGCCCCCATTTTGCTTCTGGATGAGGCCACCGCCTCCTTAGACTCTCACACTGAGAGGCTAATTCAGGATGCCCTCGAACGTGTGACCCAGGGACGCACCACAATCACCATCGCGTAAGTAGATGTTGGCTCTGCTGCATCTCGCTTGCCCCTTTACTAACATACCTTGTCTGCAGACATCGCCTTTCGACCATCACCACATCTGACCAGATCGTGGTGCTCCATAAGGGCAAGGTGGTTGAGTGTGGCACGCACGCCGAGCTGCTGTCACTCGGCGGGCGTTACCACGGTATGTGGGAGAAGCAGACCACGGCCGAGAAGAAAATCAAGGAAAAGTTTGAGAAGGAGGGCGAATCTTCAGAGACAGGATCTCAGCAGTAAAGGAGGAGGAGCTAAGATATTACCTTCGGGTTGTCACGCCGCACCAAGTTAGGAAACAACAGTATTGTTCATGACTGGATATATTAGTCGCATAGACTCTGTTTTGAACATTGCATTTCAGCCAAGGTAGAAAATTTGACATCGACATGCAACTCTATGGGGATAAATTTTCCAACAGTTGCCAGTTACAATGTCTCTCCTAAAGATATGTTGCCGCTTGTGACGCGGTGCGCCATGGCGATTTCCAATGTGCACTTCAGGCAAGAATATAGGTCATTATTTGACCTTGGGTACATTTCTGGTAGAATAGATAAGAAGGCAATAACTGTGTATGTATCTTGTGCACTTTTACTTTTCCAGTTCGTTTTGAAAAAGGAATGTTTTATGTGTCACAGACTCAGGGGACCCCGAATTGCGCTTGCTGGTGGAGGGTGCTAGCTTAGCTCAAGCAATGTTTTAGACAATCTGTTCATGGCGAAGCTTTTGCTAAGGATTGACAAAGGTACATGGAGGTCTGGTAACATTACGAGAGGGCTGACAGCCACAATGTCCGCAGAGGCGGTTGGCAACGTGTGCATCATCAGGAGTCAAATGAACTAATGGCTTGCACCTGGCATATCCAGTGGCATGTCCTCGGGTATGAATCACGTATTCACCCATGTCAAGTTGATGTGAGTCTGCCTTGCGGTTGGCTGCCTTGGTGGCTTGCTCAAGCCCCTTACCCTTTTCGCTGCGGCTGAGATGCGACTTTGGCTACATTTGTGAAAAGCTGAGCCAATTTTGCAACATGGGTTGATGCGAATGGGGACTAGTCTGCAGCGAGGCAAGGCATGCTGTTTCAGTAAGCCCGACAGAACGCCACTGTTTCCTTGGGTTTCGTGAATTTCAGACAGCGTTATTATCTGCTTTCAATACAAGTAGGCTACCGCCCGATGACTCGATTTGTTATTCATCATTCTCCCTTTCTATTATTCACTCCACTAATACCCACCCCAAGTCCAGGATCAACTCAGACGTGAAGATGCCCTTCGATTTCAAAGCCTATGACGCAAAATGCAATGGCCTTACACCCGAGGAGCTCCAAAGGGAGTGGGAGCATTACACACGCCTCATCTCCGGTGCTGCTACCTCGACAGCCGTCTCGGGCATCACCATCCCGTTTACCATGGGGGTTTCTACCATAGGCGTCGCCATGGCTGCGCCTGCCATACACAACGCACGCAAGAAGAGGGAAATCATTGAGAGCCACCTTCAGAAATATGGGTTGACGCATCTTACTCGAAAGCGTGACGTGCTAGGCAGCATGGCCGTTAGCGGAACCATCGGCGTTGTGACCCTAGGTGTTGGAAGTATGGGTGCCGATGCCGTAGCCACTACTGGAGCAGAGCACGGGATATCTGCCCTCGTCGAGAACGAAACAGCCATCAAGGTGGTCACTCATGCCGCCCTTGATGGGGCGGGATTAGGGATTGAGCACGCCCACACAAACCATCTGAAGAAGGAGGATGCCTTGAAGGCCTTCAAGGCTGCCGGCGTCTTTCAAGCTATACGGGACGCAAAGGCAGCACCACAGGACAACCAATACCAGTCACAACTACAGCAACCATATCTGCCCGTTTACCGGAACCCACCACAGTATCATCAGGTTGCTTCAGGCCAGTCAGCTGTTCATGCTCTTAGATCACCCCTACCCACGCCGAGTCACTTGGCAACGTATAATTCGCCATATCACTTGGAGAAGCAGAGTTATCAGCCGATGATAACGAACCATCAGGTCCCCCAACATCCAACCCCTCAACAGCCAGCCCAGAAAGCCCCACAGGAAGCCCAGGATTACAGTACTTATTCACCAGTTACCTCGCCTCTTCCCAAATAACAAATACAAACCCGCAATATCCGGGCCAGGTCCTAGCACCTTCTTCAGCACAGCCAACTTGGACCTCTGTCCACCAAACGCCCTTACGGCCCACTCCCCCTTACGCTTACAGACAGAGAAATACTACCCCTGCTCCTGAATCTAAATACCTCCCTCCGCCGCCTCCGCAGTCTGCTCAAAGCTACCAGCCAATGACCCTTGCCCCTCCTCCGCCGTACCCTCCACCAACCTCAAACTCGGTCCATATCCACCCATTGCAGCAACAGAGCATACCCGAGCCTCAATATGCACCAGTTCCTATCCCTGCGGCATATAACCAAGCACCAAACCATACAGGAAGCCAGCAACATCCGCCTACGCCAGTCCAACAAGGGTACCCGCCCACTCCACAGCTATACCAACCTCAACCATATCAGCCACGGCCGCTGGCACAACAGCAGACACAACAACAACAACAACAACAGCCCAATCTATTGCCGACCCCCATATCTCCGCCATGCTCTGTTAATGTAGTGGAACAGGCTTGCTCAAGCTACTTTCCAGCAACAATGGCTCCGCAAAAACATGCTGTCTACAACCCACAAGATTGGGCCGGCCGGCCATACGGCCAGGAGCCGTACACGCCAGCTGCAACTCCGAGTGCCTCATACAGCCCACAAACTGCACAGGCGTATTCTTCTCATCCACAATGGCGTTTCCATGACCATGATACAGTCGTAACCCCTATGATCCTCTCAAGACAGGTTATAGAGCAAGCTAGGAACGGTGGTCGTGATGATATTTGGTAAAGGAGGTGGGTTACAGGATTGACGATAATCTGGATCAAAACCTCTGCGCAAAAGCTTTTCATCTCCTTGCTCAGATATATTAAGCTTGAAGAACTACTTGAATAGCTCGCTCTTTACTTGGACCGCGCCGATTACCCACCGCTAAGCGTCTTTTTAGCAACATGCGAAGGTTGATTATGCGCAGTTAGGCGGCATCTTCTAGCTAATTCGGGACGAACTGCGGCTGATTGTGATGTACCCTATCATTTATACTCTCCAGAGCTATCAAAACATGCTGTATGAGTTCTTCGCAATGGGTAGGGCACACAGTTATATTCACAGTGGTGGAGGGAATTTTGTTAAGACTTCAAACCTCATACAAATGAGAGTCGGTGCCTTCAAAACGCCGCTCATCAACTTCACTACCGTGAGTTCAGGTCAATGCCGCATAATTATCAGGAGTAACATGATATCCGTTACCGGCATAACCCTTAGATGAGTCATTATTGCTTGCGTGAAGCATGACTGCATGTACACACGGAGGTCCATGTTGTTACGAGAGGTATATTTAAATAGTTTACATAGTGGTGTAGAGGGGGAAACATATAAGAGCTCTATTGCTGAACGACTAAGAATACCTGAAGTAACTACGTTAACATGGAATTGGCCAGCGAGGACGATTCGGATAATATAAGAATCTTAAGAAAGATGCCATAGAGGTCGCCCTAGCCCTGTGGAAAGCCTCAAAGACCTATACGTCTTTTCCAAGGTTAAGCCCTCATTGTGAGGAATCATTTTGTATATCACCATTACATAGAATGGTTAGCATGACCAGGACGCTCATATGACTTAATTGATGTAAAAAAGATTAATGAGATTCGCTCATAACATTATAAACAACTACGTTTAGGAATACACTAAGATGGCCAAGGCAAACTTGTATAAGACTACCATTTGAACACCAATATTACAACAGAAATACTTCACTTTTCAATGATGATTTTTCCCCCTCAAGTATCCACGCATTGCAGTTGTGACATTGTCATTCGTATGATCCGCGCTGTCATATACTACGCCTGCAAACGAATGTCACGATGAACAAAGCATTTGAACCTCCTAGTACTGCTAGACCATAATAATCCCAAGACTAAATGACCAGGGCCTGCAGATCTTGAACGTACTTTACCTGTCTTGAACCAACGCAACGTTTAATATCTTGACGGTCCTTGAAGGCATCAAATCACTGGTAGTGAGGTACCTCCTAGCAGCACCTGACTCGGATCAATCTCTGTTCTGTGGTTGTTTTCCAAGGCTTATCGCCGCAGAACTAGTGGGACAACTTTGCTTGGTCTCCTGGTTTGCAGTAATGGTTAAGCAGTTGGTGAGTACGTATGAAGTGGTTCATGAATGGCATTGGATGTCGTGCTCTGCACCCCGATTAGAACTATTCGGTTGTCTACTGGCAAACTACATTAACGAATGATCAAGTGCTAGAGGTGGGAGCAAAGTCAAAGTCGACGAACTTTGGCAACCCTACAAATCCCTGCAATGAGGGGAACCCGCGCCCTACCGAACAACGCCACGCTTCGATCATCGAATCAACTTAGTTACAAGTAGCAGTCCAGGCATCTGAAAATAGCGGTGTCATCGTTCAGTTGCCTAACCAAAAACAAGCATATCCTTCCTTAACAGCCCCGTTTCAGGTATTCAGCCGCGACTTGGCATAAGGCTCACATATAGTCTGCTCGGAATATATGATGTGGATTTTACCCCCACTTAGAGCGGACACGTCTACTCGTCTCCTTTGTTACCCATATGAATATTTCGACGGTTTATGTTCAATGCCCACAAGTCGCCCAAAGCGAATCCAAAATTGGTCCCCGCTCAAAAATGAGGCGGACTCGCCCTTTTTGTCGAGGTTATAAGTAGCACGGACCGGGATACAGCTAGCTCGTCGGATTACGTGTACGGCAATGATTAGACCGTTTCGATGGCACTTGTGTGGACTAAAAGGGGGCCACAACCATATGTTCTTCGTGCTGCAACGTGTATCCCTCGACGCGACCTCCGCACTTGGTTTTCTTTTGGGGATGGCTATGCCGAGTCGCTTGAGACGGAGAAGGATACGTGAGACTGACCAGCCTGGTTGGCCAGTTGTCTCCACGAGGTGCATGTCAGTAGGAAAACCTGCATTGTTCTGGAATTCAGATGAACCGAAGTGTGTTTGGGCTCACTGTGCCGGCCTTCTGAATGCCATCCTTTTGATCATTGTTCATTGCCTTGATATTGTCTTCTGCTCTTGACTGTCCCAACAAGGTACATGTGCGCATGGTAAGATTCCTTTCCGCTAGTCAAAGGCTCTACCTACATCCAGTTGCACCGGACGAAGCCCGTTTAAGCGTTGTGGTTGGGAAGAACGTGGATTGGGTCCACCATCACACCACACGGACAGTGCTTAGATGTCTTGATCAATGCCATACAGGCCGAGATGTGCATAAACGTTCAGCAACTTCCCTGCACGAGTGAACTCAACCATACCAGCTACGTCATTCCTGAAACCAACGCACATGCGGAGCTTGTGGTATCTTGTGGGTGAACATCAAGGCGAAGACCACGCGTTTACAGATGGCCATGGGGTTTAAAGGAGTAGCTTTAAAACCAGGATGCGCGTTCGGTCCGCTTCATGAACACAGGCTCTCGCTCAACGCTTCCTCCTAAGTCAAACCACAATCGTCGCCGTCATCATTTCTGGAGTCGATATGTTGTACAAAAGCATTTCACATGCCATTGAGCTGTACCGGCTAGAGCAGTCCGCTAAACAATGCAAAGAAATATACAGCGGAAAGCCCAAGCCCGAGAAGGTCACTCTTCTCTGGCATTTGGTGACCCTCTCCCGATTCAATAAATACAACCCTCTCTTCACCACATTTGCAGGAGGTAAGTCATGAAATCGTACGGACAGACTTGACATTGCTGAGCATGCGATAGTCTGGTCTGTCCTGCTTGCTGGAGCGTCCGAGCTTGTCGACCCGAACACAACCATACAGCCCGCCTTCATCTTTCGACAAGCTGCGCTATGTTTCCTCGCCGCCTATCTTTTTTGCGGTGCGGGCATGGTGTGGAATGACTGGGTTGATCGGGACATAGACGCGAAGGTTACGCGAACAAAGGATCGACCACTGGCGTCTGGTACCGTTACCACGGTGGATGCCATGCTATGGATGGCCCTCCAACTGCTCATGTCTCTGGCTGTTGTGCACAACATGCTTGACGGAAAAGATGTGTACGTCGCCGATACTTCTCCCTCTCATTCCCCTAATCAAGGGTTAGTACCGTAGCTGACAGACAAGGACAGGTTCCGACACATGTTCCCAGTAGTCATCGCATCAATCATCTACCCGTACGGCAAGCGACCTATGGCACTGAAGCTTCGAATCTATCCCCAGTACATTCTGGGCTTCACCATCGCGTGGCCCGCGGTTCTTGGACGATCGGCGATTCACGGGCGGTACGAATCGATTGGCGACAGCATCGGTTACTGTCTCCCTCTTTGTTGCATGGTATTCTTTTGGATCATCTACCTGAACACAGCCTACAGCTACCAAGACGTCATCGATGACCAGAAAATCAACGTCAATTCTTTCTACACGGTCGCGGGACGGCACTTTCACAGGTTTCTCTTGGTGCTCATCAGCCCTATACTGATGTGTATGCCTCTGTACCTCCTCAGGTTCGGCTCATTGTGGCTCTGGTTCAGCTGGATGGGAGTGTGGACAGCATCTTTTGCCGCCCAACTGGTACACTTCGACCCTGATCGGCCGGCAAGCGGAGGAGGCGTGCATAGGAGTAATTTTGTGCTGGGGGTATGGACAATTGCTGCTTGTGGTGTTCAGGTGCTTCTTAGTGAGAAGAAAGCTCTGGGGATTCACGCATAGCGTTATCGGCGAAAATGGAGAATGAATACCGGTGGATTGCTAGCCCATTAGGCAATTGAATAGTTGCAGATCAGCATCATACCACAGTAGATCAGCGAATTCAACATTACAATTGCGATGCCTCTATACTTGAAAATGCGTAGATCGCATGGCAAAGATGGTCATCAATCCACCATGTGTAACCTATCAATTCTTTAGTACAAAAGCAACAGAGCGAACCGGTCTTGCGACTGTCTCCGAGTTTCAGTACACAGCTTTCGTACGATGTTGTAGCACCCTACATAGAGAATCCAATAGACATTAGAAGATATCGAACAATGACAAGCATGACTTTGATATTGTGCGGCAGTACCACACGGTCTTATTATATTTGGAAATTCAAAACTCGAACCCGTATCCTCCTCCAATCCAACCAGTCACACCGAGCAAATCCGTAAGCCAACCGAGGAACCCTATTACCCAGCCAAACAATCCCAATGTGAGAAGGTCTGGCATTCCAAACATTCGCTCTTTGAATTTCAGCCCTGGAACATTTTTCTCCAGGGTTCTGGGATCGTTCAAGTAGTAGGTCAATTTCGTTCCCATAAGTTTAAGGGTTGCGTTGAACCAGATGTTGACGGCATAATATGAGAGCGCCCCAACGGCATCGAAGCGAATCTCGCCGTGAGCTCCGCGCTGCTGGAAATAGCTCACGATCCGTCGAAACAGGCCGTATATTTCGTATTCGGTAAGATAAGGCGTGAGGCCTTCGCAAACGACCAGTACCGGCCGGTCCGCGGGAATTTTGTAGTCGCTGAGCCACGCATCATCATGAATGTTGGGTTGAATCAGTCGGTATTCGCCCTTGCTCGGCTCGGGTTCCTTCATGAGCTTCCGTCGGAGGTCGACCGCTTCCTTCTGGTCCGCGTCAATCCACATGCGGCCTTCGCCTTGCCACCGGACACGAAGGCTTCGCGAGTCCAAGCCGCAGGCCAGGTGAATCACAGTAGCAGGACCCGGGTGTTTCCTAAGGAACTTTTCGGTACATATGTCCAGCATGCGAGCGCGCATACACACTGAAGTTGCAAGAATCGACTTGCTCAGAGTGTTTGCCGCAGTTCGCTTGAAGTCGTATCCCAGGCCCTGAATCTGTGAGGCGAGCTCGACGGCATACTGGTCGCTCAGAATCGGGCGGGAGGACTCGGCGTCTACTGCGCGTGCATAAAGTGTAAGAAGTAGCGTCTCCTCGGCACCACTCAACGTTATGTTTCCCTTGCCAAGGGCGGAAGACGAATCTGACGAAGGCATCGCAATGGTAATGTCTTGCTGCTAGTGGCAAAGGGGGAGTAGAAGGTAAACGGCACATAGAAATCTGTCAAGAAGAATCATACCTTATTTTATGACAATGATGTACCTCGGCAAAGAGTTCAGGAGCGGCAAGGTTTCTAGAGTCACTGGGTCACACATGACGCACTGAGGGCATCGATAGTCTTTGCTTGTGTGTTGAAACGTCATCTGCACGGCTCGCTTCATCTGATGTTCTCGAACTTCCCACGTGAAAGTTACAAATCGGGCACTGATATCCCTTCAATGGGACGTTTGATCTAATGAGATCTCACAAAATACGAATAAAGTGAGAAGTTTCGTCGTCATGATCGTAATGGATTGTTCGCTCTCGCTATCTCGTTGATTGTGAGATCCCTGATATGTAGTTCCTACCTCATGATAACTCAGCTTATGGTGCTAGTCCGATAATGTAGCGTCTGGTCACCAGTTTTGGGAAAGAGACGACATATTGTCCTGTTTTGGCCCATGCTTTATGCCTATCAACGCTTGTACATCTCATCTTGCAGTCAACCCAAGTGCAAAATGTGCCCTTGTTTGCAATAGGTAGTGAGTAACGGCACTAGACTCGACCTCTTATGGGGACTTAGAACGACTATACTTATTTGTAACAGTGACTTTGCTAATAGCGATGCATGATCTCGGCACCTCGGGTATAATATCAACCTCCCCCTAGTGACGACATATCGTTAACGATGTTACTGTGACAAAAACATCTTATTCAAGCAATGTATGACTTCTATACCCTAGCTAGCAAAGAGGGCCCCAACAACACACCTACATCAGGGCTGAAAATGTTCCAAAGACGAGATGTCGGTACTCGTGGTTCTGTTGGTGTCGATTTAGAAAACACTTTTTGAGAAGCATTTCTTTTCGGTCTGCTATCATCATCCTCTCGTCGCGGACAAAGTAGCTCACTTGAGGCAGTAGGTTGAAGGACTTGGGAATTAAGAGTGGTCACAAACGCAACGATAATGGGCCGACAAGCAACGAAGGAATTACGGCTGCTGAGAAGGCTCAATATCATTCCACGCTGCTATTTCCTTGAAGACAACTCGATTGCCGCATCGACGGAACCCCCCACGATAATACCTGCTAAGCCACGCGCACCCCCTCCCCTAGCGTCAACTTTATGCTACAAGTGCGGGCGTGCAATAACCAACCGCAAACCCGCATGGCTTCCGCAGTATGGGCAAGGTTTACATGAATTCTCCCCCGAGGGACTGGTGACCTGAGTCGCCTGTTTCGCAGATTGGGCGAAAACCGTGTAAATAGACTCTTAGCAGTTCCGGGATAGTTCACAGCGCGGTATCAGCATCTTGAGCGATGAAATGGATAGTGATTCTGCGACTGTTGGTTCTTACCACCGGCTGATTCCCCTCCCAAAAACCAACTATAATCAAAGTCACAGAAACCCATTGCCATCCGCTGCAAGCTCCCCACCCCAACGTTAGCTGGCTAGCGTTATCAAATGGCGAGGTACACCGCGGCCCATCGGAATCCTTAAGGTGCGGGCGATGGCCGTCCCACGGCGCTCCAAGTGGTCCAGGATGAAGGGCTGGCGGGCAGGCTCGTTGGCAAGACCATCCTTGTCACCGGCGCGAATCGGGGTATCGGCCTGGAGACGACTCGAGCCCTCTACGCAACCGTCGCAACCGTATACTTGGGAATCAGGAGCATGGAAAAGGGGAAACGGGCCGTCCAAGATATCACCGATCCTGGGGGCTAGGGCTGCGAGGGCGCGCTGCACCTGGTCGAAATATCGCTCGACAGCCTGGATTCGGTACGCATGGGGGCTCGGGAGTTCCTCGCCGAGAGCGGAGCTCGCCTCAACGTCCTCATCCTCAACGCGGGCGTCATAGCCGGCGCCAAGGCCGCGACCGCAAACGGCTTCGAGATGGACTTTGGGACCACATCGGCCACTTCCTCCTCTTCCACCTGACCAGGACGCCTTCTTGGCCTCCGCGACGCCGCACTTCCATTCCCGGGTGGTGGTCGTCTCCACGGCGATGCACCATGCCAGCGATACCCGGTAGGAAGCGTTCGATATCGACACAATCCGGGCCCGGCCGGGAGAGGAGGCCTTCCAAGAAATCGTGCGCGGGCTGAAGAGCCCGCCGCAGGGCGCGACCACCAAGGTCTACGCGGCGCTGAGCAAGGACTGGGAGGGGAAGGGAGGCAGGTATCTGGTCGATTGCGCCGAGGCAGGCCCGACGCCTGCGGTGTCCGTCACGTGTTTGATAGGCCCGGGGTACGCTCCGTGGGCTTACGATGAAAGGAAGGCGGCCCGGCTGTGGCGGGAGTCGTGCAAGATGGTTGGGGCTGAGGATGATGCTTAAGAACGTTTGCTTGCAGCGAGGTCCAAGTGCGATGCTTCGAACGGGCCCGAGTCCGAGCCAACATGCACTTTGCGAATAGGAGATAGTCATCCGAGTTTCAACGTTTATTAGACACAGAGTCTTAGACATAAAGGTAATCAGAAACGCCTAGCTCTGACACGCCGACCCCGACTACCGCCAAGTGTTTGAGTAGTGTTGGCAAACGTGCCTTGTTACGCAGGAGCTTGATAGGCTTTTTATTTCTATTTTATTTTTCATAGGTGATACTTGACATATCTGACTCTACCTCCCACAAAGCCGAGGTCAAGCCCCTGGTGTTAGTAGCCCGAGAAAAGACGAAGCTGCAGGGCGTAACGGCCGCCACGTTGCGCACAGAACTGACCCACGCAGTTGCGAGCGACCACCTGTGGCCCTCCGCATGGAGCCCGTCCCTCATGCCGGAGCTGGTGGGCGAGACGCTGGTGTGGCAGCTGCAGCTAGAAAAGGGCAAGGCTCTAGGAGGGGATGTTCGTGGTCGCGAGCCGGGATGTGGGATTCATACAGGCGAGAAGGGGGGTCGATTCAGCATTGGGGCTCAAGTTGGAATCTGAACTGGCGAATAAGCTATGACGGGGGACGTCCGACACTGAGCAGTTCGACAAAGAAGATCACGCATGCCCAATGTTCCTGCTGAAAAGGATTTGGTGCGCCACGTCGGGGGCATGCAGTGGTACGAAAAAGAACACGCAATCAGTTTTTGGACCTGTTTCCAGCGATCTATGGCTCTATCACGAGATCTAAACCCAAAGCAAATCCTCCCACATCTGCGCCAAGCAATGCTCCAGGGTATAACACCGACAATGATGGTACAAACAAACATATTCAACCCACGAAACCATCCTCCCCTTTTCTCCAAGTTTTGATTCTGGTTCCTGTCAACTCCGAGTGGCAACCTAGGCGTCGGACCTGGGAGGCCACTTGACTCTCTTCTCGGCGCGCACGTAGAGGTTATTCGGCCGGATGAGCTGGAACATGGGGTCGTATTCGATGGGGCCGTCCTGGGCCATGGTGAAGTTGTAGCGGTAGATGAGCTTGGGCAGGAAGATCTTAACCTCCTGGAGAGCAAAGTTGAAGCCGATGCACATGCGGGGGCCGGTTGCGAAGGGGACGTAGGCGGCGGCGGGGCGGTTCTTGACCTTGTCAGTGTCCCAGCGGTCGGGGTCGAAGCGGGCGGGGTTGTCCCAGACGAGATTGTTGTTGTGGATGTGGTGGAGAGCGGGGATACAGACAGAGTCCTTGGGCAGCTTGTAGCCGCCGGGGAGGATCATGTCGACCTTTGAGGTGCGAGCGGGCTGGTACGAGGGGTTGTGGCGGCGCTGGGTCTCCTTGATGTACTTGTCAAGGAAGGTGAGCTTCTGGGTGAGCTCGGCGTCGATCTTAGTATTTTCTTCGAAGCCATTGTCGACGAGTTCCTGGAGCAGGCGCTCCTGCATGCCGGGGTAAGCGACAAGGCCGTAGAGGAGCCAGGAAAGGAGGGAGGAGGTGGTGGTGAAGCCGGCGCCGGTGGCGACGACGAGAGGCTCCATGATGCGCTCGCGGGGCAGCTTGTTGCCGCGGTTGTCGCTGGCGCGGAGGACATAGTCGACCATGTTGTCAGCGCGGACGGCGGCCTCCTGCAGTTCGAGGTCCTCGATGCCCTTGGAGGCGTTCTCTATGGATTCGGCCATCATCTGCTCAATGCGGCCGCGGGCATCGCGCAGGCGCTTGGGGTCGCCGAAGGGCAGGGCGGCGTACCAGCTGCCCATAGACGTGATCTTCTTGTTGAGCTCGAGGGACTGGGCCATGACCAGGACCATCTCGTGGGGGGGGGCGTCGACGGCGGTGAAGTGCTTGAAGTCAATGCCGAGGACGAGCTTGCCGACAGCCTGGGAGCCAAGCTTGAGCATGTAGGGGTAGACGTTCCAGGCCTCGTCCCTCTCATCGAGCTCGTCAAAGACTTTGAAGGCATCTTCGATGGTAGCCTGCATGGTCGGGGCGTAGTGGCGGACGGCCTTGGGGCCGAGGGCAGGCGGGAGGAACTTGTGGACCTCCTTCCACTCCGGGGTGTCTGTGTCGCCGAGGAAGACGCCGGCCTCCTTGTTCTTGATGGGGTAAAGGGGGTGGCCGGGAATCATTTTCTTGGTGAAGAAGTCGCTCTCGGAGAAGATTATGTTGGCGAGGGCGGGGTCGTTGGTGTGGTAGATGACGGAGCCCATGTTGTTGGTCTTGAAGAGGGGGCCGTACTTTTCAAAGAGGCGCTGGTGGTTGCCCAGGTGGTCGGGGTAGACCTCGAAGTAGTTGCCGATAATGGGTAGGCCCTTGGGACCGGGCACCTCGCGGACGGCGTGGCCATCGATGGTGATGGCGACGGGACCCTCGGCGGCAAGGACATCGGCAACTGTTGTCAGAGCCTCCTCTCCGGAGACGAAACCGACGCCTGGGATATTTGTTAGCTACCACCGGGGCATAGCAGTGAGGCGCCAAGGGGCTTACCCTTGTGGTCGACGACGGCGAAATGGGAGGCGGCGAGATGCTGGAGGCCCTCCTCGTCCGTCGAGGCGGGGATCTCGAACTCTGTTGTGACTGAAGGGTCTTCGCCCAAAAGGTAGAAGCGTTGTGATGACATGGCGTACTGTATGCTATGGTATGTGTATTTTTGAACAAGGGGAGAAACGCAGATTTTGACGCGAGTATGTATTAAAGATGTACGGAAGTAATAGGTAGTAATACAAATCTTCCAAGCGAAGTAGCTGTGGCCGATGGGGGGATGCACCCAGTTCACGATATATAAGTAGGTGGGTAGGGGGGAACAAACGGATGGTAATCTAAACAGTACGTACCCTCACGGGAGATGGCGATAGGAACAGGCAAGCTTATCCAATGCGGAGCTGGTGTAGATGATGGCGAGTGTCAATTCTTTGGGTGGGAACAGAGGGAAGGAGCTGACGTTTAGCGAAAAAGTGGCCTGCCGAGGCTCATCTCAAGGGCCGCCGGTTGACTGGGGGGCACTATGCCTTCATGGGTGTTCAAGTCGGAAAAGAAGCGGGACTGGATGAGAGTGCATGTGTGAAGCATTGATGGCGAGACGGGCTGCGTTGAGGGAGAGAGCGGAGGATAACCGCGGTCCTGTTAGGTACTGATGGATCTTGATCTTAGGAGCAGGATTGGGCCGGTGCATGGCATGGCATGAAAAAAAATGAAAAATTGGAGATAGGGCTCGACATGGGAGATCTGCAATGTTCAGCAAAGTGACTCTAGGTGCCGAGGCGAGGGCAGGGGGAGGTAATCATTATTCGGGATCAACGAAGGCCCCCCCTTTTTTTTTTCTCTCTCTTTTCGGTAGCGGTTACCAGACAGACACGCTAAGGCTCAAAACTGGGGCAGCACTTGAGTCATCAAAGTACCTCTTGAAGTCTCTCGCTTAGCGTGTACAGACCTCAGCACAGACTAACTTACCCTTTTACTAAAGAAAAAAAAAAAACAGAGATATCTCTATTAGCTTAGGGTGTATCCAGAAAATAGTAGTATAAATTCACTTTTTAAAGAAATCTACTCTTATAAGCCTTACTTAAGATAATAGTAGCCTTAAGTATCTATATATATTATTAGAAAAGCTTTTAGTTTTTTTTCTACTTAGAGTTAAGGATTTAAAGTTAGTAGTGTAGAGATAGATAGGAGGTAGGTTAGTTACTTAAGAGGAGGTGGGTTAGTACTTGGAGACACCTGGTCTGAGATGCTAAATTTGATCCACAGTATCTGCCTGTTAACCGCTGCCCTCTTTTCTTCTTCTTCTTTTTTTTCTCTTCTTTTTCTGATCGGGATTGGGGACCGATGGGGTTGTCGTTTGGTCGTCTTCTTCGAACCATGTACGCAGTATTACTAAAGACGAAAGGGGACCGGCACGACGATGGACGAGGTTCAGAAAATTTCGAGGGAAGGAGGGGCGGAGTGGGTCATCGTGAAAGGTACGTACTCAGGTGCCGAGGCTATCCTGACTAGAATCGTCCCGAAACCCGTCGCCTCGGTTCACTCACTGGTAGAAGGAAGGAACATTAGGAACCATTCCTTGGTACCTGTATCCGTATCTTCCACGCAGTAAGCAGTGGATATGAACCCACATATCTCTCTACCGCCTCTCATCGGTCGTGTCACCCTTACTGATAACATACTACTAACGCATACATAGTGTAGTACTCCTGACGCCAACTTATCCCACGCAAATCTAAACCAAATCCTAGCCACTGACTCTCCAGATATGGTGGCATTTGTAACGGGTACGGTACCTCCGGTATCAATACCATCCTCATTGTCAGCTTCCCCTTGGTCTCCGTCAATGCGGATTGCCACGTCCATCTGCCCTTGCACACTGTCATAAGTAAAAAGAAGAAGAATGAGCAGAATGGAATATGCCATTGAGTGCCGAGTGACCTCACATAACCTCAGACCAATAAGACTACAGCAATCCAGGCTGACTGTCCAGTAGCTGTAAGTAATTATTTACAGAGACCCACTTTTGGGTTATGTGAGGTCACTTGGCACTCAATGGGATACACACGTCGTTTGGATAGTGTATTTGGGGTGTGAGGATAACAACTCGCTCGTGCCGAGACAAAAACAAGGCATTGAGGCTGACCTGCTGTCAATCGTTAGTTCATCAAGTCGGGGCCGCCGGCGCACACCACCCCAGCACCCAATCCCGTCGCCGAGTCGCCCCCCCCCCCTAGGAGCCTTTTTTTTCCCATATCACATCTCCATTCCAAGCATCCCTAGGCCCCACCCTTCAACCAGCTCTAATGCATCGCGTCTTTGACTTACGATATACTCGCTACGTAAACAGGGTTCGCGCGATGATGCCCACACTTACTTATCTCGAGCCTCGGCATCTTTTCTTCGGACATTGCCCATCCTCTCACATCAATGGCTCGCCGGTCTAGGCCGGCTTCTATTCGCTTCTATTCGTGCTGGGTTTTCACTAATTGTGGATATACATCAGTTCATCTGCCGTCAATTCCTGCATGTCGATAAATATTAATCCTGAAACCCGTCCCTCCGGAGATGTGAAAAAGAGAGAGAGAGAGAGAGAGACAGAGAACAGAAAAAAAGGGGGTCGCATGCTACTAGTGTAAAACCTTGTCTACATCACGATCGACACGATTTTCCCGTTTTCTTTACACTACTTTAGATAAAAATAACCTCCCCTATTATATTAACACGGGCACACTTGAACAGTGTTACAGCAGACCCTTATTCCTCCGTCGCCTTCTTAGATTTTTTTTTTGAGTTTTTTTGCAGAGATACCCCTTTCCAGCGCATCGCAACACAACATACTAGCCAGACAGACATAATGGCAACAACAGAAGGCCCCGAGTTCACGGCCAAGGAGGTTGCCGCTCATAGGGAAGCCAACGACTGCTGGATGGTCATCCACGGTGAAGGTATGCCACCTCCCTCCCCTTTGCATCGTAGAAAACCAGCGTCCCACTAACCCCCCCCTAGTCTACGATGTCACAAAGTACATCCATGACCATCCCGGTGGCGCTGACGTCCTCATCGAGGCTGCCGGCGTCGACGCCACGGAAGCCTTTGACAACGCGGGCCACTCCGAAGACGCCTACGAGATCATGGCCGAATTCCGCGTCGGCAAGCTCAAAGGTGTGAACAAGCGCTCCGCGCCCAAGGCCGTCCGCCTGGCTCCCAAGTCCGCCCCCGCAGCCGCCCCGGCCTCCTCCGCCGCTCGCGCCGCATCCCAAGCCGCCGCCGCCGTTCTTTTCATCGGCCTCGGCGCCGTTGCCGCTCGCCATGCCGTCTCCACACCGGCTGGCCGGGACGCGCTCGTCGCCATCCAGAGACTCAACCTCCAGCTCCCCTCGTGGCTGTCTCTCGGCGGTAGCGGCGTCCCCGGCGCCAAGCGCTCCGGCTTCGGCTTCCTCGAAGGCTTCGCCGTCGCCTCAGCCTTCTTCGCTGTCGCCGGCTCCCTAGCTGCAAAGGAGGCCTCTAAGCTGCTCCACTACGAGATCACGCCCATGCACTACCGCCCGCACATGAAGCTGCCCAAGGTCGCCAAGCCCAATCCCCTCAACCAGCGCGGCTGGCTCGACCCGGTCTCCTACCACCCGCTCCCGCTCGTCGAAAAGACCCTCCTCGCCCCCAACGTCTACCGCTTCGTCTTCGAGCTGCCCACGCCCACCACCGTCCTCGGGCTGCCCATCGGCCAGCACGTCTCCATCAAGGCCGAGATCGACGGTAAGTCCGTCAACCGGTCCTACACACCCACCTCCAACAACTCGGACCTCGGCCGCCTCGAGCTCGTCATCCGCTGCTACCCTGACGGCCTTCTGACGGGCAAGTACCTCGCCAACCTCGAGCCCGGCGCCGAGGTGCTCTTCCGCGGCCCCAAGGGCGCCATGCGCTACAGCCCCAACATGGCCCGCAAGATCGGCATGCTCGCCGGCGGTACCGGCATCACCCCCATGTACCAGCTCATCCGCGCCATCTGCGAGGACGACCGCGACACCACCGAGGTCAGCCTCATCTACGCCAACCGCTCCGAGGCCGACATCCTGCTTCGGGACGAGCTCGAGGCCTTTGCGCGCCGCTACCCCGCGAACCTCAAGCTGCACTACCTCCTCGACACGCCCCCCGAGAACTGGGCCCACGGCGTCGGCTACGTCACCAAGGAGATGATGGCCGAGCGCTTCCCCGCCCCCGGCGACGGCGCGCGCGTCATGCTCTGCGGCCCGCCGGGTATGGTCGCGGCGGCCAAGAAGTCGCTGGCGGAACTGGGCTTCGAGAAGCCAGGTGCCATCGCCAAGACGACTGACGCCGTCTTCTGCTTCTGAGGAGGTTACAGTCGGACACTAAACAGATATACCGATACTAAAAAGGGTTTCCTTTCTTGTCTTTTCTTCTTTTATCTTCTGATGTTATATATGCGTGCGAGGAATGACTTTGCATTGTAACGGAGTCGCGGGGTGGTGCATGAGGGTCGGTGTCTGGGTTGACGGCATCCATCTATACATCTGTACATCTGTACCAATGTTGATACCTACCTGTAATACATTACATATTTTCTTTGTCATTCGTAGAGTTACAATTCAACAGCCGCTCGAATAAAGAGAATTATACGTCTTACTCGTATAATAGCGCTGTGGTTCGAACACCATTCATCAATATTACATCAGGCAATATAGTCCGACAGGCAATTGAACAAGCGTGGTTTCTTGGGGTCTGTCTTGGCACAAAGTTTGCGGCCGCTTCAAACCCTTACCCGATGCTTGTTTGTTTTGTCAATGTTATTGGCTGTTAGCTCCTTGTTGTGTAGGTTATGCATAGAGACAGCGTGTTGTCTATATTACGACGCAGAGTATCTCTCTTGTACGCCCCGTAGTCTAAATTACACAACTGAACTAGCCCCCGTATAGCCTTTGCTACAACGTAACGCTGTGAGGCTTCGCGCCTTTAATTTACATTGACCAGCGTCTCGCGAAGCTACACGGTTTGTAGGCTTCGCGCAAGGTAGCCGTCAGTCTCAAGTGAGAGCCTCCTAGTCCGCCTTTCGAAATAGGGAGGCATGAACTTCAACGTGGGACGCGTGTAGGTGAATACAGCACAGTCAACATACATGGTAGATGAAAGCAGAGAACAGAGTCCAATATGTCGGGATCATGGATGAGGATCAGTTCCTGCATACTTTGCTCAAGACAGCCAAGTGGAAACCAAACTTCAAATAGAAAATAACACCCATGGACCCCGGATCTCCTAGAAGTGTCGGTTCTTGGCATTGGCGATTGAATAATCACCACCGTCTTACTATTTGGTCACTTTTCATGTGTTAGCAAGTTGCTTCGTTGACTTTTGTTAGTTCACCTGTCTCTTTTTGCACTGCTGGACAGCGGGGTTGAGCCACGCGGGCTATCAAATTTGGTATGGTTAAGCACAGAGCGACATATTTCCACAAACATGGGTCCTAATGCTTCCCGAAGCCTGTTACATCTCGGCTCTTAACTGGGTGGCTAACATCTGTAATGCTTTGATAGGCGGCCCAGCAGCTCTACCCTCTTGTATACTCCGGCCTTGTGTATCAATAAAACCTCACCATCAACTTCATCGTTTAGAAAGGGACCCTCTAAATGGCGTTAACATGTTTGAGCACACCGTAGAATTCTTCTCGGCCGCACAACAGGCTATAGATTGTATGTTGGCATTTCGATCTTGTGTTGTATTACTCCTCCACTAAGGATCCAAGAAACAGCAATTTTCTCACCTCCTTTGAGGACGCAGTCGGGGCCTCCAACTTTTCGGTGCTGTAAAGCGCCTTTGCTGTTCTGTCTCCAAAGTCAGCTCGGTAGCTCGGCCTTATTCTGGTGGGGATGTGTGCCAATGAATTGAGATAGATACAAGGGGTATTAAACATACAGGCTTGGATATGACGGCCCAGCAGACTGCGATTTGCGCGAGAACGACACACAAGATGCGGAGATTCATATCGAGCAAGAGTTTGGGGTCAGGTTCGTGCTTTCGAGTGTAACTAAATAGACTCGAGATGGCGAATGCTGACAGGATCACCAATTATTTCAAAACTTCCGTGTTGACGTTCACCTGGAGGCTCGAAGGACCGACATATTACCCGTGATGGAGACGATACAACCCTTATATGTGCCCATTAACTGTAATTTACGCAGGACTGTTTAGCCCCTCGATATACTTTTCCTTGGGCAGTTGGGCAACCCCAACTAAAAGCTTGTATCTAGCCAGGATCCTATCTTGTTGCAGTCTAAGACGTTCTGTGACTAGTTATCGCGGGTTGGGCTCGTTATCACCCGGGGCAGTGTCACGATCGACCACTCTATCGGGTCGGCAAGTGAAACATGCTGTCTAGACCATTCTCAGCGACGTGGCGATGCCGTTTGATTCTTGTATAGTTATGAGATGAAACTGTACAATCATATGTTAAAATCAAGGGGCGAAGGTTTGATCGTCCAAACAAAAGCGCGGGATCCCACTGTCATTATGAAGAACAGTCATCGCTGCGGGGTGGGCTTTAGACTAAAGGAATAAGGTTTACTGTGCTTCCGCCTTTCATTTCTGTGAACGATATCCTCCAATTGAACGAAATTCAGGGGGTAAAATCTAACTTCCTGATTCAAAGTATACGGGCGTTGAGGCTTTCATTCAAGTTAGGTATACTAGTCAGGAGACTGTGTCACGTCACGGCTCAAGGTAGCACGTACCGAGTATATCCGAAACCTAGCAACGCAGTGATAATTTCTAAAAATAAAACCCTTTGGGAATACTCTGACAGCCCGGATCATGGTCGGAGGTGGTTTAAAAGACGAGAACAGAGGTTGTACGCACCTCGCTTTGGAACCATTGTTTGCCCTTTTCACCCGTTTCGTCTAAAGCCTTTCTGCAAATTGCACATCTCCATGGCTAATCATGATGCCGAGAACTGTTCGTGGGCGAGGGCTTTCAGCATGTATACGTTTCATCACTCGAGCCTACAGCAAAGCATAATTACTTGTCAGTCCAAAGGTCATGTCAGAAACTCGTAGGTAAACTTGAAAACCATTCGCGATTGATAATGATACGTCTTTAAATTCTTCAGGAAACACTGACGCAAAAGTTAGCAAACATGATGAATTCCACTCTATGCCCCATTCGTTTATTATGAGACTAGACGAAAGGCTTCCATTGCTCTTCACACCAATCCCAGAATTTGGCAGCGTATCCCGTTCCACCCTCCGAGTCCAGCTTCATGGCATCCAGAAGATCTTTCCTCGGACAGCCTCTGTCAGGGCGAATGCGCCCCCAGGGAATGACATAAGCGCCGTTGTTTTCAAGCGATATCTCGGGCGAGAGCCCGGCGAATAATTCGGTGTAACCACCGTACTTTGTCTCGTACAGGAAGAGAAACCTGATGATTGGCATGGCGAGAGCCGAGACCCCGGCATACGAGCCCGCTCTCACGTTGCCAGGGTTCAGGGTGACGCTGACGATGCCTTCGGCGCCATGGCGAGCTGCCATCTCCCGACCAAGCAACCAATTTCCGGCCTTGGACTGGGCATAGTTGCGTATACGATCCATCGTGCCCTCGCCGAGTAGACCGAAGTCGACGCCGTGGGTGGGGGAACGCGAGTCGGCAAGGAAGCTCGAGGTCCACACGACGCGGACCGAGCCCTTAGGGCCCTCCGCGACGGCGGCACGAAGCTGTGGAAGCAGGAGATGAGTGAAGAGCTGGGCGGCGATGCAGTGCATGCCAATCATGGACTCGAAGCCTTGTTCTGTTATTGAACCCGCCGGCAGGGTCAAGGCGCCCATGCCAGCATTGTTCCAGAGCACATCAACCTTGGACTCTTGTTGCGCAAAGGATGCGGCAGCCGACTTGACGACAGCAAGATCGTTGAGGTCTAGATGGAGGAACTTGACAACTCCTGGGTTCTTGAGGGACGAGGTAGCGTTGATGATCGCTTCGATTGCCTTCTCGGCTCGTTCCTAGCAGGGGGGGCGCGAATCGTCAGTCTCCGGGAATGAACGGAGAAGTGGGGGCCATGCCGCCGACGGTACGACGACAGCAAGTTTCCGGCGGGAGTGGGGTATATCTTGGTATCGCCAAGATCCAGCAGCGCTTGGATTGGCCATGTAAATTGTGGCACCTGTGGTGTAGAGGAGCTTGACTAGCTCGAAGCCAACGCCGGCGTTGCCACCCGTAACGATAAAGACACGGCCATTCTGTGGCTTGACGTGTTCCTCCGTGAAAGACGGCTTGGGGGGATAGTGCTGCGTGCGCCAGTTGTGAAACGCGACGAGTGACATGGTTTCGGTGGCTTGATTCAAGGTATTTTGTACGTAATTGTGACAACAGGTATCCAGGCGAAAAGCGCAAGAGATCGAAGAGGAGAAAGTGCTAGATAGTGTCATGGCATTGTCGGGGAGGAGAATGGCGGCTATATATTTGCAGACATCTACATGGCGTCCGACCTTCCCAGCCAGCAGACACATGGTTGATTACATTCCTTGACGTATGAAGCTATTATATCCTGCTTGTTAAACCCGATTCGAATGCTCCAGGACTGGGCTAAAAGCGAGGAACAGTTGGTGGCGCCGATTCAATATCCACAGCAATCTGATGTCAGACGGGGTGCACCTGCTGTTGTGCATTCACCTGCAGCTGGCCCTCTTCTCTCATTGGAGCTAAGAACGAGTCCGTAGTTTTGAGACTAGGAGGTAGGGGTGTTCGCATGCAACTCCGCTCGTAGTTGAGTGGACATGCAGTTCGAGTTATCGCGCAATGTTCGTGGTCAGCTTTATTAGCTTCAATGCGCCACCCAACCGCATCCCATATTAATTTGGGCGAAAAACAAGCGCTGTAAGCCTATGGGAATTACAAATACATCAAGTTGAATGTGCTTGCTTATCGAGTGGGTGTGGGTAATGGTGCAACGGGCGACTAGAGTGTGATTGGAAGTTGATAGAATATTTATGTAGAGGAATTACTAGAGCATATGGATAGCTAGGCTTAAAGGCTCTCAGCGTGACTCAAGTTGTCCCTCAACCTGGAAGGGTTTTCTTCCAGCGTTGCAAAATGAGGAACTGAGCGCTTCGGAATCAATGTAATAATACTCTAATTATTATTTTATTCGTCGGTAGTTAGCAAAATAGCACCCGCACTTTGAAAGGGCAGGCTCAACCAACAATATTATGCACTATCATTGTCCAGTCTTATCAAGATCATCAAAGCAGTACCTCCGGGTCAGGAATGACTTAAAGATAGTTCTTCAGTGAATCACTAGTTTGTAACAGCAGCCTATAATAGAATTCTGTGTTCGGGGATCGAGTGTCAGCTTTCAGTTCGGGTACGAGTCACGTTTGGATTGCACATAATAACTTATTTATAGGATTACCCACAGGCCATAGTTCATACACGCACTATGGCGATTGTACAAGAAAAGAAGAATATCTACAAGTAAACCAGCTGGATTCTGAAGTAATATCTTACTCCGAGCATAGCGCCAGAGCGGATTTTCGGTTGTGGTATCATCCTTAAGAGCTAATGACATCGGAGGTGGAGTATTTGCAGGCCGTCGAGGGACCGGAACCAACCTCGGTGGGCTCGTCGCCGCTGTCGTTGCCCTTGAATTCTGTGCAGATATCGCTGACGCTCTTAGCTGTAATGCTCTTGATGGTAGCGGTGTCACCGTAGTTGGAGTTGATGCCTGTGAGGACAACTGCGTTAGTACATGATGAAGCGTGCAAGGATTCAATCTCATGTTGACTTACCTGCAAGGAGCTTTCCAGAGGAGGCGTTGATGTTTTCTAAGATGACGTGACGCTCGAACATCGTCTTGCAGTTGCCGCAGCTGCGGTACAGCTTTCCAAAGGTCTTGACGGAGAAGCCGCTGACAGAGAGGGTGCCGGCGCCGTTGTGCTGGAGAACCTTGTCCTCGGCTCCAAAGGCACCGCCAGAGGTGATGGTGGTGGTCTCGCCGGCCTCCTGTTTCTTGATGGTGAAAGCGTCTTCGCAGACCGCAGACCACCAGACGTTATCGAGGGTGCAGCCACCGTTGCAGTGGACGCCCTCGATCTGGTTGGGGCCGATAATGACGTTGGAGAGCTTGGCGCCCTTCTCGAGGATGAAGACGGCATCGGAGTCGCCGCCTTCGGCCTGGCCGGTGCAGGAAACACCACGATCGAAAGTGACCATCCCACCGTCAAAGGATTTACCGGCGGCAATGGTCTGAGCGGCCTTCAGGACGGAGGTGCCAGAGGAGACGGGAAGGCCACCGCCGGCAGCAGGGACCTGGAAACCGCGGGTACCGTTGCCAGGAAGGCCGGGGGCTGATGTGATGATGGGACCAGGCCTACGCGTCTTGCTGGGCTTTGTCCTCTTAGGGTCCTTGGCAGATTTAGTCTTGCTAGGCTCCTCTGCGCGGGCCACGTGGTGGAGGAAGTCGAAGTAGCCGCGCTCGGCATGCGCAACGGCGTGGCCTTGAACGGCGCCGTTGGCGGCGGGGACGGCAGCGGTGCCGAGCACAAGCGTGCCAAGAGCGATGGCAAATGAGTACTTCATTGTGATTGTATGGTGCGGATGGTTGAGAAGGAAAACGGCGAAATGGGAGAAGAAAAGGCTTATCTACCCGAGAGAATGATGAAATAGTTCAAGCCTGCTTGAAAGAGTGTGGTGAACAGCGAAGGCTGGTAAGGTGATGGAATAAAGGTGATGAAATCAGACCAGAGGCTCATAGCAGGTGTCTCTAAGTTAATAACTTATATCAAGAGATCTCTCAGAGATGAAGAACGAACGCTCTAGGGGATTTGGGGGCTGGTCAAGACCAGGAAACGAGATGTATATGTTCCAATGTATCCGTACATGCTCCAGCTCTTCCTCCGCAACGGCTACATGATTAATTAAGAGGCGACGCGGAGGAAATGAAAGCGTCGATGCAGGCTTTGAAGATCGCACTACAGGCCCCAGCCCATCCTGGCTCCATGAAGGTCGTTACCAAACAGAGGCAAAGAGAGGGGCTCCGATGGTATCGGGCAGCTCGACTGGGAATCCCAGAAACTAGCTGGCCAGGCCCGCCAACAATTCGGTATTTCTGGCTATGGAGCTTGAACACAGACAAACCCAGGTCTGGAATAGAGTGATCGACCACGTGGTGGATTCAAGGCGGCCTGGCAGTCCTCGCTGGGCCGATTGCCTATGAGCCAGTCGACAAGTTGGCAAACAATATCATCCGCCCTCATTTGTCATTGTTCACTTTTTACACCTGCGCACGCCATTAAACTTATCCCTCATACCGAGGTCCTGATGTCCGGTTCACCCCCTGCGGGGATACACCTGGAGGGCACATCTTTATGTCGAACCAACGCCTTGTAGGACGTTTCGAAACAGCCATGCCCAGTGCCAGGGGGGCCTCCGGCAAGTTGATCAAGCCAACCATGGTGGACTCAGTCATCTGTGATTCTCCACATACTCCAGTTTTCCAAAGCAGCGCCAAGACCTTCTCAGACGGAAAAGAATGTGATGCCTATGTTCCTATATTGCTTTTGCCGCGTCGACTGGCGCGGTCGCGAGGGAAGCTCGAAAAAGGACTGGACCAAGCCTTGGCGGAATGGACGTGTCAGTCAATTCACGGGGGTAAATCATATGGACGGAACAGTGATATGGGCCCCTCACTGTTTGCCGCTCGTTTCCTGGTGGTCGTAAGTCAGCGAATCGCTGGCTTTCATAGCCCAGTCGCCTCCAAGTCGCTTCAATTGAGTGTTCTCCTTCTGATGTCTCGCTCTACTCTGGATCGTCCTTATGAACGCACCCTAAGTTTCTCCGGGGCGAGCCCCGTTATGAACCGAAGATTCGGTAAATCATAACAAAGGTTCGTGTATCTCATTGCGTTGGGGAACTATACATGAACACATATGCAACAGGGAATGTGCATCTCCGTTCCATACAAACGCAGCCGCATACAAGGGTGGTGGCAGTAGTTTTCAATATCGCGGAGCCGGGTTGGGATGGGTTCGAGTTATAAGATCCTAGGGAAGATGGAGGGGAATTGGGTTTTTTCCTTTACGTGAGTGTTCAACCATCTATCAGTGCTTCTTTCATTTATCTGTCGGAGCCTAGGCGAGCATTGCGTCCACCGGACCAGCACTAGTCCCATTTATTTTCCCCTTTGCCCATAGTTATGTCATGTTTCCCAGAAGGCTTGCATCTAGAATATTACAGCCTCAATCTATATCTTCAGCGTATCTGGGGTTTCCATCTTCCTGAGAAATGTCTCCAGATCCTGTAGCTTAATGCCCCGCTCACTATTCAAGGTCGCCTCCTTTGGCCATGAGACGCCCTTCCCTGCGCCAAAGATGGCGCGGTACTTGTTCCAAGTGTCGGTCGGGTCCTTCTGTAGATTTTCCTTCAGCCAATCCATGTCCCAGTTTTCCCTGACAAACTTGATTTCCGGAAACCTCTGTTCGACCAAGTCCGCGGCGCGTTTGTACGAGACTGTGTCTCCCGAAATATACACCACATTCCGGCCATTTTCAGGGATACCGCGTGGGTCGTAGATAACTTCTGCCGTCATCTTGCCAATATCATCGGGGTTCGTCAGCGTAACCTCAATGTCCCATCCGCCCAGGGCCCGCAACTTCTTCTCTTCAAAGTCCACCACGCCAAAGTCCTTGACGAACAGAAAAGTCATGAAAAGGCCCGTGCTGATGATTACCCATGCCACCTCTCTCTGCGCCCTCAGCGCGTCTCTGACATCAATATTCTCGTCGAAGAGCACTTGCGGGCTCCCTCGCCCAATGGCATCGTGGTCGACACCGAATTGCCAGGGAATAAAGCGCCGCACCTTTCCGAGCAGAACGGCTTCGCAGATACGTCGTTGTGTGCCTGTTGGCCCCACAAAGCCTGTACAGCTGACAACTGTGTCGTACTTTGCAAATATGGCCGCGAGATCCTGAATAGAGTCGTTCACAAGATCGCCTGCTTCGATGGATATGCATTGGGTCTTGAATTTGGCGATTAGTTCGACCTTTTCTGCGTCTGGCGAGTTGATGGTGGAAGGTCGGAGGAGAACAGAGACGGAGGAGTCTATTGGTCGTGAGGGGTGTGCCATGAGAGATCTGAGCATGGCCATGCCCAGCTCACCAGCTCCAAGAACAAGAACTGCCATTTCGGTACGTTTGGTGGATGGTGTTGGTTACAGTAGTGGTTGTTAGATGACGAAACTTTACAGTCAATGCTACTTGTGGTCGCACACCGTTGTTATGTGGTAGGACGAGTACGGTAGATAAGCAGTATCGCGTCAGGGTAAAATCGAATTAATAAGCAGAGACCTCCACGGAGCGCGCCGCAAATCAGTCAGCGCCGGCGATACAGCGGTGTTAAATCCGAGAATGGGACACGGGGGACGAGGTGTCAAAGTGGGCAAATTGGCCGCGCGCAATCGGAGCACAAGTGGAGAATTGGCCGTAAATGCGCTAGTTATTTCTAGGATGGTTTTGTCAAATGTGGCTGTCGGGATATTCAACTGTTCAATAGTGGAGCCAATCCATGGTCACGTGATTTACCATCACATGACTCACCCCGGCGGCTCACTTACACCACTACAAATACCCACAGCAGTAACCTCTTCTTTTTTCCTTTCTTATTATCTTTACCTAGCTACTAATAGTTAATTAATACTATTATAGCTATATTAATTATAATCCCTATAATACTAACACTAATTAGTAGTTAACTTTATAGTTACTACTACTATAGATTAGTAAGGATTATTAGAAGAGGCTATAATACTTTACTTACTATAGTAGCTTAAATTAAAGTATTAAAATACTACCTAGCCTAAAGATTATTAGTACCTAAGATCTTATAATACCTAGTAAATAACCCTTTAAGCCTTATATTTACTATATAATAACTACTATTACTACTATTAACTTTATTATTTTTAGAGAAGTCTTTTTTTTTATATACTACTTACTTACTAATAATCTTTATAGTATTTAGTATAATTATCTTCTTTTTATACCTAAGTTTTTTTAAGTTCTTTTTTTTTTATTTTTTAACCTTTTTTTTTTTTAATTATTAAGATTTTTATCTTACTAAGTTTTTATCTTACTATAGTAGTAATAGCTTATATAAGATTATAAGTAAATAGACTTTTATAAGTTTTTATTTAAATAAGATCTTACTAGTAGGACTAGTTATAAAGTAGTTAAGTAAGAACTACTTAAGTAATTTACTTTTAATATAGTATTTATAAATAAATAGCTTTTACTAACCTTACCTTTATATACTTTTAATATTATATTATTAGCTAGGTGTAGCCTATAGTAATTATAACTTTTTTTTTAACTAAATAGTTAGTAGCTAAGCGTTACTTTTAATAAGTATACCTTTTTTTATTCTTTAAGTAAGGTAAAAAAAGTAAAAGTTACTTATATTACTTTAATTTACTTACTTTTTTTTATCCTTTAAATACTTATTAATAACTATACTATCCTCCTTACTTTTTTTTTTTTTAAGTAAAGTATAGTTATTAGTAACTAATATAACTTTTACTTAACTTTACTATTCTAATTAATTTAAAAAGACTACTTATTATTTACCCTTAAGTAAGGTATATAACCTTAACTTTTTACTTTTCTTCTTTTAAAAATCTTTAACTATAGTATCTTACTTACTAAAAGGTAAGGTCTATATATATCTCCTTTTAGAGGTAGTATACGTCTCCTCTTGTTCTTTAAGTAAGATCTAGTGTAAGGCCTCCCTAAAGCTATCTCTTTATATTACTAAAGCATAAGGCCTCTCTAGAGCTATTTACTACTATCTATTTATTTATTATTTTATTTTTTTATTTACTTTATCTCTTACTTATACCTCCTTATATTATATTATTTATTTACTTATTTTATTATTATCTATACTAATAGTAGTAATTTCTCTAATATATAGATTTACCTCTAACCTTATAGGTAAGAAGTAAGTACTTATAATTAAGAGGTTAGTAAGGCTAATAAAAGGTAATAATAGTAAAAAAAAGACTAAGTAAAAAGTAAAATAAACTATAGGCACTAGCTAGGGTAAAGAAGTATATCTATCTATAGGATATTAAGAATTTATATCTTATCCTAAAGTGTAGCTAGCCTTTTATTATTATATAACTATAAGGTATAACTAATTTAGCTAATATTCCTAATAGCCTTACCTAAGTTAAGTAATATAACGCCTTAAGTACTATTATTATACTTTAAATAATATAATATAGCTTTATATAGCTATATAGTTAATAGCTATAGAGATATACTACTAAAGACTTTGAAAAATAGTTACTTAATACCTTTAAAGGTACTACTTATAAAACTATTATTAAATTTAAAGACTACCTAATATATAAGGGTATATAAGTATTAATAGTAAAGTTACTAACTATTACTAAATAAATCTACTATACCTTTAAGGCTAATAATCTAAAGGTATAAACACTTAAGGATATTAAAGAAAAAAAAAAAGGAGTAAGGATTTTTACTTAAAGATTAATAAACCTAACTTTATATAAAATATTATAGACCTACTACTAGAAATAATATTAATATAAGATTAACTAGGCCTCTCTTATATTATTACTTCTTTAGTATAAGTTACTTAAGTCTAAAAAGGTTAATAAAAGCCTATTAATCTAGCCTTATTATATAATAACCTAAATTTTATTTCTTTACTATTTAAGTAGGTAAGTAACACTTACTTTTACTTATTAGTTATACTAGTTACTACTACCTTACTTATAACTTACTAGCTTACTAACCTTATTAAATTATACCTTAATAAGATAAAGTATAGTAAAAAGGTATATAAGTTACTTAAATTAAAGTTTATAATCTTTTATAACTACTATATAAAGGCTAGGATCTAGTAAGAGCACTTTATAAGCGCCTTTTTTATTATACTTAAAGGTAAGGCTATAAAGTACTATACTAACTATCTTTATAACTAGACTAACTTTATTACTATAGTTATATAAATAAAAGGTAATTTTAAAAATAAAGAGACCTTTTAGGCCTACCTTACTAAGCTATAAAGGACTAATTTAATAAGGACTATCTTAGATAATCTAAATAAAAGTAAGGCTAAATACCTAAAGTTACTTATTAAGAGAGTAACTACCCTTATAAGAATAGTTATAAGGATTAGTACTTTATCTAATATAGCCCTTTATAACTAATTACTTAACTCCTACTATAGGATAAAAAAATACTTCTTTACCTTTTTTAATCTATCTTTAACGTTTACTAGTATATATAGCTAGCTCTAATTAGTAATTAGTAATATAATATAATTTAAATAACCTATATATTAATACCTAACTAAAGAAGTAAATAATTAATACTAAACTAACTATACTTATAATAGCTAGTAAAGTTACTAGTAATTTAGCTAATATAACTATAGCTATAGTAACTTTATACTATAGTGCCTTTTTAATAGTAATCTATAGTAATAAGCACCTCTTTTACCTTTATTATTATTTATAAAAAAGTGCTATATATATAATAAGCCTAACTATTAGTTAATAAGGCACTTAAAAAACAAAAAGTAATAAGCCTACTATAAGTATAAAAAGTAGTATCTAATAGACTTTTTACCTAAAGCCTTTAACTACTTTATAACTAACTTTAAGGGATATAAGCTATTTACTTTAAATAAAGAAAGTAACTATATAAAGAGTAATAAAGATAAAGAATTAGGCACTACGTTTTATATATTAATAACGTTCTTTAACTTATTTACTATTAATAGGCCTACTCTTTTTTTATTACTATATAACTAATTTATAACCTATTTTCTTATAAAAGATAACTTCTTATATAAGAATCTATATAATAATAAGCTACCTAATATAGACGTCTTTACCCTTAATAAGTAATATTTATTTATCTTATTCTATAGTATTATGCCTAACTCTAGTGTAGCTAAATATTTAATAGCTAGATATAAGTAGTATCTTGCCTTTTACTACTAAATAAAAGGAAATCTAGCTATAGATAAGTTATAGGTAGGTAAAGTAAAAATCCGCTTTAGTAGTAGTAACTACTTTAAATTATAAAAGGTAATTAACATACTAACCCCCTTTAGTATACTAACCTTTTATATAATACTATTAAATACCCTGTTTCTACTTTACCTTATAGATATAGATTAGTATAGTATTAAATTTAATAACCTTACTAATAAGCTAATTTAAGGTAATACTATTATACCTACTGTCTATAAATAGGGCTATATATAAATACTACTTAATTAATATAAGTAAAGTATTACCTACTACTATCTTATAAATATTAAGTTATAGTAAATTTATTATTACTTTAGCTACTTATTAGTTAAAAGGCTTTATTATATCCTCTAATAATTTAGTAATAAAGTTAAGATTATAGCCTTAAAGAAATTAACTAAGGTCTACTACTACTACTAAATAAATATAAAAGCGCCTAGTTACTTTAAATTTACTTTATATAATAATAAATATAACTTTAACTATAAGATTATTATTAATATTATTTACTTTAATAGTAACTACTTAGCCTTATATATAGTTAATACTATAATATCCTTTTAAGTAGCCTATTTACTTAAAAATATTACTATAAAGTATATATAAGAGGCACTTTAGATATACTAAATTAACGTCTACCTTAGCCTACCTAACTAGATTATTACTAATACTAGCCTAAACTTTTACACTAGTAAATTTAAGTAGTTAGTAAGGTTACTTTATATTAATATTAAAAAAATACTAATTAAAGCTTATAATAGTATTAGTAAGGTTAAAAAATACTATATACCTCTCTAATATATATATAATATCCTCTATAGTAAGGGCTATACACCTAAAGTTACCTTTTAGCTAGCTATTAAAGTAATTAATAATATAGCTAGCCTAAATAGCCTAGTACTTATACTACTAGTCTTTAGTGCCTACTTATAAATCTCTAACTTATTACTACTTTTACTAACCTTACTTAAAAGGGCTAAAGTAGTAAGAAAAGTAATAAAGGCTATTTACTAGATCTATATAAAAAGGTAAGTTAATAAGGTAGTAACTATATATAACAGCCTAAATACTACTATAATAGTAGCCTTTTTACTTTAATTTATAGTCTATATCTAGCGTAAAAAAAAAAGCTAGTAAGGCCTTTTTTATTTTATTACTAGTAATAAGACTACTTATACTATTAACCTCCCTTAAGGCCTATAAACTTTTTATTTAACTATTATTAAACTATACCTTAAAGATACTTATAATAAGTAATAATAGCTACTCTTTAAGGTAGGTAGGTAAGGTAATAAGGAGAATAATAATAATAGTATAGTAGCCTTATTACTTACTAATATCCTTATACTTACTAAAGAAATATATAATAGTATTACTATTACTATACACCTATAGCTAAAATAAAAAGCTAGCTGCCTATAAAGGTATATTAATTTCTTTAATAAAACTAGCTTTACTATTAGGCCTACTGCCTTTTTTACTACTATAAGTATAGTATACGTCTTAATAAAAGAAAAAGCTAACTAACTATTATTAATTAAACTATAAAAAAAAAGTATTATTACTACCTTAAGAAAGCCTTTTAAGTAAGTAACTACTACTAAGATTAAAAGGCTTATTACCTATAAGGTATTTTACTTTATTTAATATAATAAGAATAAGTATACTAAAGTATAAATATTTAAATTATAAATTATTAATAAGGTAAAAGGCTAAAATAAAAAACTATATAAGAAATCCTACTTAGTTATCTAAAGATATACTAATAATAGTAAAGAAGTAATTCTTACCTAGTTACTTATAATCTAGTAAGCTAGCTAGTGCCTTATTTTTACTTTTACTTTATCCCTTATTTATAATAATAATAATTTCTTACTTTAGTTATATAATATTACCTAGGTGTATATATAGTTAACTACTTTATTAAATTATATAATTCTTATATACCTTTTATTATAAATATAAGACCTCTATCTAAAAGGCACTATTATATAAGTAGTAAAGCTGTTATATAGTATTATAAAGGTAGGCACTTACTAGTAAGTAATATATAGTTATTACTATAAAGAAAAGCTCTAGATAAAGACTTTAACTTTTAATTTATACTTACTAATTACTAATATAGAGAGCCTAGACTTTAGGATTATTAGTATATAGACTAATAATACTATTACCTTTTTAGATAAATCCTTTTTTACTTATAAGGCTAATAAGCTTACTAAGGCTATATTTACTACTAAGGAGAAGTAAATCCTTACTATTAATAACCTACTTACCTTTAATAGTAGCGTAGTATCTCTAACTACTAAAAAGAAGCTTCTTCTCTAATAAAAAGGCTAAAGTAAAAGACTTTAACTTATTAATAAAAAATCTCTATAAGCACTTAAGTAGTATATTAAGTAATAGGCCTATAGTATATATATTACGTTAGTCTACTAGCCTAAAGTATACTTTAACTACTTTATTATAGTATAATACTAATTACCTAATATAAATAAAATTAAAGCACTTAACTATTATATTATATAGTAAATAAATAACCTTAACTATAGTCTATTATTTTATTTACTTAACCTTAAATCTATAAAGCTTTTTATTTTTATAAATAGATTATTTATAAATAATAAGGACTTTACTTTATAGCTAGGATTTATTATTATTCTTATTAATAAGGTACCTATAAGTACTACTATAAGTAATAAATTTACTATAACTAGTAATATTATTTACTTTAGCTTAATAAAGTATAAGTAAGTTACCTAAAGTATACTAGCCTTTAAGATCTATAGTATAGTTACTAGTACTAATATTACTTATACACTTAGTATAACTATTATAATAATTACTAACTACTTTAAGCTACTATATATACTAATAATCCTTTATACTAACTTATACTTACTTTATAAGTACTTTATTAAGCTTAAGACTATAAAAAAAAAAGGCTTATAATTAATATTATAACCCTTTAGTAGTTATATAAGTAATATAAAGTCTATAAGGTATAATAAATATAAGGTAATAATAATCCTACTAATAGATTTACTAAATTATTACTTAATAAAGCACTAAAATAACTAGTTAGAAATAAAATAGTTTAGATTAGTATAAAGAGATAAGTTTCTTAAGCTACGTAATAGATTATATAAATAAAAAGTATTAAATACTTTTAGGCTTTTAATTTTTATTACGTTTTTAAGCTTTTTAGCTACTAGGTAGTATTTAGGCTATTTATAGTAATTTTTTTTTACTTTAGAAAGTTACTAGTGTTAGGATATTTAACTATTTAATAGTAAAGCTAATCTATAGTTATATAATTTACTATTATGTGACTTACCCTAGCGGCTTACTTACACCACTATAAATACCTATAGCAGCAACCTCTTCTCTTTTCCTTTCTCATTATCTTCACCCAGCTACCAATAGTCAATTAATACTATTGCGGCTACATTGATCGCGATCCCTGTGATACCAACAGTGGCAAAGTTACACGTGAATTAATCAGCAAATGCACAGTTGCCCTATAGCAAATTGTCAGGTGTCAAATGTGGCAAAGTTACACATGAATTAACCGGCGAACGCATAGTTGCCCTACGGTGAATCGTCAGGGAATAGGCAGTAAAATTGCCCACTTTCTAAGTAATTTCACTAATTAAATAGCTAGGATTAGCCTAGGATTTCCTAACTAAAGAATAAGGGGATTTCCTTATTCCTATAGGATTTTACTATCCCTTTAGTTGCCACCAGACCTCATTAACCTCTTGTGTGGGGTAGGGCGAATTAGATAAACAGAATTAAGTCTAAAGTCTAATAGTGTTATAGTACTCTGTACTTCTATTTCAATGGCGTTTTGCCTACATGAAAGGTATTAATAATCTCTAAATCTACATAGAGGTACATTTGTTATTGGCCCTCTGTTGCTTTATCTGCCTATAATTACTAGATACCTTACCTTGAGCCTTACTTAGTTAGTATCTGTTATGTATCTCCAAAAATGAGGAGTAAAAGTGGGGGTGGGTCCTCCAACGGGGTTACTGAGGTCCGGCGGCAACTAAAGGGATAGATATATATAACATAATTAATTAATTAACTATTATAATCCCTATAATTTAACAAGTGTCCCTACATAAGTAATATAGTCTGTTAAGAGAAGTGGTGTAGTGCACGCTTTAGGACTAATAGTTCTAAAACATGACAGATAAAAAGAAGGGAAGGTTGTGAGATGGACCTCCGGCGGGCTAGGGAGACCAGTTAATACTTGTTTGGCTCCCGTAATGTACATAATCATCGGCGAAGGAATAAAAGCTGTCATTATATTATAGTAAAAGGCATTCAGGTCGTTATATCCAGGCGTTCCCACCCTATGTACCCTAACTTCCCAACGACAAATGCTATGAGACGCGCCCTCCCGAGCATCAAGCTCAACTCCGGATATCATCAGGAACATGCCATCGATGTCTGATCTTCTTGTAGCTTCCCTCACGGCACCCACGGCCGACCTTCTTCTATGACACTCCTTTGCTGAACTACCAACTCCTCATATGTGTCCGGAAGCCGGGGCCACTGAGGCTGCATCCACTCGTCGTTGGCGGGAACAGCGGGAAAGCCGCTCTTCAGCGTCAGGACGGCGTCCACAGTCTCGTTCGTCTCGTCGTCATCGACCTCCGAGTCGGCCTCGTCGAGAGGCGTATAGGACTGAAACGGCTCCTCGCGTCGGACGGCGTCGACAGCATCCTTGATAACCTCTTCCCACCAGTCCACCTCGTCCCACGATTGACTCTCTTCGTATTCTAGATCAAGTTCCTTGACTTGGACATGGTCCCGGGTCGCAGATTTGGGCACTGGTTTCCCGTTGTTGTCATCCGTACCATCGTCGCCTTCCAAGATCTCGAGCTGCGTTGGGCTTGGGGCTCTCCTGCCCGGCTGCATGGCGTGGACGGCCTCAATCGACAAGCCAGTGATGATGGAGACCGCCGTCTCGACGCCCCTTTTGACCGCGAGGGCGCTCAGAAGCAACTTGAGCGCATGTTCCCAGCGGCCCTGCAGCATGAACATTTTGCCCCTGCACCATTCGTATTTGATGAAATTCCGGTGCTGGCTCGGCCGGCCCCAATACTCCCTCTGCAGCTGGGAATACGCAATGAGCGCGTTTGTCTTATCCTTTGCCAGCTCGTACAGGTACGCGAGGTACTTGAGGATGTTGCGGATCTGTGCCTCGTCCTTGAAATCGTCGGATGCCGCTCGCTCGATTTCTAGGCACTTGCGGTACTCGTATGCCGCTTCTTCGTGGAGGCCGGCGTGGCGGAGCGTGTGGGCGAGGTTCAGCCGGGTCTCAAGAGTCTGTTCGACCACACGTGCAACGTCGCTTGCCTCCCGCCGGCACATGTCGCGGAGAATGGAAATCGCCTCGTCCCATCTGCGCAGCGCTTTCAGGGCCGTGACGTGGTCTTCCATGTTCCTCAGGGTCACAGGGCTGCAGGGCCCGAAGCGTGCTCTGTGCTCGTCCAATACCCGTTGGAATCTCCGGCAGAGAGCGACGACCTCCTCGTATCTCTTCAGGCGAAGGCTTGTGAGTCTCGCCAGCTTCAGAGTCCATTCGCCGTTGGCGTAGTGCAGGAGGTCGGCTGCCAGATCCATGTTGCCGATCTCCACCCGGGCTTCCTGATCCCTACCGCGCTCGGACAGGCACATTGCAATATTATAGTCAATGGCAGCCTTCTCCTCATGACCAAAGACGGGAACTTCCTCGTTCCAATCTCGTGCGATTCGATAAGCCATCTCAGCCTCCTCGTACTTGTCCTGGTTGACCAACATGCTCGCCAGGTCACGCTGGGCTTCGATGGTTGTTACATGGCGCTTGCCCCTCCTCTTAACCAGCGTCGGTACGAGCTCACGGAGCAGCTTTTCTCCCTCGGCCCAGCGACTCGTGTAATAGTAAATCTCGCCAAGCTCGACCATGGAATGCACACAAAAATCACGCCACGAACCGGTGAAGAGCGTCCAGCGGAAGGACTTGCCCGGTCGCTCGCGGCTTTGACGGAGCAGGCGCTCAGCCAGGTGGGCCAACTCTTCGGCCTCGGCAATGTCGCCTAAATCCTCACGGCGCACGAGGGTGTCGCCGAGCAGCAGGACGGCGCGCATCAGGTAAAAGGTCTGGTCCTCGCTCGTTGGAAGACCCTCGAGGAGCAGTTTGGCCATCCGGAGATGGTGCTGGGCGGCGATCCAATTCTCCGGGGTTTGGTTGCGGTAGGCGTGGCCGACGCTCAACAAGGCCAGGCCCTCGGTCAAAGTCCCCAGGCCCTGCGACTGCTGCAGGGCGATGATCCCGAGCCTCAGGGCCATGAGCCATTTTCCGCGGACTTTGAGGATTTCCGAGATGCCCAAGAGAGTGAGAATCGAGGCTTTGTCGGTGTTGCGGCTCACCGCCCTCCATCGCGTGGCCGCCTTGATCGGGCGCATGGCGGATGGCTGGGCTGGCTCACCGCGTCGGGGTTGCGTGGTGGGGAAATCGCCCCGGAGGACCCGGCGGTCGCTCTCGTGGTCGTCGCTATCGTTACCGTCGTCGCTGCGTTTGTATAAGAGACTGGCAGAAAACCGGTGGCTTCAGCCAAGGAAAAACGTCGTACACGAACGCCCAACCGGTGAGGAATGCGACCGTTCAGAGGAGAGGAGGGCAAAAGTGAGATGTTGGTGAGTCGAATTTTGATCAGCGACGGGCGAGTTGGGCGAGCCTCGACCAGTAGCCGTTCTCCCTGAGAAGCCACGTCCGGCCACAGACTTTGGAGCTATGGCTGCAAAGTCGCGCGACGGGAGAGTGGATTAATAAAGGAGGGTAAGGGAGGTGAAGGAGGCGAACTAGCCCGCCCGCAAGTCACGCAGAGCACCCCTCCGTCCAGCCACCACGTCTGAGCTAGGTACCTAGTGACGGTTGTGATGGCGAGCCTCAAAAGGTTATCGGTCTTGGTAGGTAGGTAGAGAAGAAACAGGAGGGGGAGTGGACGACATCAGGTTTGCTTGCTGCTGCGGCTTGCTCATAGCCTGAACAGAATGGCGAGCGATATCCCTTGGCTTTTTTGCCTTCGGCCTTCATTTGGGCTCGCAGGTTTTAGGAGACCCAGGGAGGGGAGAGGGAGAGAAAGAGGGAATATTGCGCCGATATGGTACGGGATGGGGCCGAGGAGGCTGGACCGACCTTGTGTGTGCATATGCGTCATGTGACTGACCATTCAGACCGAAGCACTTGTTCTGCAGATCAAGGACATGCCAGTGGACGGACGTGCTTCAGACCAAAGCTAGGTATATAACGCCCAATCACTGAAAACTAGACTATGCGGTAAGACCGGCTGCTGAGGGGATGCCGTGCGGAGGTCTGGGCCGGCGTGGTACCACGATTGTTGTGCGAAGGGGGGGGGGGGGGATGCAAATGGAGAACACAGCTTTCAAGCGGCGAGCGGGAAGCCCCTGGAAAGGGATCAGCGCTTGACAAGAGGTATCAATAAAAAGAGCCTTTAAGGCCCCAATCGGGGACAGGATTGGGCAAGACATGCCTCGCATGGACAAGGTTGGGAGAGACAACCTTGGTGGTGGCGAGAAGAAACGCTTTTGGGACTTCTAGACCAAACATAGCCTCCCCGAGCGCCAAAACATTTCAACATTCTTGTAGGTAGTCTCCCTTCCTAGCCCCATCTAGCTCTATTATCTAAGCAAGATGTGAATCCAAGGGTGTAACAAACGGCGCTATGAGAAGCCCAGACGCACCGTGCCATCCCCCAACAGTATCGTCTTCGCGCTTTTCCCTCACTCCCTGCAGTGTTCTTAAGAGAATCCTTGCGAAGAGCTGTGGGCAATAGCGTTGCAGCACAGTAAGTACATGGTATGGTATTCCATCAGCATGACAAAACAAATGTCGGAAAAAGAAAGCAGACAAGACGTCTGTACCGCACGAATCCGTACAGTTGCTTGTTATTATTGAGTGTACACCACGGAGTGCAGCGGATGCACATCGGGATCCCCAGTCCGACTTGCCTACGTAACGGACCTTGGAGCAAAATCTGAAACAGTCCATCAACGGGCCCATGATGGCGGCGCTGAGACTGAGCGCATTCCCGATCCAACCCCCTGGGAGATGCTTACTTCCTTCTTTCCTCTTCCCCCAGACCACACTAACGCGCTTGTGCGCAGAAAAGTCGACGTGTTTTTTTGACCGTGGCATACGTACTCGATGTCCTACGATGCTCTGGGTTTCCCGCGACATAGAAGAAAGAGTATGACGTACAGTCCGTTTACTGGCGCGACACCCGACACACGCCACAGTGCCCTACACTTTGACCCCCTTTCCTATTTTTGCCCTGTAAGGGGACGTGCAATTCCCGACAGCCGTCGACTGGTTCCTGCGTGTCGAGTACGTTGTCCGATCTTACCTTATCATTTGACTGAAACACGAAATAAGAAATGAAAAACACCCAGCCGCAGTCTGTACCTCTGCTGCAATCGGCAAGCCTCAGGGGTCTCTGGGTTCTAACCATCAATTTTGCTGATGCCTTGTAACAGTTCTTACTCGTTTCTGCCAAAATGATGGACAACTATAGTGGGGGGGAGGGGGCCACGGAATTGACTGCCACTAACGACGTGAGTCGATCATTTTGAGCCCAAAGGTTGGTGGTCGATGTTCTCCCTGGCGACTTTTTCCCCCGAGGGCTTTGATAATCGTGCAGAATGAATCGCTGGCCTATTGCTACTTTACAGAATTGAAGGGGTGTATTACAAGATGAGTTCTACCGTAAATGTGACCATAATCTATGAAACCAACCAAAGGGGAATGAGACCAGCATCAACCACCTGCGGTCACTTGCAGCTACAAGGCATTATTCTCATATTCAACCACTAAACATCAATACTTTCATGCCTTCTTTACCTTGCTCTTCTTTGGCATACGCGCCAGCCAGTATATCAGGACTATCATGCATATATTAAAGATTGTGTACACCCACAGGAAGCCAAAGTCCCTCCAACGATTACCGAATTTGACTCCGATACCGCTCAGGAAGGCATTGGTAGTGGCCAGGGCGCAGTACTGACAGTTGGCACCATTGCCTGCGTTTGGGTCTGATAGATAGCCTCCAGCGACGGAGATGTAATCAGACAAGTATTGCCCGCAAGTCTGGTTACTTGGAGCGGTGAGGACGACGTATTCGTTTGCAGCACAATGTACTGCAGCGTTGGCTAAGGATGTGCCCAGGAAGCCTTCCACAACATATGTGAGTGGGTTTACCCGGTACATGAAGGTCCAGAATCTCGGGAGATCCCTTGGACCAGCAATGATACTAGCCGACGTCAGCCATGTCGCCCGGTTTTCGGGTTCGACAACGAGACTTACCCGCAGAACAAGAACATCATGATTGCGAAGAGATTGACAAGGCCGCCAGCAATTTCAACGCTCGGCAGACCGGCGATTAGCATTTGGGCGAAAGTACCGGCGAAGATGAAGAACATCCAAACATGGAGGACCATGGCAATGCCACGGGAACCGACATCATTCATGGGATACGCGTTCCGGTACAACCCAATCGGGTAGTACCAGCAGATGAAGCTGAAAACTGCGATGACCTGAGTTGATGTCAGCCGCGATCGCTTCCACCACTGGCAAAGGGACACTCACCGAGTTCCAGGCCATCTCCACGATGATGTTGGCGAACAGGAACGCCGTCCACGAATATGCCTTCGAAGGTCTCTCGCGGGCCTCGTACATGGTGCGTTGAGACACGAAAACGGGCATCAACTGTTGCCCAATCTGGCCGAACATGGTTATAAAGATAAAAACACCAAAAGCCTGGTTCTGCAGGCCACGTTGGGTGTTCTTGGCATTCAAAAAGGAGAAACCAATAAACAATGCCTGTTTTCGGTCAGCCGAGCCCCAAAATGGAGGACACTTGGGGGGGGGGGGGGGGGGGTGTTGACTCACCACGCCAACAGACAGGGTCGCCTTGGAGTAGATGTATGAAGGGCTGCGCCAGTATTGTTGAAACACGCGTGTCGTTACCTCTTCAAACTGAGTTATATAATCGGCAGCGAACTCCTTGTAACTGGATGGATCTGGTTTGATGGCCGGTGCAGACTCAGCCGAGGTGCCTGCGATCAGTCTGGCCAACTCATCCTGGACCGACTGATACTCGGGCGTCTGACGCCAAACGGCGGGCCAGTCGATGTCCGTATGGGCTCCGGGAGCCGCACCAATGACCTCCAGCATATACTCCGCAGGGTTGGCCCCAGGCGGACAATCAGGACCTCCATTGCGGACGAAATAGTCAACCAAGGTTTGTGAATTCCTACCGATTTCGCCAAAATACACCGTGCGACCTCCACGGGCGAGAAGAAGGAGTCGGTCGAACCGCTGAAATAACATTGCCGAGGGCTGATGGATGGTGCACAAGATGGCCTGGCCGCTCTTGGTCAGCTTTTCCATAAGGTCGCAGATGGACCATGACGTCTGGCTGTCGAGGCCAGAAGTAGGCTCGTCGAGAAACAGCAAGAGCTGAGGACGAGCCGCGAGCTCTACACCAATGGTAAGTCTCTTCCTTTGCTCAACATTCAAACCTTCGCCCGGGACGCCAATAACGGCATCTGAATATTCCCCCATCTCTAAGAGGTGGATCACAGTATCCACATACTCGAGCTTTTCCTTTCTAGTATAATGCGCCGGCTGCCGAAGCATAGCGCTGAAGTTGAGCGCCTCACGAACGGTCGAGGTGTGAAGGTGGAGATCTTGTTGCTGGGCATACCCCGTTTTGCGCTGGAAGGACTCGTCGCGGGGCTGTCCATTCACAAGCATCTCGCCGGATATGACTCCCATTGTCACACGTGTGGCGAGAACATCCAACAAGGTTGTCTTGCCCGCTCCGGAAACACCCTGTTTCGCGTGAGCAAAACTCTTTCCAAATTTGTATAGTACTCCTGACTTACCATAAGTGCAGTGAGAGTGCCAGGCTTGACCCAGCCACTCACCTCATCCAAGATACGCCGAGGCTCGCCCTTGATCTTGATGTCATAACAGACATCTTTCCAGTGAAAGACGGACGCCTGCTCCTCTATACCGCTACTATTCCCATTGTTGTCGCTACTTGTCTGCTGAGGATTGCTGGCAGAATCACTCTCGACATCGCCAGTCCATTGCTTGCGAAATCGTCTCATAGCTTTGCGGCTGAAGACCAAGACCTCGCCCTTCGATCGCTCGGATGAGATATACTCTGTAGCACATAAATGCAGTACCATGAAGAACATCATCCAAGCGATCAGGATACCGAAGTTTCTCCATCGGTGCGAATTCTCAAAGCTGTATAATGTAAGAAGATAATCTGTACCCCGAACGAAGTCTTGACCAAGGACAGATGCGGGTGAGGAGCAGGCTCGCTCATTCGAGGCCACCGAGTTATAGTTCGGACCCTGGGGGATAAAAGTCGAGCACGGGAAGTCTCGCCCAACAAACTCGTTCACCAGAACACTCTCAAGCCCATAATAGGCCGGGTTTATCCACCTGATCCAAGCAAGCCAAACCTGCATGTACTGCGGTGGGAGTGCAAAGCCCGCGTAGAGTGATATCATGAAGAGGATGAGCGAGCCTGGGGCCAGTGCCTGAGTGATAGACCTTGCAGCTGATCCAATCAGCCGGAACATCATTGACATGACCAATACCATTGTGAACGAGATGAGCAGAAAGAAAAAGAACGGTCCGGGTTCTCGCCGAAGATTGCCCATAAAGTAATAGATCGTATTGATAAATATGGCGTTGACGATCTTGTAGGGCATATCCACTATCATGGAAGAGAGGGCCTCGGCGCTAGGATGGTACAAGGCGTACCGGGAGTGCTTCTCGACTATTTTACGCTTGGAATATAATAGCATGATCTCCAGAATACTCCCAAAGGCGTTGGTGAGGATGATAAAGAAGAGCAGGATAGCACGGCGATTCATGCTTGACGTGCCTGGAGGCAGATTGTAGAAGATACTGCTGGTGATTAAGGCCTGAGAGACGTTCGTCATGATCATGGACACTGGGATACTAGGGTCGCCTTTAAGCATCACCCAGTTACGCCACAGGGTTAGACGCATCTGTTCCATGTATGAGAGCGTAAAGGGAGACCTCGCGCGCTGGAACTTGGACTGGTCAATCCTCCGGGATTCGAGAAACTTCTCGTGGTGCTCTCCGTGGAACGGATGGCGATGGAGATAATCGTCGACGTCTTCCATAAGACGCGCGCGGTATTCGCTCGCCTTCCACGCCTGAGCAAATTCTTCCGGACTTCTCGGCGTCCTGCCCTCCCATCCGGGTCGGATGACGCGCTCTTTATGGCTGGTCATCGAGGTCAGAAAGTCGGCTGTTGTCTGCTGCTCAGGGCAGACGAATCCTAGCTCTTCAAAGTACGCCTTTGCATCACTGGTTTTGCCGAAGAAAATCTGCCTGCCTTTGTACAGGACCAGAACTTTGTCAAAGATCTTGCCCATGTTAGTTTCAGGACCTCGGGACTCTGGGCGTGTTGATAGGATCATTTACATCGTATGCGCCCTGGGAAGCTTGGTAGATAGCGACGCATGAGGTCGAGCCCATGATGTCGGCCTGCGTCCGTAATGTTCGGCAGAACTCGAGGGCGTTGGCGCTGTCGAGGCCCCTCGTGCTGTTGTCCCAACACTGCAACGGCGAGTTACTCAACGCGGCCTCCGCGATAGTGACTCTCTTTCTCTCGCCACCGCTCACACCGCGGACAAAGTCATCGCCAACACGCGTGTTTTTTGTGTGAGATATGCCGAATATGGCCATGATCACATCTCGGATATGCTCGGCGTACTCTCGTTTCGACAAGCCCTCTGGGATGTTCTTGGGGCACCGGGCGCGCGCGGCAAAATACAAGGTGTCCCCCACGCTCAATTGCGGGAAGTGGTCATCAACTTCAGCCGTGTAGATCGCCTCGCCCCTGAACGCCGTGCGCATGGCCTTCGGGTGAATGCCCTGGTAATTGATCGTTGCGTCGTCGTCGATGTAGAAGCCATGCGTGTCGCCGGCCACCGTCTTTAGAAATGTCGAACATCCGGAGCCAGGTGGACCTAGCACAGCCAGCAGCTCGCCGCTGTGAACGACACCCTCTATATCGTGAAGGATGTCAATCCGCTGGTCTCTTCTTCCCAGAAGCTTCTTTACCACGGTTGAGAGCCCAAAGAAGACGTTGCTCACGCTTTTCTGGTAATCGGTGGATGAGCCATAACCGAAAATGCTGAGGTTCTTGAATGCGATGCCAGTCGTCCTGGGGGGGTTGCCTTCGGAAGTATCGGTACGAATGTTATAAAAAGCCCTCACCCACTCACTGGCGTCGAATACATCGCTGTTGGGATCCAATGGGCCTCCGGCAGCCACTGGAAACAAGGCGTCGGGGGCAGGGAGGGATTGCGTAGTGAAACTGCGGGCGAGCTGCGAGACCTCATCGTTCATTATTGGTGCTGTCTGAGCAGCATCTTCATGCTTCTTGCATGTGCATACTGTTGCCGTCTAATCCTTTGATCTGGTATCTGGACGGTGGCGGCGGGTGATGGTAAGAACTTAAGAGAGATGAAAGCAACGTCAATATCGACTTTTTCTAGCTCCTAGCTATGACCAAACCACGGTTTTCTAGAAAGCGCTTGGACTTGACGAGTGTGCGCAAGAATAGCTTCGCTTCTCGCCTGTCTGCCACTAGGCAACACAGGGAGGGCTATCGAATAACTATACGTTTCTCTTACCCACTGTCTCGTCCAAATAAACAGCCGAGGACTTTACGTATCAAAATTCTAAAAAAAATTGGCTTGGGCAATCGCATCGCCTTGAGTCATAGGAAGTTACTAGATGGATTCCATTCGCAGAGGTCTGTGCTGCTGTCTGGCAAATCACCAGGCCCCATGATCACTATTGTCATACCACATGGCCGCTTTGATGGTTGCTTGGACAAAGAACAACATCAGGTATCAGGAACGGACGAACGGCGGGGGTCATGGCTGCAAAATGAAGAAAGTTAGAATAATCGTATGCGCAACCCTGAAACGCATGGGTTCTATTCGGCGTTCTCAGGATCCTTCACCGAGCGGTCTACGGTCTCCCTCCGGTCGGCGCGTCCATGGAGATCTGCGTCACTGGTCATATGGGCTCCCTCATCATTTAACTTACATCTGATTGAAGATCTGGAAGTCAGAAGGAAATTGGTCTAGATTACTCAAGTTCATGAGATGTTGAATTCCTGCGAGAAGACATGTCAATGCCCCGCGTTTATTGGTCTTTCCAACCCTTCCTCTTCCTCTGATTCATTACCCAGGGGCTTTAGTCAGCATTCTGTTACGCTAAAACCTCTTGCTCACGCAAAGGGCGAAAAAAGGGGGGTTGCAGTGAGAAAAGGGGGGTTGCACCCTATATCACGAATAGTATGACGTTTACGTGCGTTGTATAGTATAGTCAACTCTTTATTTCTTAAAGCAACAGCAGCCACAGCGTCGAATAACAAAAAGAGCCATATAAATCAATAGCCCTGAATTAGGACTACATAACGGTACCTTACTTCTATACTGCCGGGCCAGTTGGCGGATAGACGGTACGGCAAGGGGCTTGCCAGCCCGGTTGAATTGAGCCCGTTGCTAGGCGGCAAATACCACTTCAGCAGCCTTCTTGGCAGCAGTCATGTTCTTATCACATTGGCGGGGCATGATGAATAAGTTCAAGTGGGGTAGTTGGTTTAGTTACTCTTGATATCTGTCGATAATGTGTCCAAATGATTGATTGTTTTGGTGAGAATATAACGAGAAGTAGGACAGTGAGGGGATAGGCTGCAACCCCCCTTTTTTCTCCCCCTCCGTGAGAAGGGGCCTTCAACAAATAGACTCTCGTAGGCGTCATCTTCCCTATTACGAATGCGAGAAAACAAAAAGCAACGGTTGACGAAATATTTGCAGTGCTTATTATTTATATCTATACAATGCTGTGCTATATCATCCGAATTATTGTCTTGGAAAGTAAGCTGAGTAAATCACCACGTGAATGGCTTATCAAAGTCAGCATCCATTTAGAGAAATTGTCAGTTCTATACGATTCCTGTATCACCCAGTTCTCACAGCAGGGGATCTTCTTTGAGTACCTGAGCATACGCTCTTTCTATCAAATTTACCCGTTCAGGACTCCTTGGTTGAAGATCAAACTCGAAGGCTTTTGGCTGAACGTTAAACCCTTCAACAAAATCGTATAACGGAGGTACGATGTCTTCACCTTTGCCATCTTTGGCTCTGGAAATGTTGCAACCCCAAGCAAGCATTGCAATCTTGAGATTCAGACTCCGTTCAGCGATGTTGATGCCTTGGCAAATCCTACGACCGTGGCCAAAAGCAGAAAACTGCTGCAGGTTGGGATAAACACCGAGAGGTTCCTTGTACGTAGGGTACTTGGGATCCAGCCAGCGGTCAGGGTTGAAGAGTTCAGGCTCTGGGTACTGCTCTGGATCCCGCTGGATCGCCCACTGCACGGCGTGCACGATCGTGCCCTTCTTCAAGAAATACCCCTGATACGTGTCGTCCTCTGTAAGCCGATGTGGGAAACCCCCGGCCGTGATGGGATAGTATCGCAGTGTCTCCTTAACGCATGCTCTGACTAGTGGAAGTTGCGATATATCGCTGAAAGTAGGCAGTCTGTCAGCTCCGACTACGGGATCGACCTCCCTCTGAAGCTTTTCAAACCATCCCGGGTTGCGCACCATGCAGAGTATAAACGCCGCAAGCGCTGACCCGGAAGTTGTTGCTGCTGCTTGGAAGACCGACCCTAGCATCCAATTCGCCTCGCGTCGCGTCAGTCCCCACTGCTCTTTGGTATCTTTCCAAGTCCTCGCCCAAGACGGTGATTTACTTCGGTCGATGAGATCGTGGAAAAAGTCTTCGTCGCGGCGTCTCCGGGCTCTAAGATACTTCTTCCAAGGGGCAAGCCACTCTGGCAGATACATAAGAGACGGGAATAGATCAACCAAGTATGCTCCCGGCGAGCCCACACGTTCGAGTTCGTGGACAATGTCGAGAATCATCTTAGCGTCACTGTCATGCCCGGTCTCGAGGCGTAGACCGTAGATGATTCGCAAGCCTATTCCAACACTGAAGCGCTCAAATAGAGATTCGTAGTCTTCCGGATTCCGAATGAGATCTCGCAGCAACCTTACTGCCTCGATACTTTGTTCAGGCTCATACAACGGTGCGACAGGCGACATGGTGACCTGGTGAAGGAACCTGCGATAGTTCCGCCATCTCTCATCGTACGGGAGCAGCAAGAGCATGTGGTCATCAGTCAGGAGATGAGACGAAGCCGGCGCATAATGTCGGTCACTATACAGATTGCCGCGCTGGCGTAAGAGGTCGTTGGCGATAGTTTCAGTACCGAGGAGGACGTGCTCTTGGCCCGGCAGAGAAAGGCGGACGATTGGGCCATGCTGCTTGATAAGCTTGTGGAATGCGAGCCAAGAATGTGCCGGTGGGATTGAGAGTAGATTTCCGATAAGGGGTTTGGGTTTAGGACCTGGCGGAAGGGTAGTCCCCGGTGGAAGATGCGGTCGCTTAGGACGTAGGACGGCGTAGACGAGGGCGAGAAGGATCGCCGCCCCAGCCGCCAGATACGGGTTGACGACACTTCGAAAGGGGAACATTGCCTAGTGGGGCAGACGTGTCGATAATGGCGGCGAAGGGTCTAGGACATGTAGACACAATGTCATGATCGATGTATTTGTTGCGATGTTGACTATCGCCTGGATATCGGCGGTATGGATTAACGCCAAACGGCCGGAATAACTACGGCTGATTCGCCGTGGATCCACCGGATTTGTAGGGATATTACGCAGTGGATTTGCCGCGTAATCCCATAATAGTTTCTTTTCCTTTACGTATAATTTAGAACTAGTATTTACCCCTATTATTTATTACTGCCTATTAATACGTATAGTTAACTATTAAATAGTAGGGATTATAATAGTTAATTAATTAATTATATGTTATGTTATGTATATCTCTAGTAAAATCCTATAGGAACAGGGAAATCCCCCTATTTCTTAGTTAGGAAATCCTATGCTAATTCTAGCTATCTAATTAGTAAAATCACCTAGAAAGTAAGGTAATTTTACTGCCTATTCCCTAATAATTTACTATAAGGTAACTGTGTATTTACTAGTTAATTTATATGTAATTATGCTATATTTAACACACCCCCTTAGCGCTAGTAACGCGGTTAATTACTGTAGAGCCTGCGCTAAATATCCTCTATATATAGCCTATTTATTAATTATTCTTTAATATCCTATACGTTTTCCTCCTCTATCTAGCAGTAAAGCTTTACTTTATTATTAGCTAATTCTTACTATTAATTTACTTTAAGGCGTATATATTAGTTACTTATATTTAATTAAGCTATAAATATAGTAAATTATAGCGCGCTAAGCGCCTTTATTAATCTATTAGCTATTAATTTAGTAGACTTCTTATATTTAATAGTAATCTAATTTACTACTACTTCTTACTACAGCTAGTAGTTATAAATATCTATATGCTATAGCCTTATCTATAGTTAAATAAGCTTTTTAGTAATAAGCCTAATAGTTTAGGTATTATTATAGCTAACGTAAATAGTTAGTAGCTGTTTAGTAGCTACTTGCTTATTAAGTAATAATTTAGTTCCTAGTTAATTTAATAGTTAAATACCTAGTGTAGTAATTAATCTACTAGTAAAAAGCGCCTCTTTTATAGCAGATAATAACGCTAGTAGTTTAGCCTTAGTAGTTAACGTTATTATAGTATCTTATTTATTTACTTACTAGGAGATAAGCCCTCTAAATAGCTTTAAAATATACGCCTATAAGCTATAATAATTTAGTAAGTTATTAGTAAATAAGGCGTCTAATATAACCTCTAATATATTGTCCTTACTGCCTAGTGCTGCTTTATATTTAAGGTAAAAGTGCTATATTTAATAGAGATATCTAAGCATATAATTTATAGCCTTTTAGTAATCTAGATTTAGATTATAGTTAATATAGGTAAGCTAGCTAGCTATAAAAGTAATATCTAGCTAAGTTATTACTACTATATAAAGGATTATTTTTACTTTTTTTTAATATTTATTAACCTTTTATAATAAGGCTATATATTTACTAAGTAGTAGCTTAGTTTTTATTATAAGTAATAATTTATTATATTTATATTTATTATTTATTAGGAGTAGTTTAGTTATTTTATTATAATATACTACTTATAAGAGCTAGAGATAATAGCTACTTTAGTTATAAATTACCTTAAGGCTAAGGAACTATTATAGCAGGCCTCTACCTTTAAGGTAGTATTATTACTAAAAGGCTACTATCTTATTACTTACTTACGCTTTATCTATATAGTAATAAGCTAATATATAGTTATTAATATAAAAAAAGAATATAATATAATTCTTCTTCTAATAGTAATTCTTACTAGGTACTTAGTAAAAGCCTTATATAGTAAGCCCCTCTTTAAGGTGCCTTTACTATAGTAAAGGTAATTATTAAAGCCTATATAGCGCTTTTAATAGCTAGAAGATCTAGCTAGTAATTTAGTAGCCTAGAGGTATCTTTATAAATACTACCTTATTAATAGTAGTATAAATAAATATATTAACTATATTATATTAAAGTAATTCTAGATTAAAATAAGTAGCTATTACTATAAGTATTTTAAATAACATACTTACTAATATAGCTATATAGGTATCTTATAGATCTTTTACTTATTAGTTACTATAAATAATAAGTCTTACTTTAAATTTAGTTAATTAACTATATTTATTAAGCTTATAGGTATATACCTAGTAGTAGCTAAGGATTTAATACCTTTTAGCTACTACTTATAGCACTATTACTTAAGATTTTAATATTTTATACCTATATAAGTATACTTTTTTAGTGTCTTTAAATTACTTTTTATATAGGTAGAATTTTAACTGCCTGTAAATTAGTAGAGGGTGTAGTGACTTCTAATATATACCTATTAGCCTATAAAGTCTAGTAACTCCTTTATTACATACTAGTAATCTGCTAGTAACGTCTTTATAACTATTAGGCCTATTAGGTATTATATAGTTAATTAAGTAGCCTTAGGCGCGCTTTAGCTAAAGGTAGTAATCTTTACTTATTAGTTAACTTTATAATATACTAGACTACGTTATTACCTATAAGCTGCCTTACGCGCGGTCTATAATCTTTTGCTATAAAGTAAGCCCTATAAGGAAAGCTGCCTTAAATAAAGTCCTTAGTGTAATCTAACTACCTATATGTGTAGCAGAATATCCTTTTATAACGCCTTTAAACAAGGTTGCCTCTAGCTAGAGATTACCTAATAGGCTAGCTATAGTTACTTAGGAATTTAACACCTTTTTACGCTTAGTAACGTCTTATAAATTAATTATATAGGGATAAGATAAGGTATAGGGGATTACTATTTTTATTATTTTAAAACTATTAGTTCCTAGTAAGTTACTAGCTTATAGGCTATTAGCTATTAATAACTTATTTAAACTATTATTAGCTCTAATTATAGTTAGTAAGTTACTAGCTTATAGGCTATTAGCTATTAATAAATTAATTAATAGGCTATTAGCTATTAATTTAGGTATTTACTTATTAATTACCTTACTATTAGTAAGTATTTAGCTATTAGCTATTAGATTAATTAATTTAGAACTATTAGTTCCTATTTTACTACCCCCTACGTTAATATCTATAAAGGCTATAAAAAAGGCGCTTAGTGGTAATAGTAGTAAAGTAAGGAGAAGTATAAATTTTGCCTGCTTATATAGATATTCTAGTGTGTTACCTAATTATAGAGCGCCTAGTAGAGTAATATTAGTGTGTTTAATTACTTTATTTATTTCTTTATTAGCTTCTTTATATATTAAGGATTAATTACTAGCTACTATTAGCTTATTAATTTATTATTAAATTACTATAAGATTAGCTTTATAGAGCTTATTAAGTAGTCTGTCTATTAACCTATTAAAGGTTTGTTTTTTATTAAATATTACGTTACGTATAGTAAAGACCTTATTTTACACTAGATACTAGATATAATATAAATTACTAGATATATATCTAATAAGAAATCTAATCTATATATAGGCAGTTAGCTTTTACTAATAATTTTATAATAGTTATATATCTATAGTTAAAGTGTACGCTTAGTAGCTATAGGCTTATAAATATAAAAAATCTAGCTTTACTATTAGTAAAGGCTTAGCGTGCTTATTAAGTATAAAATATAAGTAAAATAATTAATATAGGGATTTCTACCCCTAAGCTACTAATAGTATTTAATTATAAAGGTATATAGCTATAGTTATAGTTTTAGGCTATAGGACTTTAGGTAATTTTATATTAATCTATATATATTACGCCTTAAGTTTAATAATTATAGTAATTTACTTAGCACTACTATTTTAAGCCTAAGTATTTACTACTAACAGCTTAATAAAGATTTTATAAATAAAAAGTATATCTATAAGTTACTTAAGGCGTAGGATTTCTTAGTTAGCCTTAATAACTATTAGCGTAATTAAATATTTAGTTTTTAGTATTATAAGGAAGCCCCTTATTATTAAGTTAATAGTATCTTAGTAGTAGCTATATAAGTAGAAATCCTATATAAGGCCTATTACCTAATCTAAGATTATTATTACTAAGTAGTATCCTATATAGCCTTATTTAAGATTATAAAAGTCTAGCGCTAGGTAATTACCTAGTGCTATATTTATAATAGATTTATAAGGTTAGTAGTAAATCTACTATTTTATTTTACTAAGACTATATAAATTATAGTCTTATATTATTATAGCGTTAACTTAGGTTAGACGTACTTTATATATAGTATTTATAATCCTTTATAAAGCCTTAGCACCTAGGTAGCTAAGACGCTTATACTATATTATTATATTACTATAAAGTAGTTATTACTACGTTAACGTTATATATTTATTTCTTACTTATAGGGTTAGTAGTAAATTATTAGTAAAGTGTATAGTAAAAGCGCTTTTACTCTCTTAGCTATAGCTATATTACTTATAATATTTAAGCAGTTATTAGTTAGCTTATTCCTTAATATAGCCTATAAGGCTATAATTTACACGCCTTAGGTAATTATTACTTAGGCTTATATCCTACTATATACCTTACTAGCGTAGCCTTATAAAGGAAATAAGTAATATAGTAAATATACTATAATATATTACGTTATATATATAGAGCTTTATTAGTAAGCTATTAGCGCCCTTTAAAGTAATCTTTATAGTACTATATCCTTTAATTATAACTTAGGTTATACTAGCCTAGATATAGTTACTAATTAGGGCTACTACTAACGTAATAAACTATAATATATAGTTAAATATATAGTTAGTAGTACCTAAATTAAGTAAGGCTAAATTACCTAGCTTATAGCCTTATAAAGTAGTATAAAAGGCTACTTTTATATAGTATCTACTATATAGTTAATATAACTTAGCCTTAATTTATTACACTTATTTAGTAAGATTAGGATTACTTATAATATACTTATTAATTTATTCCTAATATTACGTATTTACTTACTAATTATTAGGCTTTTATAATTTATTTATAAAGTAATAAAGCTATAATAAATAAGGAGTAAAGTATATAAGGCACTTTACCTTTTTACTTATACTTTATTAATAGTAATACCTTTTATTATTAAATTTACTATCTTTTGCTACGCTATTAGCGTACGTTAGACTATTATTATTATTACCTTTAGTTAGGCTAAATACGCTACAGCCTACTTAGCTATAATATAGTAAGTTATTAGTAAGGGCTTTAACCCTCTCTAGCGCTATCTTATAAAAAGACTACTAGTTAAGATTATTCTAATTACTTATTATTTTACTAGTTACTATATATAAATCTAGCTAGACGCTAAGTGTACTACTTTATAACGTAGTAATAAGGTTATTAAACTATATTAATAGCCTTTAGTAGTTAGGTAAATTAACCTATACTAATTTACTATAGGCTGCGTTCTATTTATTAAGCTATATAGTAAGATCTTTTTTAGTAGTTAAGGCCTTTTACTAGGCCTTTACTAACACCTTACTATACTTATTATAGGCGTACTTTATGTGTTCTTTTTTACTTATTCTTACTACTATACTAAGCTTATTAAGCTATTTAGCTAATAATTTAGTAGATTTATAGCACCTTTCTTAAAGGTCTATAGATATAATAGATTTAACTATATTAGCTACGTCTTTAACGTCCTTTTACTAAGTAGTATACTTATATACTTCCTTATAATAGTAGCTTATCTAGCTGTTTAGATATATAAGGTTATAGGGATTAAGATTATCTAGTGTTACTATATGTTTAGATTTATATATAAGCCTATTAGGTATAGCTATAATAGCCTTACTTCTTACTATACGTAGCTATATAGTTACTTACTAGGATATCCTAGCGATTACTATAGCTATAGCGACCTCTTAGTAAGTAGTAAGCTTATCCTTAGTTAAGGCGTATAGATATTACGTTATAAGCAGCTTTATTAGTTTCTTTAGATATATCTTAAGGATTAATTAGTCTGCTACTATAACATCTAGGTTAATATATTTCTAGAGATTATAGCGCTTTACCTTTACTTAGATAGCGTTAAGCTATATAAACTAATTACTATATAATTATAGGATAGTTACCTTATTATTATTATTCTTATTAATTATTATAATAATATTTATTTAGTAAATAGGTATATTAGTTATTATAGACGTATATATTAGACTATTAATTATTAAATAGTAGGGATTATAATAGTTAATTAATTAATTATATATTATATTATATATATCTTTAGTAAAATCCTATAGGAATAAGGAAATCCTCTTTATTTCTTAGTTAGGAAATCCTAGAGAAATCCTAGCTATATAATTAGTGAAATCACTGTTAGCACAACAGGTAAGCTAGTCTCTTAGATAAAGAATTCTAGCTTAGGAGAATATAAGAGAGTATATCTCTTATATAAAGATATATCCTATAGAAGCAAGAATATAGGATAAAAGGGAGATATAAATACTTATACCTAGGGTAGATAAATAGAGGATATAAGGATATATAGTTAAAAGAGAGTATAGTAGTTAGATTATTAACTATTTGCTTGCTTAGAGAGAGAAGGAAAGGAAACTAGAAACAGGAAGAATTCCAGCCCTTATATAGACCTATACAGCTTACTAGAATATTCCATACTTACGTAAGCTGCTTATAAATCAACCCTTAGTTGCGTAATATAATAACCTTAAGTAAATAACCCTAACTTAAAACAATAACCTTATAGGAACAACAGAGGTAGAAGGTAGGATCTAGAGAGATCTTAGACATTCTAGTACCTTCTCCAATCTTCAGTTGATTACGTAATCAGACATGCTTACGTAATCAATATATATATTAATCTACTAAGTAAGTAGATTATAAATATATATATCTTATATATATATAACCTCTATAATAGAGGAAATATAAGATCAAGAAGTATAAGAATACTTAGAGATATTCCTACTTCTAATATATAGTAATATATATAGTAGTTCTATATATATTACTTAATATCTATAGTTATCTTTAGCTAGTAATATTACTCCTTAATAATCTTATTTATTTTATTCCTTTTAAGGTATATAAGTAACTTTTAGTTATAAGCTTTTTAGATTATATAAGTATATAGGTTATCTTTAGAGGGCACTACTAGGCGCTTATCTATAGTTAATAGGCTACTATTAGTTAGTTTTTATTATTTTTACCCTTATTAGACTAGATCTTAAGAAGCTAATAAGGAGGGTATAGTAGCCTCTTAGTTTAGTTATAGGATTTATTCTACTAGTAGGTACCTTTAGAGGTTATCTTTAGGCGTTAGTATACCTACTATAATTACTTTAGGGGTAGTTCCCTTAGTTATAGTAGTAGTCTTTAATAACTACTATAACTATATAGTAATTTCTAGTGTAAGCACTAAAAGGGGTAAAAGTACTTATATATAACTAGCTTCTTTTAGAGCCTTTTATATAGTAAGATTTTTTTTTTTAAAAAAAAGGTGTTTACTAAGACGTTTTTTTTTTTTAAGTTTATAGCTAATTTAAAAATTAGAGTCTACTATTAATCCTAACTATTAGGCTTAATAACTATTTAGGAAGTATTTTATTATAAAATATAAAAGTAACTAATAGTTAGTAATAACTTTAAAACGCTATTAGTCGCTAGTAAGCTTAGCTTACTATTCTTATAGAATAAAGATAATAATAAAAAGTTCTTTATTAAAATAGAATAGTTATTTTATACGACGTATAGTCGTGAAGTAAAAGTAACTGAGTACTAAATACTATCTTCCTACTATTAGAGATTATACTAG